>NW_009258887.1:312749-353739 GCF_000687185.1 Egretta garzetta
TGCGCTGCTGCCCGAGTAATTCCTCTTCATTGGAAATGGCCACAGGGCCTGTTCCCTGCGTCACATCCTTAGGAACAGGTGGGAGAGCATCTGAAAGGACAGGCCTGGGGCCTGAGAAACTTCTCTGTGAGCTCCAGTCACGCTCTAAGTCTCTTCAGAGATGCAGACTTCTGGGAAATCCTAAGTAGGCCATGATCAGAAAGGTGAGAATTATCAGGGAAGAGAAAATAATTGTATTATGCGTAATATTTTGGAAAGGCTGCTGGAGGAGATACTTCTACATATCATAGGTAACAAAAGGAAAAGAAGTTTGAGGAGTGCATTTAGTTTGGGTAAGGAACACCAGAAAAGAATGGTCAACATTTTCATTTATATTGTTTTAAACTGTTTTGTATACAATTTCTCTGATTCCATCCCTTAGCTACTGATGTTACGGATATAGCACAAGCATGTGAGGACAGTGTTGTACCATGCATTCAAGATGCCCTGAAAACGGGGCTCTCGATTTTTTACTTGGCTGTAATTTACTTCAGGAAAAGGAATATGTACTTGGAAACATTTCAGATCCTCAGTACTTTAAATGGTCACGTTTTATTACGCTAATTTCTTTCTTATATTTTCAAATATTTGTAAGAATATAATAAAAGTAGAGACTTGACTTCAGAGATATTCTTTTTTTTTGCAGGCACTGAGGATGAAGATGAAGGCGATGACCTGTTGTTGAGGTCTGTAGATGACTTCTGGTGGTTTCCCCATATGTGGAGTCACATGCAGCCACATCTTTTCCACAATGAGTCGTCACTGGTGGAGCAGATGATCCTAAACAAAAAATTTGCCTTAGTGAGTTATATTTTTGCCTTTTTATGTTGAATTTAGGTATTCAGAAACCATTATTCTGATTTTGTTGGAAAATCAATCCTTGTAGAATTTGTTTTAATCTCAGTTAATTGGGAAAAAAAGAAAGTTTTGATCAAGTGCTTTTTGCAATCACTCTATTTTGTCTATGAAAATTCTGTTTCCTTCTCAATTAAATTTTTATTTTTATTTTTATTTTTTTTACTTTTTGAAAAGTTTTGAATGGAAGAATTCTTTCAGTATGAAGAATTAATATGTTCCCATCTTGGAAAGACAATATAGATAAAAATTCTTCTGTTTCGATATTTTCCTAAGTAAAATTTTGTCCAAATAACCCATTGTTTAGATTAGAAGAAATCCAGTTTTCTGAAAGAATAAATACTCCATCAAAATATGTCAAATGACTTTATGAAAACACTGCATGTTAGGATTAATGAAGTGTGCCACATTTTCAAAGATGCTTTTCTGCGGTGATACCTAATAACATCTTATACATTCCCTTTGGATCAGCTTTGTAAAAACTTGTTTTGAAAAGCGTTGCCTTTACTAATTATTTATTCACAGCAAAGCTCCAAGAAAAATGTTTTGGTGAGAATGTAAGAAAAAATAAACCCAGAACTTTAGGTGTGAGGATACTAGAGAAACACTTACCTTTTCTCTACAGTTAGTTTCATGCAATAAAACCAAACCCAACTGCCATACAAAGTATGTATTATTTGTCTGAAGAAATGGTCCAATGTAAAGGCATGAAGAAGTGTTGGTATCAGAATATCTCAGCAAACCTAACTTTTTTGCTGAAATGCATCTACTCTTCCAACAGCCTAATTTTACTTCTCTGTTTTCAAAATGCACTGGTTGCTCTTCAGCTGGCAGGTAATGACTTTGTTCCCTGAAAGAGCCAGGGGGATTTGAAATACCAGCACAAAAAAGAGTGCGCTTATGGTCATGCGTCAGTGAGTGTAGGAGGAATGTATAGACCTAGAATATCAAGCAATTAAAATCTGTATTTGAAAACTTTGCTTTTAAGCAAGTAAGGTATATGCTTTCTTTCGACCAAACACTTTACCAAGTTTATTGTAAACTGTAGTTCTGTTGAGTACAGGCCAGCTCAATTTTACTGTTTCCTTTAAAGAAAGCATTTCGGTAGAAGTTAGAACCATGAAAATTTAAAAATTCTCTATCTAAAATTCCCTTTTTTCTATGATTCTGTATACTGTTGCAAGCTCCACTGGGAATTAAATTAGTTCTTGTAGTTCTGGTGTGACCTAAGACATCCTCTGGCATTAGTTTACAGTATGTAACCATTGAAATATGTTATTAGAATAATTTACATTCAACCCTGTTTTAGGTAACTTCATCCATTTCTGTTTTCTTTACTACTTTCAATGCTCTTAATACTTACAGATACCTTATACTAAATGTTTTTCGTGTCTGAAGCTATGTATAGACATACAGACATGAAGCTACTTACAATGTTTCATTTGCTTAAAGCATTTAAATTAATAACAAAGATAAGCATCCTGCTTTTTTGAAAGAGGCTGAAATTGCTGATGCGTCTTGCGTTAAACTGAATGTGTATACTGTGTGTGAAATGTTCAACTTGGGAATTACAGTCACTAAGAAATAATGGAGACACTGATACATTGAAGATGATAGGCTCATAATTGAATGAAAGATTTCAATAACATATTTATTACTGCATATTGTAAAACTTGAGGAGAAAAACCCTTAAAAATCAGACATTTGTTTATAGCCGAATGAAGGAGATTAAATGGGACGTTAGAGAATGCAATTTCTTACATGTTCTGTGAAGATTTTTCTTTCTGATATATAGGCATGCTTAAGGGAAGTCGAAAAGATAAAAGGAAGAGGAATTGAAATATCTGCCATGGAATTAAGTAGTGTAAAGCTGTGTAACTGATGGTGTATCCATTCTTTATCTCCCCATGCAGTAAAACCAATAGGCCAGATCTTAGTCATTCCTACTTTGGCAGATCGCACATAGTGCACCCCAGCTATAAACCAGGAGATGACATGCTCCCTGGGTGCAGTGGGGTCACTGGTGGGGTGTTTGGATCTTACCCAGGAGTGGTACAGCCTTATGAGAATTCCAAAAGCTGCGCCACCCTCAGGGTAGTGAAATCTTATGCCCCGTTATGTGTGCTGTAAATTGCTAAAAAGAAATAATAATTTCAGCAGTTTTTTAAACCTAGAAAAATTAGGGTTCTCAACTGTGATTAAACCATACCTGTCTGTTACACATGCCATTACACTAGGTTTGAAGTAACCTTTTAATGAGGAAAAAATAGCTTTTTTTCCCTTGCAGCCTTCACATCTTTAAAGTCTTATTTCTCATGTTCTTCCAGAGCAGAAGCAAAGGCTGCTTTTTGTGAGTTTGCTTTGTTTTGAGCTGTTAAAAAGTTGTCGTATTTAAATTGCAATGGATACATCTAATATTGAATCCTGACTATCTAACCTTTTTAAGTCCCATACATTAGCTTTCCTGAAGTAGTCCAGTCCTCCTCCAGAAAAGATGAAGAAAGATGACTTCACTAGGGTCACACGCCTGTTTTTCTTTGAGATAAGATTTACAGAGTTTTTCATATTCCTTAGTAACTAGTTTATTCAAAGGAAGAGACCCGTTTTTCTTTGAGATAAGATTTACAGAGTTTATTCCTTAGTAACTAGTTTATTCAAAGGAAGAGACCCAAGTATCAACCACCTCTTGCCTTTGCACACAAAGTAGGATTAGAAAATACGGTGAAGATGACCATACAGATATAAAACATATAAAAACTTCTTAAACAGAATTCAAAGGTTGTACAAAGGCAGTTTTCCTAAATCATTGCAACACAACATCTTACGGACAGTGTATTCTGCTAATCAGACTATCAGCGAAATACCTGCTATATGCTGTTCTTTTGAAAAGTAACCTGAAAGAAAGGAGAAAAGGTGTCAAAATTCATTAGAGACATTGGAAACTAGAAACTGGAAAGAAAACATATTGAATGTCAAGAGAAGGTAATACTAGCAAGGTCAGTATGTAAACAAGATAACTGACAGGAGTCTGCAAAAATAGAAGATATACTACAAAAGGGGTTAGTCTGCAACATCTGCATGTTATCCCCAGAATTTTACAAGTGGTTATCTTTTCTCCTGTTTTAAAACGACACTAAAATGGTTAAGCTGGGTTTTGAATATGGTTTTATGTTCTGGGTGAACTAGAGGGGAAATGCAGTGACTCTCTGTGAAATTCAGCTAACAATCCAAGTAATTGTGTAGGGACACGTAGTGGAAATCACACTTTTATTGTAACTGCCAAATGCTACCTGTTGTGTTGGATGTGTGCCAGTGATTTTCTGTCTGAAGTCTTAGTTTGTGAGCAAATTCCTTGCAAGAACCTGAAAGAGAGCAGCTTTCTGTTTAATGTAGGTTGAAGAAATCACCGTAAAATACATCTACATCACTCTTCCCTACATACTCATAAAAATATTTATTAAAAAGACTTTTGTATTAAAATCCTGTGTTTCATCTTCACCATGCTGCCCTGCATCTCCCTTTACATATCAGCGTATTTTGATATCACCAGTATTTGCGTTTCAGGCCTCTTCTTGATCTCTCACAAGCAAAGGATTTGAGAAATGTCAAAACATCAAGTTTTTTACATTTTTGAAAGCAGTCATTGTTCTGTTACATTTTAGGAACATGGTATTCCAACTGATTTGGGCTATGCAGTGGCTCCACACCATTCTGGAGTCTATCCGGTACATGTTCAACTTTATGATGCCTGGAAAAAGGTCTGGAATATCAGAGTTACCAGCACAGAAGAATACCCGCATCTGAAGCCTGCCAGGTATAGACGAGGCTTCATCCACAAAAATATCATGGTGAGTTGTATTTATGATGTTCATATTGCAACCACTCTACCATTTTATGAACAATTTATTCTTAAGTGGAAAAGCATGGTATCCTGAAAGTTCACATTGTGAGAAGCACATATTGCTGTGCATAAGTAGCAAGATATATTTGACAGTATCTTGTTAATTAAAATCAGTCTGTTGCTGATGATGTTACTGCTGATGAAGGTGGCCTCCAGGCACCCTGCTGGTAACAGTTAACAGTCTGTTAACTGTTCTAGTCCTACTGTTAATACTGGTTCAGAGATCTCAAGGAAAAAGTCAACTTTGCATCTCATAACAGAATATTATGGGTTCGATTTTTAACAGGTTTTAAATTTGCATAGTACCATTAACTGCAAAAGAGTTTTGCCAGTTTATGCCATCTGAGAATCTGAATCTTGGTGCATAAATATTTTTTGCTTCCATTTGAAGGGCACACGGTTGCCCTCGTTTTGCTTCCTGTCATACAGAAATGTGAACTGTGCTTTGCACTGTGGCTTAACCCTGCAGCTAGGCTTTGGGCCCAGGCAATCGGACTGGATGCAGGGCAACCACTCAGAAGATTGGAGGGGAAGAAGGTGCATACGCACCACAACCCCCTCCAGGCTGTGAAACTGCTCTGTTGAGGCAGCCACAAGTCAAATCACACAATTTTCCTGGATTATGTAATTCACAGCGTTGTTCACCGACAGCAGTATTTGCCAAAAGGGGTTATACAAAACTGACGTGGAAGGCGTTGTCCTAACACCATCTGGTCCCTGGGGCTTAGGCTATTTCTGATTCCCATATTGTCATTATTATCTGAGGAGTGTTTCAAAACAACTTTCCAAAATACTTGATGGTATGTTCTCCAGTAACTTTCTTCTGGAGCATGTAGGAGAGTGGTGAATGGGAAAGCTCCTAGCGTGCGTACTGTTATACCTCTGGCTGCAACAAGAGGTTTTGGAGGGTCAAGTGCCTTAGCACGAGACCGCCACTTAGCTTATAACAGAACTCTGTTATTGTCCTCGAGTTACCATGGATACCACTCTTCTAAGCAAAATAATAATAATAATAATAATAATATTTAAAAGTTTTGATCTTGTTTTGGATGAGGGAAACTAAAATGATCTCCAGACATCCAGGAAAAAAAATTGACACCATACAGATTTGGGCTACAGTTTGTTCTCCTAAAAGCAATAGCTGCATGTAAAATAATGGGTTTGTGGATATGCTCAGGGGACATGAAGCATTTGAGGAAGACTGACTGACTCTCAGAATCTGCAAAAATCTCTTCCATAAATTTTTGTAAAAACATGTCATTTGAAGACACATGATGAGATTTCACGCAAGGACGCTGAGGCCAAAAGCCTATTTCCAAGAACAGTAATATAAAACCACCTGTTCTGGGAGTCTCAAGCTTTTGGTTCTCCAGGGCAAATGCATTAATATTTTACATCTGCAGGCTTATAGTGATGAATACATTCAGTAATAAAATCATTGTGTAAGATTTGCCAGAGCATTTCCCATCCAGTACAGCTTCATTCCCCACCTCTGTGAAGAATTGTTCTCATTTCATCAGTGAAATCCAAAGATTTTTTAAAAGTATATGTAATTTTATAGCAAACACACAAATTCCATACATTTTCTGACAACACAGAATTTATGATCTGTGGTCACAGTACCCTGTTCATTTCTCAACATCTTTTTTGTAATGAAACTACAAGAAATAGAGTATCTACAGAACCACAGTCTATATCAAGTAAGGGATTGGTATGCTTAAAAAATTTATCATATAATAAATGTTCTAAATTGGACTAAAATGTTTGAGAACAATCCCAGTTTAAGAATTATACATTAACATCAATACTCAGCTGTTGTTTTTTCGTAAGAAATGGATGTAATTGAAATACTCTCCAGCAAATTATTTTCTGAAGTTGATAGAAAAGATTTTGAAGTTCTACTAGAAAACCTAACTGCATTTGTTAGTTCTTCCTTTTGTTTATGCTACTTTTTATTGCAACAGGTCTTAACAAAATTAGCACAGTTGAATGAGAAATCTTTCTTATATGTGAGTGTTATTGGCAAAATTCATCAAGTATCTGTAGAATTATTGGTGGTGATGCCCAAGCAGAAAAAAAAAAAAAGACTTTCAATTTCCAGTTTAAATTTACAACAAAGCCATCTTTCAAATGAAAAGTGGAACTGATTAATACAATATAGACTGGTAATATTTTAGATTATGTTTCAAATTATTTTAAAATTTTAGAAATATTTGATGACCATACTTCAAATACTTAGTCTTATGTGGTGTTATGGTGTTATGGACAAAATTAGTTTGAGGAAGTTGCTGAATTGCAACTTACTGATTGAGATCAATCTCCAGTTTCAAACAAAATGTCATTAATTTTTGAACATTATGATTTCACTAATAATAAAAACATTGTTTCTTTCAGTAAGCACTAAACATTGATCTGCCACTGTATTAATTCAACTAGAATCATTATTGACATCTGGCAATTGTGATGCCAAATCTACCCAGCAGTTATCACAAAGGAACATTGTCAGTTATGTGTTAGTTATCTGGCATTTATTATCTCATTAAAAGTATAAACATTTTTGTTTTGTGAATTTCTCTTGATTTTCTTTTTTTTTTTTTTTTTTTTTTTTTTTTTTTTTTTTCTTTTTCCAAATAAATTCAGGTGCTTCCTAGGCAAACTTGCGGCTTATTCACCCACACAATTTTCTATAAAGAGTATCCTGGAGGCCCAAAGGAACTAGACAAAAGTATTCAAGGAGGAGAGTTGTTCTTCACAGTCGTTCTCAATCCTGTAAGTACAGTGTAATTTTGAAATGTTTTTAAAAAATTAGTTAAAGGAGAAGTTACTGAATGCTTCAAGGCCAATCAGCTGGGTCTCTCAAATAGTAATGATTGGTCACAGTGAACTCTTCTGCTTTTTCAGTTAATTAATTTAAGATCTAGTATTATGTGTGTTTCGTTATTTGTGCAAAGATAATACCTATTTTTTTTGACAGCTGTTTTGTTAGCAGTGCAGTAGTAGCAAACTTACTTGTTCATTTTTACTTTTGCATGAAGTAAGAACCCTGAGATTTAATTTTTAAAAGAATTTAAGCATTAAGAACTGGTATTACTATGAGATGAGTACCTCAGAAAAAGTCCATTTTCCTGCTCTGCCAAATTCATAATCAGAAATGGAACACCCATTAGTTGTAAGCAAGGAGTGCTTGCCCTTCAATCTGTTTTGAGAATTTTCAGTTGTTGATTCATAGTAGCTTTAAAGAAAAGATCCAAGTAAATGAACCACGTAGTTAATGCATCTACTTAACCTTTCATTTATCTTTAATGGAAGAATAAACAACAAACAAGGCTATGAAACCACAGAATACTGACAGAAGAGAACAGTAGAGTACTTCAAAATGGCATGGGATTAGGTCAGTTGCATCAAACCTGACCTTTTAGACAAACGTTTAGGTGAGTTTTTCATCTGAAGTCCAAATGAAACATATAAATAAAATTTACCCCTTTTATACAAACATAATCACTAGGACTCATTTTTCCAGAAAACCAAAGGGACAAAACATATTTCCACTCAAACCCATTGGAGTAGTAGCCTAAATATTTTTGCGCCCTTTTTTTAATCTTCGTAATTTAATGGAAGTCCAAAGGAAAAAAAGCTTCTGTCAGCTACTTCAACAATTTATATGCAGGTCTGTTTTTCAAGCCTCAAATCCTTTCAGACTATAGTTTTGGTTCTTTGAGAGCGGTTACTGTGTTTTGTTCTCCTTTTTCGTGTTCACATAGCAGACTTCCTCAACACACGTGTGGTCTCCCTTCTAGAGGATGGCAGTAGTCCCAGTCCTAACTCTGATGATATATATCATTTCAGGCACAGCATGTTAACTGAGGTGAGGCCTGGAAATTTCCTTGGATGGAGGGTATTGGTGCCATAGCAATGCTTTGGCATATATGGATTTTAACTAAGAGTTACTAGCTTAACAAATGAAACTTGGAGGAAGACTTACAGTAACAACATTTTGAGTCAGGACAAACTGTATTCCGTATTGAAACACAGCTACAACTTAGCCAAAAACTACTTTACTGTCTTAAAACCGTAGGGTAACAGCAAAATTTGATACAGTTGCTCGAGGCATAAGCCTTTCAAATTAAAAGAATGAAGAGAATGGAGGGGAAGGCAGGATAAGCACTGAAACAATCATGATTATTGGTATTAATCATAGAAGTTTGATCATGCCTTCCTAATATCCTTGAATATGAGTACAGTAACATCTTTTTATATATATTACAATTAGATCTTTGACTTATGCATTGCATTGTAGACTGTATGATCACCTAGTTCTGAGAAATAGGATATTCCCAATACAATACAGGCTAAAAGAATAGAAGTTAAATGTACTGTTTTCTAAATACAACTGTAAATTAGGCCAAAATTTGCCCAAGACAAATTGTCACAATCCTTTTAAGGAGTGCTTTTGAAAAGATGACGCGTCTGGTTTTAAATATCTGCTTATACACAGTTTGTAAAGTTCTAAGCATTAGCCTAGCATGTAATCAGTTTAAAGATTAGGGTTTACATCTTTGTGTTTTTCAAGTATTACATGTATTTATACCATAATTTGCAAGTCAGAGTTGGGCAAAGATTAGGCATTAAAATGAAAACTAAGTAGCTTTAGGAATTTGTCTAATTATAAAGTGGCATTTTTGGATTTCATAAGCTTTCCTGTGTTTTCATTAAAATTGCTGGGATCTCTTAACGTGAAACACCCAGCTTTTCAGAGGATGCAAAAATTCATCATGAAGCATTTTCTAAATGCTATTTTTCAGTGATGCAAAACTACAAAGAAGAAACATTGCCTAGGAATCATTACAGTGTCAGCTAAATAATATTGTCGACAATGAGTACATAAGTATTTCGTTTCAAAAAATGGAAAATGTGGGTGTCAATTAAATATAAATCTTAACAAAGGCCTTTCCTGGGTTTGGGTAACTGATCTTAAGTGATACAGTTTCTGAGGTGTAAGTTATTCGGCTGAGGCTTTAGAAACTGAGTACCCAACACTGAAATAAATGCCTCTAAGAATAAAGCCCAAAATTTCTTTGTGGTTTGGCTGTGTAATGGTAGCTATTTGCAAGAGAGACTCTGCTTCCTTATGGCATGCTAGATCAACCACAGTCTGCAGAACAAACCACAAAAAAACAGAGGACCATATGTGCATCTGTAAGCGTTTGACATGAGAACCGGCATTACTGCCCTGTTCCCAGGGCATTGTACAGTCGGAAGTCCTGCAGGTAAGAAAAGCATCAGGAAATCCTGCTCTGCAAATGATCTCTGCTAGTTATATTTTATATGGGAACTAAGAGTGGGTTAGTTGGAATAGCTAATCTTGCGGTTGGCAAGCTGTATTTATGCGGTATGCATTTCTATCCCCACACTGCTGGTTCGATTGCGCTCTGATGGTGGCTGTAAAGTGATCTTGACAGCTGTGCCTGTTGTGTTCATAAGGCAGCTAGAGTGCTGAAGTGCCACCAAGTTGAAAAAGAGCCTAAGTAGTAATATAACACGCTATCTACTTTTCCAATAATATTTTGTATGTCTGTCTTCTGTTAAAGTTCTTGCTGACTTCAGCAGCCCTTAGGCGAGATCATACTATATCAGGATCTTGCACAAAATGTTTTACAGAAAGAAGAAAAAAAAATTAAAAAAAAAGAAAGCCTTCGGCAACCCTGTATTATTAGTATACTGGCATTATTTTCCCCACATTATTGGTTGAATAATTGACTTAGTGGGAGATTGTGTGACTTGGAATAATTTAGCCAGGAGATTCTGTAACAAAGCCACAAGGAAAATGTGTTGTAGAAGTCTTTGGTGATGAGTGTCTTATCCAGTCAGACAGCTTTCTGTCTGTTTTATTATTTTGCATCATTACTGTTTTTCCTAGCACTGCACTGACTTTAAACCATTTTAGCAAGTATTTTGCCTGATAAACTTACTAGAATCTTCAGTGACTTCAGATTCATCTATTCCTGTCTGCAATATTCGGTGAAGTTCTTGGATTAATAAAGCAAATTTCTGTTAAACATCTCTTACAATGAAATTGTACCTGTCTCCTAAATATGTCTTGTAAATGCTGAGGGAAGTGAGCAATCAGATTTTGGGCTATATATAATGATGAGGGTAGGTATAGACACCGCCATCAACTCTGTAATTTCTTCTCAGGTTTGCTAGTAAATCTCTATCAATACTGACAAGATGCTATCAATACTTCTGAACTGCTCTGAAAATAATTAGACCTAAGAACCAAGCCAAACTAAACAGAGCTGAACTGAACATGCCTTTATAAAAACTATTTGAATATTTATTTCTGTCTGCCACTGTATATTTTTCCTTATCTGCAACTAGGAGCATACATACATATTGCTTCCTTACGAAAATATGGCTGTACCTGTCTGCTGTAGCCATTGTTTCTGTAGGTATTTGATGTGGAACATGTACGGTAATATAAACTAAGCAAGAACTGAGACCAGAACAGTTCAAAAAGCACTGATACAGTAGTTTTCAGAGACCTAAGTTACAAATTAGCTTCTTTTAGCTTGCACATGTTGCAGTGGATTTCAGTACCAAAACTTGATTAACTGAGTAACTAAGGCTATTGATTACAAAATTATTTGTTTAATATATAACAGTACTGTTAAGTCATTAACAGGAACATCACAAATCTGACTGTCTTGGAGAATAGCTACACAAGTTATGATAATACATAAACATAAAGGCTATACGCTCTTCATCTTTCCAGGAAGAGTAAAAATTGTGACTGGAACAGGATTCTGCTAAGGCCAGCACTGCATATTACAGCTTTTTCTCTAATGATGTGCATGTTCCCCCATGAGAGCAGCTATTAGGGATGAGCTATTAGAGCAGCTGTTGTCAGATGAACACTTCAAATTCACTCACCTGCCCACCAGGCTGATGGAGGCTACGGAGTAAGAGGTAAACACATTGAACAGCTTTTGTTCTCCTTGAGGCTGCATGGCCAGCCACCTAAGTTGATGCAAATGGTGTGGTCGCTCACCCTGTGCTACACAGACAATAGGAGAATGAGTTCACTGTTCTATGAAATAAAAAAATTGCTTATAGTTAAGCCAATTGGAAAAGGCATTGTTGGGAACAGCATGTAATATCCCAGTAACAGAAGAGAAAGGTTCCTATCTGTGAGTTTGTACATTCGTATGTACACAAATCAATAATCTTAATGTGGATCTGCACATTTTGCACAGCACAGTCAGTGGGATTTTTCCCATTTCCTTCCCATTGTCATTCCTATTAGTGAGATAATATGTAAATATACCTGTATTCCTTATTCTTTAAGGCATTGACACACCGTGTTGAAAATAATGCAGGGAGTTGTACCATGCATTTCCACAACTTTATTATAAAGTTCATCCAGAACACTCTGCAGACTCAATCTTATGTGCAAAACTGGAACCAGTTGACTGAAGAGGACTATGAAGGACTGAGAGAGACTCTTAATTTGAAGATAAATCAAAATGATTGGGATTCGTTGTATTTGAAACTATGAAATTGCATGAAGAACCTAGACAATTAACCCCTGTTACCTGCCTTGAAACAGAAAACCAGAGGATAGCCAATTAAATGAGGATGAGAATTGTATCAGGGTCTTCCTCCAAGTTAGTGTTTTTGTCATCAGGAACTTACCAAGATTTGAAATAGAGTCAAATTTGATTGGATATTCATGCCTGTAGTAGCTGGTAAGACATGGATCCGATAGAAACTTCCATACTTTATGTAACCCTTGAAAGCAGGGAAGGCTTTCATAGAGGATTGTTTTTCACACATCTCCCAGCTGTAGAGTATCCTGTGCTTTCCTCGTACATATTTCTGATGGCACCTGCTTCTGCAGACAGCATGCTGCGCTAGATAAACAGGCCAAATGCAGGACAGACCTAACAGTTTCATTCATTTTTTTATATGGAAAAGATTACTGGTTTTCTAAGTGCATAGTTCCAGTACTAAAAATAAAATTTCATGAAGCAGATCAACAATATGAAATGGAGTATATCTCGTCTGCTTTCTACCAGTTCTTTAGATTTTATTCATCAAGTTTACTCCAATGTGTTAATCTGTTTGGTTTAGTTTTCAAATGAGGATGAGGAAGGTATATTTTGATTCTAAAATCTAAGTAATCTAGTAAACACAATTTTTCTTAATATAAGACTGCAACTTTGATGAGAGGCATAGTCTAAAACAATATTGTATGCTTCTCCTTTCCCAGTAGCGTCAGTAAAAGTTAAGGTGTCTCAGTTTTATTTTGCAGAAGGTACACATAACCCAGTCCTAAAATATCCCTTGAACTACAGAAGGTACAGATCAGTAGCTTTGCTATCTTAGAAGATGAATGTTTAAGGGAAAAAAAAAAAAAATCATGAAGATCTTCTATACATTTTCTGCCCCCAAGAAAAACAAACAGAACGGAATACAGTAATTGCACTGCATGCACTTACATGCACTGCCTTACAAAGTACTATGTGTCTACAGATCTAAAGAAAAAGGAAAGTGCCCTGTGGAGAGGAATTTGGTGAAAGCCTTCAAATGGTTGACAGCCCAACAATGAAACTAATGTGTAGCCAGCTGTGTCTTCTCTGTGTGGTTTACAGCAGTACTGATCAAGAGGGAAGGCTGTTAATGGTTTAGGCCCTGTGTCTGATTGATCTTAAAATAATTGTAATCTTTGTATGCATTCAGTTCTAAGTATTATTTTCCTCTAATTTTTACCTCTCCCAAGTTACAGTGAGTAGAGCTGTTATTAAGCTAATTGACTTGCAGCAAGGGAGAAATTATCTCCTTTAGCACTGAAAATGAGAGGATTTGTATGAGCATCAGCAGAACCTACTGTATCTTAATGTGACCCTGAATAAGATGAATTCTGGGAACTACAGGGAAGAACAAAACCAAAGGCATTCAGGCTCCAATCTTCCCTTTCTGTCCTGCTTTGCACAACCTTGTATTTAATGGTACTGAGTGTGAGAGGCAGGAAGGATGACAAATGTGTTGAGAAGCGCACTGATGTGCAGGTGCCTCTCTGAGCTCTTGTGTGGGGGGTTCACTGTCAGCATCCTACCAGAGTCCCATCGGGAGCATGGCCCGGCCTCTTGGGGGAGCTGGTTCTGTTCGGCAGGCTTGGCATCACCTTCATGGGTGAGTGAGAAAAGCAACAGTTTCATCTCTTCCCTGTCCTCTCATGCCCTCATTTAGGAACTCTTGGGAACTCCAACAATAGTTAGGGGAGTTGCTGTGAATTGGGGCAGGGGAGAAATCAGTTTTGCCTAACATTTTGGTTTCCTGCAAAATACAAGTATTTCTTGCCTTCCTATCTCTTCTTCAAAACCCACCCGTAAAAGGCAGAGTGGCATGGTATTTTGTGGATGGAATAGCCAAAATATAAAAAAAAACCTAAATGAACAGGCAGCATGGAAAGACTGCGGAACAGATGGGGTTAGCTACCTAATTAGAGGTGATTCTTTGTAACTGTGAACAATAAATGCACTGAAGTTGTGGGCTATAAGAAAACTTTACCCTTCTTCAAAATTCTCAGCTGGAAAGCTGTGGACAAGTGATTTACAGCTATTAGTGAAGCAAGTCTTTTGGGCAGTACTGCCAATGGGGAAACTGAGTCACAAAGGTAATGAGCAATTCACAGAGAAAGGCAAAAAAAGTTTGTGCAACAGCTGAAAATAAACTCAGGTTTCCTGACTGTCAAATTAATAATTCAGAGCTACACCAAACACGTAATTTTGTTTGATCTTATAAATATTCCCTGGCTCCGTTATATTTGTAGTGGAAATGCTGCACTGTAAATCAAATTCAACTAGTTGGCTTGCTGTCTTTGCAAGTAGATAGAGCTGTGGCAGCTGTGAAACCAGCAGGACAGCCTCAGAACAAAAAAAGGGAGTTGCAAGCTGGAGTCTCCCTGTGGTGGAATTGAACAACAGCTTTTCTGGTAGCATACAGGTCTAAAAGGAATATCTTTCAACTATTAAAAATATATATTCAAGCATAGACTGCAATCTAATTCATTATTCTATCACTTTGTTAGTCTAATGGAGCAAAACCAGCTGTTACTGTGTCTCTGAATACCTGAAACAAAACTCTTCTGAGTAACATGGAGACAATATCAGAACTGCAAACAGTGTGCACAATGCCAAATTAATTGGAATATAGGCATTCCGAGAGTTAGACATACTCTTGTGGCCTGTAAACATTTGTTCAGTAGCTAAACTATCAGCAATATACTAAATTGGTAATGCATCTGCTTCTAGTGCCTAGCAGCAATCACCTAATTAACTGTCAATCATAATTTAACTTCATTTTAAAGTGTTATGCTTAACTTCTTTGAGTTGGGAGGCCTCAGTGCAGCCTTTTAACGTTGTTGCACAGATTGGAGTGTGACATAGCGCCCGTGACAGAAGTACCTTGATGACTGGTTTAATAGCATGATTTTATTCAAGTTGGATTGCCTGCAATAGATTTATATATGGTAAAAAAAAATGAAAGTGCGCCCAGTCCATAAGAAATGGTTATTACCAATTTTTTCTTACGCCAAGTCTTCTAATTCCAGATTTAAAATGCACAAATAATAATAAATCTGTTTAACAGCATCATTGTCACTGCAAGTCCAAGTCCTCCCTCCACTTCCCTGGTGCTTGCCAAAGAGGGTACAGCTAACCTGTGAAAAGGGGGTCTTCTCTCTGGTCTTGGGGATACAGTCTGATCCTGACAGCTTAGTGCAGTGGGTCCAAAGTGGGGTACATGCACCCCAGGGGGTGCGCAAGATGTTCCATTTGGGTGTGGGAAGAAAATACTGGAACTTCAGTATTAGAAATATATAATTTATAAATATGCATACTTTGGGGGTGCGTGCTCAAAAAATTGTTGCTGATAGGTGTGCACGATCAAAAAAGTTTGGAATTTGGCGTAGTGGGCTACTGTTGTACAGGCTTTTTACAGTTCTAGAGGCTTTTGTGCTTAATTTGTTTCACTCTGCTGTAGACATTGCCACTTCTTTTCTTTCCTGCATTATTGCTGTAACTGAAACCGAATCGAAAAGCCCTCCTGATGCAGTACACCATTAAGGAGCTATAAACAGAAAAGGAGTATGAAAAAAAAATTAATAGGGAGGTGTAAGTGCAACCTATTCATCTGCAAAATGTTTGTGTAAAATGGAGTTTGAATATGAAGCAAGGTACACTTTGTTTATCAGGATATATGGAAGGGAGTGGGAATATTTGCAGGTTGGCCAGCACAAAGATATCCACGCTGCTGTTTTCCATCAGAGCAGTTAGTCTTGCTCACCATAAATCATTTCTGTCCCAGCGTAGAGAAGCTTCATAATTCACCCTTCCAGACCTTCACGGGGAGCTTGGTAAGGGGAAAAAAAAAATAAAATCTTTCCTACTATCCTTGAATGGTGGTTCTTATCCCTGTCTTTCCAGAAATAGAGACCCCTTGACTCCAGGGGGGAGAAGCCAGCAGCTCTAAGAGAGGCTTTTGGGAATGGAAGTGTAATGTCATTCCTTTGGGAGGCAGGTGCCTCTGTTTTTGTCAGAAAAACAACTGTTACCAAGACTGTATAAGCTTGGTTAGTAGTGTCCCTATTGTGTAATTTTAGTAGGTACTTTTAGTAGGTGTTGATTTTGTAGTGATCGATATTTTTTAAAATACCCAGCCTGCTAAAGTAACATCCATCGCTAGAAGCTGGGTAACTTGTTGCATTTTTTTAATTTTGTGTAAAATGTTTGTCAAGCTTCTGTTGTTTTCTCTGTTCTTGATGCATAAATTAGATCATGCTGGTTCATCTTTTCCTGATACTTGTGATTTAATAGCAGCAACTCAGTCTCTGTCTCAGCTCGAATTTGTTGACCTAGAAGCTATTGCCTCTAATTGGGAAATGTTGTAGTGAGGAAATACGGAGCACAGAATGAGCATTCAAAAAGGTAAAAGCTTTTTCTCCTGAGCGCTTGTCCTCATTTCCCTAGATCTCTGCATTCTAGTCAGAATCCCAAATAAAATCAGGGATTGGGAAGGAGAGCAAAACAGAAATAGCCCCCTGCCCTTTCATTCTGGGGAAGGAGGACTGTGGAAGTACTGAGGAGAAGCTGGAAGGAGCAGGTCATAGAGCTGCCTGTAAGGCTCTGGGAGAAGGCAGAGTGAAGCACCTTTGCTACTCTGAGCCAAAGACGGGTGGGAGGAAGAAAGGAGCTGCAGCCCAGAGGCCAGATTTAGTCCCAAACCATCATTTTAAAAATTGTCTGCATTCCATTTCAGTCCTCTCATGAAAGATAGTAAATCCTGTGCAGAGTATGCATTGAAGTGCAACCAAGATGATAGTTTGTTTATGAGGAACAGCTAAAAAGGGTGATCCTTCTCGCACTGAGATAAAGAAAATGCTGAGATGCCCTGAAAGAAATTATTTTAGAAGAGAGCTGGAAATAATAAAATCAAATAAGCTCTTTTTAACTGAAAGGGAGGCTAAAATGCTTGTTACAGTAAATATAAATCTATTCACAGCTGCTTCCCTTTTGAAGAAGGAATAAAGAAATATATAAAGCTCTATTTACATTTTACAGCATTTCCCAGAGGTGCAGGATTATTGAACAAATAGTGTTATTTACTAGATCTAATCTTCTGAGATGCCCACAAAGGATTCCTTTTATATTTCCTGATCTGTGGTTTTAAGAGAACAAATCTGTAATAGCACAGTGTGCTAACTATTAGTTGGCACAGAAAGAGTAATCGTTCTCATTAGTTACAACTTGTTTGAATGAAACGGAGTGTGGTATGGTAGAGCAAAACAATGCATCATAACTCGATATGAAGGCAAAAAGTAATAATTATGTTTTGTCATGGCGTGAAACTGCACACCTGCAGATGGAAGGGTAATGATATGAGTTTCCATCCTTCTGCACGGCTTGGTGGGAAAGCAGGGAAGTGTGTAGCAACACGCCATCCCTTGCAGCTGGGCCAGCACCAAGGTGAAATCCCTCAAAATGGCACTTGGATATCATTTTATCCTTGTAGCCAGGGAAACCCGGAGGATCAGCTTATACATCTCACCCAGTGCCGTGGCCACGTAGCTGTTGTCGACAAGCTGGCAGGAATGTTCCTGGAGTAGGAGAGAGCAGCTGGTTGGGAGGTTGGTATCCCGTACTGAAAGCCGCCTCTCATAGGGATCCCTGGTGCACAAAGTGGTCCAAGGTCACTCTCGGAGAAATGTAAACGTGGCCATTGCAGCATCCCACTCCTGTTAGTTACACAGGCTGGTAGCGTAGCCTATAAAGGCCTTTTGCAGCTGAAAGCAAGTAGTTCTTAGGTCAGATCAGGTGAATTAGGCCCTGGATCAGCCATATTTCACTGTTCTGTGAAGGACAGGATTGGAGTTTGCCAATTTTACACAGGTAGTGGTAGTGATTTTACTAGGAATTTGTACAGTATCAACAGGAGGGGAAAAACTTGTTCAGATTTTCCTGGAAGATAGTCTCAGCCAATCTGTAATATTTTTTGATGCCATATAGAAGTAAAGGCGACCTTTCCTACATTGTAAAGTTGCGTATTAGGTCATGTGTTTGGTTACTTGAAAAGATTGCTAGTTTGGGGAAAATATGTATGGACTATGGAAAATAAGTATGGACTTCTTTACAAGATTTAGTCATTTACGTTTTAAACCAGCATTTGATCATTTTTCTTTTTGTTGTAAATCATTAACCATAAAGTATTTGACATAAACCCCCTCCCCCCATAGAATGGGAACTAAGGTCTCTGATGTATTTTTCCCCTTCATTGACACAGTTTCATGTGCTGGAAATTATTTATGATGATACGTCCGATCAATTTTTCAGCCTTCACTCCGACATTCTTAAAATTACAGTGCTATTTCCTTCAGGGAAAAAATAATACATATTTTCCCCAAACTAGCAATCTTTTCAAGTTCTTTTGCTTTTTCTTCCAGTGCAGAGCTGTAGTTGTTGGCAGGTGAGGAGTTGCCAGGAGGTGAACTGACATTATAAATGTCGGAGGTCAACCCATGTGTAAGAAAGAAAGAGGCTGTCCAGAAAACAAGTTAACCTTTTTTATGGAAACCGTCTGATTGTATCTTTGCTGAGAACAACGCAGTCCTATGGCTGGTCTGTTCCTGCTTTGAGAACTGAAATAAAGAAGGAAACATGAAAAGGTTGAACATTTGGCAAAATGCTTATTATTGGTTGCCTAAAGGGGAGCATTTGTGGTTTGGTGGGTTTTTTTTTTTTTTTTTTTTTCAATCTCAGTCCTATCTGAAAAGAAAGATTGTATCCTAGTGATTTACCAGTGTTTATCTTCTAATTTTACTTGAGTCAGACAAACCGAAGCCCTTGGCTTACTTCATAAGCCAAGAGCTGTCACCAAATTACCCTATTAATAAAACACGTTTTCTGTGTCCATTCACTGCGAGTACTTTGTAGTGTTACAATTAGGTGTTCAAAACTAAGTTCAGTGGCTTTGAATGTTTTGTATCAAAGGAAGCTAGTGTTTTAAATACTCTGAAACAAAAGAATACAGCTGTAGATTCCAGTTTTTCATTCTTTTCTTTTTCTTTTTTTTTAAATTGAAGGCTGGAATTCCTTTATAAAAGATTAACTTCAGTTCCTGAACTAATTTCAGAATTATGGCTGTGATAAGCCTTTTTCTTTTTAAAGTGGCTTACATCAAGTTCTACTTTAAATAGAAATTGCCCATTCATGGTATTAGCAGATTTATTTATAAGAAGAGTCATGTTTCTAATTTTTTTTTAATGGAAATTAGTCTGGAGAATTTATCTTGGGAGAGTTCTCCTAGCTTAAAAAAGCTTAAAAAAAAAAAAAATCACTGCTAGGGAGACAAGGGTTGCAGATTTTAATGTAAGAACAGACTGTTTCATCAGTGAAAGAATTACTTTGAAAACTGATCGTTTTGCAAAACAGAGGCTTCAGTCTTCAGCTTCTCCTCAGTCCCTGAGATCATCCTTGCAGTCTGTGTATTGCTGCTCTGCTCATCAGCATGGTTCACGTGCACCCAAACATGCCCTTCCTGCACGAAGCCTTCACGGCAAGCGTCACTTCCATTGGGAGTGTGAGAGTGCATTTGGACCAGGGGATGTAGCGGGGAGGATTTATCTGAGTAGCAATTTCACAATAAGGTGTTGGAAGAGCAAAGTACAAGCAGCCTTACAATTGATGGGATACTGAGCAATTTTTTGTTTATTTGGGGGAGTATTTGAAAGTACTCAGTCAGGTTTGAGATTTGTGTTTGTTTGTTTCTGCGTATGATTTGACTACCTGCCCAGTGCTTGCAGAATAGCTTTGTAGAAGAGACGAGCTTCTTATCCTATAAAACAGTTGGAGCAACAGGATTTGAATCACAGCAATAGAGATCAGTTATCCTCTCGGTCTCTGACTTCTTTACTCTTCCACGAAAATAGCATTCACGTTATTAATACTGCAGTTGTATTCCACTTGAAGTAAAACTGTGGGTATTGGTTTTGCTGTATTCTCCATTAAGTAAATTTACACAAAGATTATGTAAATATCGTACGACCCGATATCCTAGGTCACCCAGATCTCATAGTACCTATTCCACAATTTTCTTCATTGATTGAATTGACTTGAGTTGAAGGAGGATGTAATTCAACGAAGAGCAAGGGTAGTAAGATCTACGCAAATGTGATCAAAGTCTTACAGCTCTAAATAAGAGCAAAATGCAAATTAAATTTATATTATCTGTGGTTACACTGCCATCTAGTGATACAAAGAGTCAATGTCTGCTTGCTTTATTTTGTTTTCTAAAGATTAGCATCTTCATGACACATTTGTCTAATTATGGAAACGACCGCCTGGGGTTATACACCTTTGTGAATCTGGCCAACTTTGTTCATACCTGGACAAATCTGAAGCTGCAAACTCTCCCTCCAGTTCAACTGGCTCACAAGTATTTTGAACTATTCCCTGAGCAGAAGGACCCTCTCTGGCAGGTAGGCAAGCCTGCTGATGAAGAGATCTTCTTGATGATGGTTTTTGTCAAGTTCTTTGTTTCAGTTTCTCGTAGAGAAAAGCAGTAATATTTTTAGATTTACTAGTTGTATCCGTAAAACAGCTTACTGAAGCTTCAGTGTTGTTTTCCCTGTCGCTTAAATGTCCATAGAAAGGTTCTGAAATTCATGTTTCAAGATGTGCAATTAAAATTATCCTTACTTCATTTTATTAGTGACTTCACTTGGTTTTAGAAGTGTGGGAAGTGCAGGAAAGGCACGTTGTGTTATTTCTATTCTCCTTTTGGAACTAATAGGAACGAAGCATTTGACAGAGACACTGTCAAATATGCATATTGCATGTATATGCATATTTTAGTAACTGGCCATTAAAGAAACGAACTTCTCTCCAAGTGTGTGAGGAGAAGAGGGCATCCAAAAGAGAAAAGAGCATTAGGACCAATGGCTACCTTAATGCTAAAACTGACTAGCCAGGTAGAAATAGATGAGATAGCTTAGAAAGTTATTCACAAAAGGCTGAGAACTGCCCAAGCAAGAAGTTTACCAGCACTTAATACATTGATGTTATCAACTCTGCTGCTTGATTATGCTGCTCTTGTAAGCAAATCGAAAATACCAGGAACGTGAAGACCTGCTAAGGCTGAAGCCTGCTCTGACCTTGCAGTTGACACATCTTCAGCCCATCACCCACCGCTAAGAGCACAGGCCCTGAAAAGAAACTGCTGCACCAAGCGGTGAACGCTGTTGTGTTCTTTTTGCACATGCTCGGCGACGGTTCAACCAATTCAGTGGGGTGTCTGAGTGCTGTAGGTACATGTGTCCCTACAGGGATAATATGTACCCCAAATATCATCCTTTTGTGGTGACTTGGTAGAAATATTCTAAGGAGCAAGCTTTACTCAAACTTAAAAGTGTATTTAAGCTTGCTTTCTCAAATGTTTCCTAGCATTGGATATTGAATTGCCAACTTAGAATCTGAGTATGAAATTGCAAATTTGGACTTAAATATACATCTTGAAATTCATGCTGTTATTGAATAAAACTTTGAACGAGGGGAAAAAGAAGTCAAGAATTTTGCATAATGTTAAGAGAGAATGAATTTAAAAAATGGAAATTAGCCTGTAGCCAAAGGACTTGAAAAATTGGAATTCCTTAGAACAGAAATCTGTAAGTAACAGTGACTAACGTATACTGAATGTGGTGCCTTTTGTCTATAATGCACATTAATCTGAATACAGTTACATTTTTTTAAGCCTAGACGACTGGTAATTCCCTTCATCTCGGTGCAGTACTGCCAAACAACAGTGTCAAAAACTGCTTGCAAGTAGCGTTTCTAAAATGAATTTAAACTGCTTTAGTTGTAAAGCAGCGCATGAAAGAGGAGGATTCAGTATTATGTGCTGTTTTGAACTGGAGGATCAGGATATGTATTTGTGAATGGAAATCCTTAAATTACTTTACTGTTTTAGTTTAAAAACTACAGCCTGTATAGGGTGGTAGCTGTTACAGTTATGTAAAAGAAGAAGTCAGTAATTAGATAACTCATTAGGAATTTTAAGTCTCCCTAATTTGTATGTAATTGATCAACTGATTTTGAATGATTCCCGCATCTTAAGTGTGTGGGATCGAATTTGTCTTTGGCATAATTCCACTGAATGTACTGACATTTCATAGGAGGGAAAAAAAAAAAAAAAAAAAAAAGACAAAACCCAAAAAAACCCCAAAACAGACACTTAAAGAGATACAGTTTCTGGCCTGGTTACATTGCGAATACCTTTCTGAATCACTGAAAGAGATCTTTAATACATAACATGGCTTTCTATCATAAGGAAAAATATTTTCTGGTAAGAAAGAATATTTGTACATTGGTGAAAAATTGGTAATTTATATAAACATAACATGAGAACCTTATCAGGTGTGATTACCAATGAAATTCTTAGTTGTTATTCTCTGTTTTAGAATCCTTGTGATGACAAACGGCACAGAGATATCTGGTCTAAAGAAAAAACCTGTGATCGATTACCAAAATTCTTGGTTGTAGGACCCCAGAAAACTGGTGAGATTTTATTGTTTTTTAACACGATAGGCTATGTGTAAGTTCAAATAATTATACCGATTAATCACTTTTTACTCAAACTGCTGTGTAGAGATATTGATCATCTAATAGCATTTTTTTTATTTTCAGATATCATCCCAATATAGTTTAATAATGTAAGCTACAACAACAGATAGTACACATTGAAAATGCAGGGTTCAGGTGTGTGATGGAATTTTGGGTCTTTGTGTCAAAATGAGTAACAGTTTGATAAAGAGATCAACAAGATAGACAAGGTCTTGTCAAAGGGGAAGGAGGAAAGGACAGCCATTTTTCAAACGGTGTAGATTCTCAACTGCAAGCTCTTGTCTGTCCTGCAAGTGTTCTTGTTATTTCATGACATTTATTTCAAGTCAAGAAGTTCTTAGTGAACAGTTTGAATTGCGAGGTTGCAGTAGTTTATAAATTAACTTTAATGGATAATTTTCTTCTCTGTAATCAGAAAAGTGCATATGTGCTTCCTTTCGTCTTCACCAACCCCCAATAGCTACTGAGTGCAAGATTTTTAAATTATTTTTGTGACAGTCTCATAAAAAACAATAATTATTTTAAAACACAGTTATTAAACATGTGAAAAACAGATTTCAGCATTGGCACTGCAGTTTCTGGATTAGCTATTTACAGTTCTTTAAATGCCTTCAGTTTAATAGCAGAGAAAGCACAGATTCTTAGGCAACGTAAATCGGCGTCCCCTCACTGAAATGAAATGGAATAAAGCTGGTTTAGTCCATCTGTGGGTATGACCCCCAAAAATGTGTGTGTGTATTTTTTTTTTTTAATCTTGGACTTTTATCCTATTTGCAGGTACCACAGCCTTGTATTTGTTCCTGATCATGCATCCTTCCATCATTAGTAACTCCCCCAGCCCAAAAACCTTTGAGGAGGTACAGTTCTTTAATAGAAATAACTACCACAGGGGGATTGATTGGTAAGATGGGTTATTAGTATAAATATAACAGTTTATATATTGTGAACGATACAAAAATTACATTACTGTTGGTAATGGTAACTGTTTATATAAAGAATGAGATAAAATGCTAAAATGGTAAATAAATGCAAGTGAAAAACAATGTTAGTACAGAGTATCATAAACGCACTAACTTTTGTGAGGCTTTCTTGTAAATATCCACATATTAATATATGCAAAACAGTAACAAAATATGTATTTCTCATTACCATGCCTTTGAAGTTGGGACATTAATGGTTGTTTGTTGGATATATGGAGGCAAAATTTACATTCCTGTTGGAAATCTTATTTCTCAAGAGAAAAAAAGGTAGTATCAGGGAGAGGTGTTTTTTCCTTTAAATAGGATTTGGAAATAGCAATCAGGTAAAAGGGGGACAGAAAAAACCTCTTTAAAAGTTTTTCAAGGATCAGGTTTAGGAGAATGTTAGTGTCTCTGTAGAGTTAGCAAGTGGTGCTAAAAAAGTATGTGTTCTGCCTGCCATGTTCACTGTGGCTACTGGGGAATCACCGGACATAGCTACACACCCAGCAGGTCATTTTTGATTTCTCTTACTTTCAGAAAGTGCTGCAGTATAAAGCACTGCAAGATGAAAAGCGGTAATATGCTGTAGTGGCTGGGGAGCTTCTGTAAAAGATTATTGATATTTTGTCTTGTTTCTGTTTTTTTCCCCCAGTTTAAAGGAAAATAGTTTTCTTGCCTTTGACTTTGTATTCATCCATAAAATTAATCGGGTGAACACTATTATATGGTCTTATGCAGATTCATCAGATCCAATTTCTTTTAAGTCACTTAGTTTTTACAGAGTTATAATTGTTGCAGCAGATTCTTATTACAAAGTGTGGTGAGTCATCCAGCTATTACCAATAGAGAGATGCCGGCTGAATGACTGGAAATTAGAAAGCTGACTCCTTGCTGTGGAGGACAGAGCAGTCAGAGATGACATGCAGGAGAGGTATAGCGGGTCTACGCTGATGGAGACAGCTTAAGTACAATGAGCCGGTTCTTCCACAAAACCAATGTTTTCATGTTGCTGGAAGACCACTTTGCTGCTTCTCTCATTCCTCCTGCTGTATCCAGTTCCCTAACCCTCAGATACAATTTGTCTGCTAGACATGTGCCAGATTATCTTCATCTTGACACAGCACTGGTGCATAAAGTTCCCAGTGGTCAACCTGTACAGACCAGGTACATCCTTTTGACAGGTTCTCCCTCTACAGCACCCATTTGGCTATTTGTACCTCTGCGCTATGTGCCCCTCTCACCCCTGCCAGGTTCTTGCAGTTAAGTCTTGGATACTCAGAACTGCCCGATGTGGTTGCTTGACTCTTAGATTTGCATACCAGTGTATTTTAATGCTGGCATGTAATGAGCTTACCAAATGGTAATTACATACAAGATCTCTCCTCATTAGTCCATTAATTGGCTAGGATTCTTTCATGGCAAGAGTATTCACAAATAACAATCGGTTCCTTTTATGGTTATGGGGATACAGCTTTTTGCCAGAGCTGACTCTGACTTAGTCTTTGTCTGAGCTTACACTTAGACCAAGGCTAACTAGAGAAGCAGGGAAAGGGGTTCTTTCAGCTCTCTGCAACGTCAATCTTGCCATCTTGAAAGAGGTATAGATGTATATTGTAGTCTCGTAAGATGAGATTGTAATTGATGTCATCAAAAGGCCAGATGTGGAAAGCTCATTTTCTGCTTTTGACTTTGACAGGAGTTTGTTCTGACTGGAAAGTGAGAAGTCACTAATTTTAAGAAGATACATGAATATCGTAACATTTTAATCCAGTTACTAGAAAATAGCTGCAATGTCTAGTTATATATAGTGAGAAGAAAGCTAGTGCCAAGTCAAATACGATCAAAAATATAATGTAAACTTCTGTTTGCTTTTATTTGGCAATGAGGCTATTATTTTAATTGATTAATCTAGAATAAAATATACTTGACAGATTTGCCAACCTTTGTGTGACTTTTAAGTAATTCTGAGAATGATGCTGCTTTCCTAGGTACATGGATTTCTTCCCCACTCCTCCTAATGTCACCACTGACTTCCTCTTTGAGAAAAGTGCCAACTATTTCCATTCTGAGGAAGCTCCTAAGCGAGCTGCTTCCCTCATCCCCAAGGCCAAGATCATCACCATCCTCATTGACCCATCGGATCGGGCATATTCCTGGTATCAGGTATGTACTTTGAAGAACACAGGCAGGCACCAGTCAAGGTTTCCACCTTGAATCCTCTCTGTATATCCTTTCAGTATATATGTATGTAAAGGGTTTGGATAATACAAGCTTTTATTCGTAAGTCAGTGCACCATAGATGATTACCCATGAGCTGAGGTATCTGTCACTGTAAACCTGAAAATCTTTCAAGGGTTAAAATACCAGAAACCACCTTTTCAAAAGTCTGCCTGTAATATAAGCATGTGAAAATGCTTACTTACTTGATTAATTTATGTAATCAGCACATACTAAAATTAGTTTATAGGCACAGTTATCTATTTCATGCTCAAAATACAAGATAGTTTAAGAAATTTTTGTTTTTCTGGTCTGCAGATTTCAACAGGAATTTGGCAAAATAAAGCTATACATAAAAAAAAAGGTAAAATTCCAAAGAGAACAATGTTCTTAGAATTTCTATGACATATTTTATGTTATTTTTTTGATCAGAAGCAATCACAGACCTGAGTCTGATCCTATAGCTTACTCTGCTTTGGACAGGAGGCTTGACTGGAAACCTACTGAGATCCCTTCTGACCTGGATTATCCAATGATCCTCATAAATACCCATGTTCAAATTTGCCTTTCTGAGTATTTACCTTGTGTAAGCTAGAAAAAGAAAATATGAAACTGCTAGAAGTAGAGCTTCTTAGTATTTGTGTTTATTATGCGCGATTCATTTGTACAAAACCTTCCACTCAGTTTATTGAAAATAAGCATTTATACATTGTTTTGTTATTGCTGTTATCTATCGAGTTTCTGATGTCTTTTGATACAAAAAGTATTTATTGATACAAACAATGTTTATCCCAGCATTTTCAATTAATTAATACAGATGAGGACTTCTTAACTTTAAGTAACTTTTAATGTAAATAATCACTCATGGCAAGTTCGGTAAGGCCAGGTCAGTAAGACCAACCAGTTTTGTCTTATTTTCCCAACTTTTGCAGTCTGTAAAGTTCCAGCAATGTTCCAGCAATGTCACTTCTTTTACAGCATCAGCGATCACATGAAGATCCTGCAGCTCTAAAATTTAGCTTCTATCAGGTGATCACAGCTGGACCTCGAGCCCCATCTGAGCTTAGAGCTCTCCAAAAGAGATGCCTAGCACCTGGATGGTATGCTACCCATATTGAAAGATGGCTAACTTACTTCCCACCTTATCAGGTGAATAAATGTAACTTGACATCCTAATCTTATATATGTATAATATCCTGAAAGATTGCCTTTGTAGAAGTCTTGCCTACTGAATACTGATCCTTGGGGTTATCCTAGATATACTAGAGCATGCTTTAAGACATTGATTGTGATTCTTCATAGCCACGTTCTAAGAAGCTGCTTGACATTGCTAGGGATGTCACGTCTTAGACCTTACAGCTGGGAGCTTCTTCTGCAAAACAATTCAGAACAATAATCTGGAAGCTCAATAAACATTGCTGCTGCTCCTTGAACTCTTGTACCCTGAACTGCCTTTAACTTACAGCTGTTTTTCATTTGCTCATGCTTCATCGCTGTATGTCTGGCTCTTTGTCAGTAATGCTGAGAAAAAGGACCAGGCGTGCAGTGCTTCATGGTCTCTTTAATATGAGGTGGTCCATCAGGGTTCCCAAAAGAAAAACTGAAGGAAGATAAAGGGAAGCTGCTCAATAATATTGCTGTCTACTCTGAGTGGTAGCAAGTATCAGCTAGCATCAAGAGAAGTCAGCTGGGATATTGCCCTCCCTGCATGGGTTGAGAAGAGTTTTGGTGTCTGAACACTTTGGGGTGTAAAAAACACCTTTTCCATCTGAAATGGGGACTACCACATGAAATGCATATGATCTAGTACGTCAGAGTCTTCACGCACTTCTTGGTCCTTCCATGCATTAATATCCCACTGGGACAACCTCCTTGGGCTGTAATTGTAGTACTGAATAAACCTGTACCTGTGCAACAGTTCACACACTGTCCCGCTACTGTCCATCCTACTGCTTGATGTTTAACACCGCTTGATGTTTAACGTGCTTCTGGCACAATTTGAACCCAAAAAGCATCTTGCCAAGTAGTTCCAGAGCACAGTTAGAAAGACAACAAGAACCATTACCATTGGGGAGTGTGGACACAACCGGGTGAGACAGTTTAGCAACATGGATCCAGGTCATGCTGTGCCATTTGGCCTCGAGACCAGAAAGCTCCCTCTGATTTGTTTCAGTTAGCAATATCAATAAAGCCTTTGTGTACATCAGTGTGTTTGCCGTCTCAGGCATCACCAGTTTTTTAGTGAATTCGTGTTTTGCCTAGCATGACTTTTCTGTAACTGTCAAAGCATTGGGTCTCTTTTGCACACTTTGTTTTTGGAAATTCCTCACACATTGCTGCCCATAACAATGCATCCACATACCAGAGCCTCTACTGGGACTCATTCATGCACTGAAAGGTTTGGCGTGTTGGTGTTCCTAATGGTCTACAACCTGAATCCTCTTCGTATTCTTTGTGTTAAGACCAGTTTCTCTGTGTGTCTTTGAGCTCCAAAGGGTGTGTGTTTATGGACCCATAGGTTTTAGTACAGGTGGCACATAAGTAACCTGCAAATTGGATCTCCCTGCAAGTTTCTGTTGGCATATAACATACAAATCATTATCCTCCTTCTGGCCCTGTGTAAGATCAAGCCTCAAAAGATGCACTTCCTAAGCCCTGAACATCATGTGGTATACAAGACCAGGCAGACAATATCACATGATCAGCATCTCCTTGGTAGATTTATTTCTGGAATGGATTTTTCTGACATTAGCAGCATGTCTGGCACTACTCCCCACCCAATATTTAAAGATTACTTCAGTTGAGGGAGGTTGGCTGCAATCTGAACCTTCTGTTTATCCAGGACTGGCTTAGCTGAGACAAGTTGGCTGGAGTCTGCACCTTCTGTTTTCCCAGAGCGCGCCAAGAAAGCTCTGATGCATCTAGTTGGTGTTATTCCCCGCATATTCTCTTTTAGGCCAGCCTTGCAGACTTCAAGAGATACACAATACTGTAATATCATTATACTCATACAAAATTCTCTACATTATATTTTCATTAGCTTTTCTCCAAAAGTAACCCATGAACATTGAACAACATGCATTGTCATACAGATTTTTGCCAGATTTTACATCCCATAGTGATAGCAAAGAACCAGCCCTGGTAGCCTTATGTTTCATCTGTAAAGTACTAGGGATTAACTTGCATTGCAAAGGCAATGTTCTACAGTAGGCCATATCCAAACTAGTTAAAATCAGCTTAAAAATACAGCCTTATCTAAAAAAATGAGAGCCTTCCTTCACCAAAAGAGCTCTCAACCAGACAAGCTAAGGCTATCTATAATTTTTAATGCTGTATAAAGTTGGGGGTCTCTAAATGTGTGACTGAATTGAACTCTTACTGTCCATTGTGAAGTCAGCAGGCATACAGCAAGTGGTAGAAGTAGCAAGAGGAATAGGTAAGGTTCCTCTTTTCATTAGAAAAGTGGTAACAACACACTTGCCGTACATGGTAAGAATTTGCAAATCTGAGTATTTTGCAACTTTGGGGTTCAGATGTTGAGAATTTTGATTGACTTAATTTATTATCTAATAGGTCATACAAAAAGTCCTCTTTTGTCTGGCCACCAAGACAGATCTCTAGAAGTTCAGCAAGCTCATGTATCTTAAGTTAATTTCACACCTACAACTTGTTGCTTCAATGCAGTCATCCGAAGACAAGAGGACCCAGCACAACAAACTCCCTCAGGAGCCAAAATATACACTCATGCGCCAGCCCTATAGGAAGTCAAGCTGATTTTGCAACAGCCATCGTTAAACAGCCAGTCTGAAGCTGAAGGACTTGGGCTGTTTCTAAGTTGTTTTCTTCTCCAAATTGTGTCTCTGCTTCTCTCCCACCATGGTGACTTTTAGACACAAAGTAACTCGTGTAGTGGGAGAGCAGGGACTTAAACAATCTCTTCAGCTGTCAGCACTATTACTGTAAAGTGATCGATACGCTGTAAAGTGACTCGAAATACTTCATCTGTACTATTTTCGTTATATATGAAACTATCTACTTTGTAAAAAGTACACTATTTCATTTTTCCATCTCGACGATACGTTAAATGCCTTAGATTTTGAGGAATTTAATGAAATTACATCTTCCTGAGATCAGGATATGAATAAATCAATACAAGCAAGGAAAAATTATGCCTTGGTTCCTTACAACCTCCCTGAAGGTTGAGAGGGAGCATTTTTTGTTACCCGCTCCCTGGGAACGTCAGGAATTGGAATGAATTTCCACTGGTGAAACTTCTTCTCACATGTATTGTTTTGCAGTGGCAGAATTGGGAATGGCACAGGTGTTCATCTCTACATGTTTTTTAAATAGTGAAGAAAAAACCCCTTGCCCCTTTTCTTTCAAGTAGAAATATCCCCCATTTGGGATGGTTTTTGACCTCTGTGCTGTGAAGCCCTTAAGGCCTGTCTTCAAAGCTTATGTCTTAGCAAAGCAGTGAGTTCATTTTTGGACTCAGGCAGTCATCATGCATCTGATTGCAAAGACTTCTGGAATGAGCTACTGCTTTCTGAACATACTTCCACTAATCCACATCTCTAAATCTACGTGTTATATGTGAGTAATTCCAGCGACCGATCTTTCAAAAGAAAAGACGTTTTCTCCCTTTTGATTATGCTCTGAAACCTCATAGTCTTGCAAACCTCTAAGTCTCATCCAATCCTGGAAGCAATTCATATGATTTCACCCTCTCTGCTTGCATAGAAATGTAAAAACAAGCTTCAGCACTGCTTGCAGAAGGAGATTGTTGAACCATCTGCAGATCTATTTCCTCCCTCCTTTTCATCGCTAAAGCACGATGGAAAAAGTAGAGGTGTTCCCATGACAGAAAATGAATGCTTGAAAAATCCATTTGGGACCTCGCTTTTCTTCCAGCGGTCACAAAGACCCAAACTTGCTGCACCATCAGTGGGTCATCTGGGCATGATACCACATTTAATAAAATTCTCAGGTAGTGTCTGTTTCCCTGAAGATTCAGCTCCAGGTAAAAGGGTGGCCCTGTCTGAAGTAGCCTACTGTGAGTGCGTATACGGTCAAGCACTTAAAAAGAAGAAAAATAAATTACCTACCAGTACCTGGCTTTCTTAGAGAGGTGTTGCACATTCTGTATCTATCTACATCCCTGCCTTAAGGTCCTCGTAACAGCTGACTTTATTCATATTCTCAAAGAAGTTTTTTTCCATACAATTGTGTATTGTTGTATGGGTTTAGAAGTAAGATATTTCACCTAACATCTACCTGCTGGTTTCTGTCTTTCTGGTCATTTCCTCTGACAAGCTTTTCAACATTACTGTAATGTGTGTATATATATATATATGTTTGTGTCTATGAGAATTACAGGTTATTTCTCTAGACATTAATACCTTTTTTTCTTGGCTGGACAAGCCTCACTCAATATCCTGCCAATATTTATTATCTTTCTATATCCTTCACTGCTATTTCTCTGTTGTCACAACAGCTTCCAATTTAATATCATTTCAGATTAAATGAACATGCCATTTACCCTGCTCCCAGGTCACTAATGATGATAATAATTAAAACTGGGCCAATTATCATTCTCTGGGGAAGTACTCTCCATATAATGAATAGTTTGGCAGGTGGAAGTTTCAGTTTGAAGCTTGAAATAATGAATTTTAACTTCCATTTATTTGTTGTAGTTGCTAATTATTGATGGACAGCAGCTGAGAACTGACCCGTCTACTGTAATGGATGAAGTACAGAAATTTCTGGGAGTCTCTCCTCATTATAATTATTCTGAAGCTCTAACGTGAGTTAATTTAATCATAATTTTTGTATATTCCTACATTCCTAAAATACCAGTTAGTCTGTAAGTAAGCTCACTGCAGAATAAAGCCTGTAATACTTCTCCTTTGAGCTGTCAGTAGGATGTGTTCTTCCATGTCTGCAAAGATGACAATTCAGGGTTAGATTTTCTGTGAATCATCCACTGAGCCACTCAATGTGGAGCTTGACTATTAACAGAAGTAAACCTCTGACAAACAGACTAAGTATTGCTTTATGAGAATTGCTTATAAATTTTGGATTAATCGAAAGGAATTTTATTTCCATAAGTGGAACATGGAATGCTGACTTGCATAAACAGAAAGCAAAGAGAATTAGTTTCTCTTTATTTTTGACATTAGCTCCAAGACAGATTCAGTGGTATCAGTCAGGAGTGTAACATCCACTCTGTACATCATCATGTATACAAATCATCTGGATTCTGACATTTGGATTTGGTTGCCCTTAAAATAAGACTGATAACCTTAGGTTTACTCTTTTGAGTCTTCAGCCTGAATTTGGGAAATGCATCCTGCTTGTAGTATCTCCCAGCCTTTACACTGCAAAATATTTGTTTCAGGTTCGATTCGCATAAAGGTTTCTGGTGTCAGCTCCTGGAAGAAGGAAAAACAAAGTGTCTTGGAAAGAGCAAAGGTAGAAAATACCCTCCTATGGATTCTGAGGTAAACCATTGCACTCATCAGCATTATACGGGGACTCAGTTGCCACATATGGGACACCACACAGGCAAAATCATAAGAAGGGAGAGAAGAGAAAATTAAGTAGACGTTAATTAAAATTCCCTACAAATGAAACATTTAAGATAGCTGTGGAGTACATAGACTTTCTCAGTTCTTTATTTCAAATGTGAAGAATTTAAGTCATTAAAAAAAAAAACCTTCTAAAACTTGGCGCCCCTAAAATTCACTTGGAAAACTGTCCCCTTTACCTAAGTGACTTAAGCAGCAGAGGCTCTACAGTGCATGTTTTTTTTTTCCTGAGTCATGATCAGATACGTGCATTTGTGTCTGGGCCCTTGTCTTTAAGAGTAGTTTGACCATGACAAGTAATGCAGATTCTCATATAATCCAGTTATAAGAAAGGTTAGGTTCTGTTTCTATGAATTTTATAAATACCTTCCCAGACAAATGCTCAAATGAAGAAATTTCCAGCAGATCAAATGCTGCAGCCTGTACCCAAGGCCATTTTATTCTCCTATTCTAGCTGTAATTTTTATGTTTATTCTATCCTACATTCCCATTTCATTTAGCCTGACTAAAACGCAAATAAAAATTTACAGTTTGAACAGCAGTAAGTATTAATGTGGCAAGTAAGCCAGGATTTTTTTCTTACAGTACTTAAATTATATTAACATTAATGGAATCATACTAATATAAAATGACTGTGTGAGAATGCTTTTGGCCAGAGAGAAGACAGGGATAAGACAGGACTGTGTTTGTTTATTGTTGTATTTTTCAACTCTAAATACTTCTGAAGATGGGGTTACTAATTGATACATGCCTACATACAAAGATATTTTAGAAGCTTTGGTTTCCATCACGCTTCAGTAAATTCAAAGTAACCACATCAGCTTCAGTACAATTCTTAATTTACATGACTGTCTGAGAGTAGAATCAGATCCTTTGCTTTGACTTCAGCATTCATTTTGGACAGCCTTTGTTTCTCTTGAAAACTATTATCTTTTACAATTCAGTCGTAACTGAAGAGCTTAAACTTGCATGCAGTAGATAGCATAAAACAATATAAATTGCATAAGAGAAAGTAAAGTTTTGACACAGGTAAAACAAACTCTGAAACCTAGAATTCACAGCAACTGCAGTACAGCATTTTATTAAACAAAAATATCTCCTTTTGTATCCATCAGTGCAGGGCTTTTCTGTCAAGCTACTACAGAGATCACAATGTGGAACTGTCAAAACTCCTACACAAATTGGGACAACCCCTGCCATCGTGGCTGAGACAGGAGCTACAGAAAGTAAGATAGCATTGAAAAAAGGCTTTTTGAAATCTCTCTTCCACCCTTCAGTCATCATACCTAAAGTCTCCAGTAGCTACCAGAAGGTCTTTTAAGATATACCTCTTCAAAAAGAGTAAAAGATAGAAATTATTTCCATATGCTGGCATGTGGATTGTGAAAATACATGTGCTTCTTAGAGCTCTGGTTGGCCAAATCTTTCTCATAAACATTTCTGGGCCTGTGGACTTGTGGACTACTGTGCACATATGTGGAAGTTATTTGCAACTGGTATAAACTTCAGAGACACATGACCTGTCCAATTTCATGGTAAATATTTACATCTTTATATATCAGTTTAAAAATACTGTGTCTCATGTAGATTTTGTAGCCCATTGTTAGACAGCTGGCAGTTTTTCTTACTATTTGACTATTGTCTTGCATAAAATACGAAAATTTAATGCAGCACAGAATGCCAAGTGCATTTCTGCCTTTGGAATCAGCTTGCTAATACCCAAAGTATATACCAACAAGGGTGAGAAGTACAGGTATCATATATGATTTAGATGTGCACAGCAACAAAATACATGGAGCAAAATCTGGAAGCCACAGGCAAAAGCAGTGTAAAAAAAACCCCAACAAATACACACACAAAAACCATTACCTATGATTACGGCCTGTAACAACAAACCCTTACAATGTGGTAAGGGCCTTCGTCCATAATTACTATGATTTTGTACTGACTGAAATGGCAAAATACAGAATATAGCCATTATCTGAACAGAAACTTGATTGAGCACGTGAAGCACAAAAGTTGCAGTATAATCCTAATGAGCAGTATTACACTTCAGCAATTGTGAACCGAACTGAAGCCATGCAATGAACAGGCTTTGACTTTTGGCTTCTCTGAGCAGCCAGATCCGGACACTGCACTCTGGGCTTACGTTGCTGTGAATCAGGAGTGACTCCACTGAAATGAATTAAAAACTTGTAAAGAGCAGAAACAGATCCATACTTAGATTGCCTTGATTTGCACCACCATTTTTTTCCTTAATTTATTTGCCTTCAACCTATGCTTTGTGTATACCAAGACCCCTCAACCTGATCAAAATTGACACATCTTTCAGTAACCTTCAGTTTATGTCAGCTGCAAAAATCTGTCAGATTTCCAGATTAAAAAAAACTGGTTCTGGTTCCATCTGGTTCCAGATATTTTAAACATGTTTGGTATTAAATATTAGGAATAAGCTTTAGGGGGAAAAAAACCAAACACGGTGTGTAATCATGGTAGAAAATTACGCTCTAATCATGGAAAACACAAATATCCAGCCCTACATTTATGCGATACATCTCAGTGATACATCTCACAATGCATCAGTTTAGATGTGAGATAAAAGTCTAATTAATAGTACGTAAAAGTCGAGAATGAAGATCAATGAAAACTTCAGCTGAGTACGATCTTAATGCTTCTCCACTGAACTTTGGCTCTGAGTGTTTCTAAAGGCATGAAGAGGTACTGAAAACAAAAGAGAACGCCAGTCCTAAATGCAATGCTTTTTACAGTAGCTCTATAACGTTATCATAATTTGTTTTAGGGTGAATAGTTAAAAACATGCATCAAACAGTGGAAAAACTTTATATGTCTCAGTGCTGTTCAACGACATTTATGTAATCATATACTTCAACTTTCAAGATAATGGAATGGAAACCAGTCTGTTATTCCCTAAATAGAAAACAGATGTTGAGATCCTTACTGTACCTCTAACTGGTAATCTTTATTATTTATTGATTTTGTCTATGTAATATCTGGGTTTGATAGGCCTGTAAAGAAAAAATCTAGACAAATTTGCTGTATATAACAATATTCTTTACACAGCACATTTTTGCTAAGGGAATATGCATGAAAAATGATGAGGACTTACTAGAGTAGACATTTTTTAAGATGAACCTCTTTATTATTTATTAGACAGAATGAGAATTTTCATTTCACTTTAAATATTCACTATCATATGGATTCATCCCAAAAGCTGACTTGTCTTAAAATACTTTTTATTTGTTAAAAGAAACACTCTGGATTCTGAACATCTATAAAAGCAAAGACTCTGCATGCTATGGACAGCTCATGCGTCCTGCAAGCATCTATATGGATTTGTTACAACTAAATTGAATAACTGGAGAAAATACCTGGGGTTTTCATCCTGCCATGATTGATTCTACCCTTGATATAACCTGATGTAACATCACTCAAACATGTTTTTAAAATCCGCAGGGATTGCACAAAGCTCCTGTTTTGTGCACCGCTGCCTCAGTTACCCCATGTTCTTCAGAGCAGCAATTATAAAATAGAAGAAAATAGGAAAAACTTTGGGCACTGTCAAGCACCTGACATTTTCATGGTGAGAGGACCCTCTGCACACAAACCGAGCGCCTCCTATGTGCAGGAGGAATGGGCTTCAGCCACATTTGTAGTTCTTTGTTTTCAAGAACTCCCTTTCTGTCTTCTTTCTCCGGGAAATCAAGGCCCCCGCAGAACGAGAATGAGTGGGCAGTCAAGGACAGCGTGGTAATGGGGTCATGCACATTGGTCACATTGTCCCTCCAGAAATTTTACAACAGACCAGGCGGCGCGTCTCAGGTCTGTGGACTACTTCTGTGAAGTCCTCTCTGAGGTGTGGCAAGCAGCCCCCTACAATTGTTGGTGATCTGGTAAAGCAGCCCAACTGCAGGCAACATGTAGCACTGGGAGGGTAAGTCCCCCACATGCTGCACCTTGGCCTTGGTGGACTAGGCTTGGTTTGGCAGCTAAACACAAAGCTCTTCCTCCAGAGAGGAGTGTCGTGGTCACTCTCAATGAGGAACAGCAGCATGGAGCTCTTCATAGAATCATAGAATCACTTTGGTTGGAAAAGACCTTTAAGATCATCGAGTCCAACCTTTAACCTAACCCTGCCATCCCACCACTAAACCATGTCCTCTTGTACCATTCCAGTGCCTTTCCTAGGGGAGGGAACTGGGAACAAAATGAGTTCCTAGGGAAATCTTCAGTGGATTCCTGTGGTAACTTTACCTGAGTTGATACAGTGAACAAAGCAGCTTGACCTGGAACTGTGCAGCTGAAAGGGAACGATCTTGAATCTGCGTAAGTCCAAGCTCCTGTTGAGATGCAGCTGTTGAGCACTAGCATCTTTAGACAAGGTGCTGTGGGATTAGCTTCTATATAATAAATATAAAAATAAAAAAATATTCTATATAATAGATTTAAAAAGCAATAGAGAAGTAGTAAAGGCAAACTGCTGGTGCTCTTTGCAGCTCTGAATCCTGATGTTCGCTTATTACTTGTTTATACAAAGATGGTATGAAGCCACTTTTTTTTTTTTTCTCCAGGACTATTCTATTTAAATGTGTTCTTACATTTAACAGGAGACTTTAAAAAACAGAATGACTTGTAATGTGCAGCCGACTTGGTGAAGAATGAAGAGTCTGATCAAAGCATGCAGACAACAGATGTGTTATTCCCCAAATCATAGGATGCACATGAGTACAGCTGAGTAAGCAAGTCATATAACATGACTTACCTGACAAAGTTTAACCTCTTCTATTCACAGCTTACCTACAATCAGTATTTAACTTCCAGAGACAGACTATCAGTATTAACATTTTTTAAAAGTACTGATTCATTACAATGAATTTATATTTGGTAGTCAAAGTCAGATGTTTTATTGTGGTTGGTAACACAGCCATGGTTTCTGTTCCCCTGGTAGGTAACTGCACAAGCAATTTCTTTAGCAAACGCTTGATTATGTGAGCTTCACCTTATTTTCATAAATATGATTCTGAAATTTGCTTTCTGCAGACATCTGTGCCGCTAAAAATCAATGTGCAGAAAGTGACCGTTAGGGGGGGTGTAAACACAGAGCCTGATATGAAGTCACTTAATTCTTTGAGCAAACATTCCTGAAAATACTGTGATATTTTCCCAGTTCTACTTGTGCAGAAAGAATTAGTTTTAATGATTTGCAGACTATCTTGTACAGAATATCCTTTTTCATTGCTTAAAAATGTGAAACTTCCTCAGGAAGAAATTAAATAGATATTTCAATGTTTATAGATGTAATACTCTTGTCATTCACATTGAATGAAAATTGCTGGAAACATTTTTCTCAAAGTTTTTTAAAATAAAAAATAGATATTATTCTGATAGTGGCATGGTATCTGAAGTGCAACAATAAACTCTGATAAGAAAATGTAGTGCTGTGTGGAAGTGATTTTTATGTTCACAGAAGTTGTCCTTTTCCAGGTTTGTTAGCAGCTATTGCAGCTTGACACACTGAGCTACAGCACAATCCAGGAGCACGGGAGCAGCATGAAATGTTTTCAGAAATGAAAAATATTGCTTACTCTCTCTGTGAGTGAATATTACTGCTTTATGCAGCTGCTCGTTTTACTGCTTTTGCTTCCTCCTTACTTTTTATTTCTTGCGCCAGAAATTGCTAATGTGCTATAGAAACATTTCCAGAGCTTGCTATTTTTAAGATAACAAGCAGACTTTATTCAAATTATTTGCCTTGGGGATTCAGCAGTTGTGCCAATGCATCAGCCTACACAGGCATGAGAAAACCTTTCTTAGGAGAAACCTCTAAAGATGGTATGAATGTCCAAAGGAAAATTCACTGTTCTCAACAAATTTAGAACAGAATAGAGAAGTGTACTACCTGGCAGGGCAAAATCTGCTTACTGTTTCCATAGAGGTGTAGAAAATAGGAAACCTATGTTAACAAAATATTCTGTTCATTACAGAGAAATGATGCAACCTATAATTTAGAAGTCTATGCTGCTTTTATGATACCTGTCCCTATAATCTCTAAGAATAACCGAAGTGGAACAGTAAAGTAATAACAGAAAGGTACTAAGCAAAGGGAAGAGATCTTTGCTACAAATAAGGCCTGCCTGACCTCTGTCTCCAATTCATCTGATTTCATTTAATGTTTCTTTTCAGTTCTTCCAATCCCCAAATTCTTAGAGCTCAAAGGCAAAAGGCACTTTTTCTCTCTGTGGACCACATGGATGAAGAAAGCACAACAGTCAGCATCAAAGGACAAATCACAGGAACAGGAAAGTAATTAACAGCTGAAACCAAGGGCTAGGGAAACCGGAATGGAGGAGGTATTTAGACAAATTAAGGGTGATAGATTTGAAAAGCACATAGTGAGCTTGAGTCTTTACCACTCTGTTTTCTGTCAGGTTACTTCTTTCTTTTTTAATGCAGTATTTTCTTTCTTCACCTCCCTTTTTCTGTTCTGATCCTCTCTTTGCCTTGAGAAATTCAGATGGGAAATAAGGCTCCTGTACTTTTAACTGCTCAGATGTCTGTCTGCCTAGGAGAGCTGTCAATCTAGTAGCACAAGATCACTATCAGATCTCTTCCAACAGGTATGACACAGAATTGGCCTCGTTCAACCATGGTATAGGGGCTTAGTTCAGAATTACTACTTCCGATCCTATAACCTGTGTTATTCAGGAGATCAGAGAAATGGGCTCTTTTGCCCAAAAAGAAATCTTGCTATTGTCTCCTCAATTAGCTCATCAAGACTGTCGTATTAAGTCTCCCAGTTAAAGGTCCTTTCTTCAGCTAAATTCTGAACTGATTTACTCCTGTAAAAAACAAAACTAAAAAAAAAAAAAACAAAACAAAAAAACCCAGAAAACCATTTTTTGCATAATTTTTTATACAAACACAGTACATACGTTTTAGCTATAGAACTCCCATCTGGAAGGAAGGTGTTACAAGCTAAAGGCAGGAGCCAGCTCTTTTATGCACAAGACAGGAGTGGAAATAATTCCTGAACACGAACGGTGCAAGGTCAGAACAGCTGAGGTGTAGCTTACGGCACAGGTAGGGCTGTAATTTGTCTCTGTTTTTGTACAATCCCAGCAGCCGTTTCATTATTCTACAATACTGCCTGACAGTCATGTATTTAAAGCAGTAGTATTACATCACCATTGTCTAAAAGTGATGAAAAACACCTAACATGGCAGATATGCCTTAGGTAATTTCCTCTCTTTTCCATGGGGAAAAAAGGTAAGAAGTGCGGATACTAAAACACGAGCCGGAAGGCAGCTTCCTGCGCTACACTAGTCATCGCTTCCAGCCTCTTCTTCAAAATCTCCCTAACAATTTAAACAAAGTCATCCCGCTGTAGCCAATGGAGCCAGATTTTCGGTCCCCTGGCTGTGTCAATTCACTGGTGTCTGACCTGCAAAAGCCAAAATCGCCTGCCTGGTCTTTCCACTACGCCCATGCACAGAATACAAACTCACTTTGCACCCTGTGCCTGGCTTTAAAAAACTGCCCTTCCCTGCACGGAGGATGACTGTAGTAATACTTCAATTACGATGCTGTGGTGTAAAGGTGTGGTCATTAGGAGAGGGATAGGCGGGACATTAGGAGGTCAAATGCTGGAACAGGCTTCCTGGAGGGGTGCCCCATGCCCCAAGCCTGGGGGTGTTCAGGAGGCGTTTGGGCAATGCCCTTAGCAACGTGCTGTAGCTTTTGGTCAGCCCTGAAGTGGTCAGGCAGTTGGACTAGGTGATCCTTGGAGGCCCCTTCCAACTGGAATAATCTAATTAAAAAAGAGGGGGTGGGAATTGGGCCAGCATTAACCAGATACACTTGGTTATATGGACTGGAAAAGGAAAGCCACCCACGTTCACCTAAAGGCATGACTTCATTTTTCTAGCACATCTTTTGTGACTTCTCCTTTCTTTTTAGTCCGTGGTTTTCAAAGAACAAATAGTGGTTTAGCATTTAAGGCCCATCTTACGACTTGGCCAAGCAGACGTATCATAAAATCATAGAATGTTTTGGGTTGGAAGGGACCCCTAGAGGTCACCTAGTCCAACCCCCCCGCAGGAGCAGGGACACTGCTAACTAGATATGCCTACATGCATACATACACGCGTCTCCGTCTACATGCAGAAAGCCAAAGAAATCCGGTTCCTCACGGGAATGCTACTGGGTAGCTTCAGAAAGGGCCAGAAAGAAAAATTAAAG
>NW_009258887.1:354254-404994 GCF_000687185.1 Egretta garzetta
GATCCATGACTCCATGGGGGCTGCCGCCCGTGGCTGTCTCCCTTCCTAGGCATGGAAGAGCAGTTCCTTGCTAATTGGCAAAACTTTTACCCTCGCGTGGGTATTAGTCGTTGACTGTGGCAAGTAACAGGCCGAGTCGGCCGGCGTGTGCGGCGCCGTGGGATTGGCCGTCTCCTTTTGTTTTTTATTTTTTCTACCTTTTTTTCCTCAATAAGCTATTAGAGCCCAGGTTTTGAACGTATTATTTTATTTTCTTTTTTTTTTCTTTTTTTTTTTTTTTCTCAGGAGCGAGAAAGCTGAAAGTGCGGAGACGCATCTGTTGCCGTTGAAGATCCTCCCCTCCAAAAAGTATGTGGTGGGTATGTGTTAGGTAATAAGCGTTTAGAAGTGAGGTTTTGGGCGGGAATAATACCGATGCGATAATTTCTGTTTAGCGACTGGTCTGTTGAAATCAAGGTACAGGCTTGGTGGTTTTCTTTTAAGGCATACTTCATTTGTGTATGTGTTTTTTTGACAGAAGAATAAAACCAAGTGCGTAAGTCAGTGTCAGTAGGAAGAATTGGGCGTGGGTGTAGATGTATTAGATATGCTAGGAAGATTGATTTATGATAAAATGCATGTTTATACTGGAGGCAACAAAATCCACAGATTTCTTGGGGATGTCTGTGCAAGAGGAATGTCTTTTTTTAATAAGCATGTTTCTGATTTAATGGAGTACTAAGATCAATCTGTAACTACAGGAGCAGAGGGAGATGTCAGGTTGATACTAATAGCTTTGTTTCAGCACAGTTTACGACTCCTAGGAGGGCATCCTACTGTTCAGTGATATTTGTCTTGTTTGTGTTTCTGGTAGCAATATTAAACTGCCTCAAACTTGTTTTTACAGGGGAAAAGCACTCTTGAGTTGTGATGACTGGAGAAGATGGGGCTAAATTCCACATGTGAATTCTAGGAGTAGCTGTGACTAGAACTTTTGATTTTTACTTAGAGTAGGGTGGATCTGTCTGATCTTCAGGACATCAAGCAGAGCTAGCAAAAGCTAATTTTAGGCTAGTTCTTAATCTCGCTTTAGACTTAACAGAAATGAGCTTTTTTAAATAAAGTTCAGGCTTGGAGCCTAAATGAGATGTGCTGCAGTCCATCTCTCATCTTTACAAAGAGAGGCTGGAATGTAGCTTACTGTGCCTAAAATTAGCCTTGACTGCTTCTATACAAATGCAGTTGGGACAACTAGCTCATTTTGTGCTGCTTTCAGGGATCTGCTGCTGCTCTGATCTTGGGGCTGTCACCAAGTTTTAAGCAATTATAACGCTCTCGGTAGTTTAGTGGCTGTGCTGCACTCTGGCATGTGGCTGACCATACTGCAGTATTATTAAATCAAATAACATGTGCCCCTTGAGTGGTGGCCCTTCTGCTGTTCAGGTGTGTTAGAAAGGTTGTCACAAGAAGTATACGCGTACTGCATAAGCTGAAGGTAAGTTTGTGAAGCCTAGAAAATGCATGTGAAATCCACAGTCATAATTTTCATATATGTGCCTATGTAAAGCATTCAAATGTATGATAAAGTCAATAAAGAGACATCAACTTTTCATTGCAAGTGTCGCTTCTTCCTTACAAGACTACTGATAACCAAGACTAGACCTGCACGTGTTGTTTGGAATTACACATGCCAAATCTGCCTGTTGTGGGGATACAGCTTGTGGTACCTGCGCCTTGTATTTGTGATTCCGTGTGGTTTCAGGGCAAAGCAGTGATGGTGGCTAATGCGTTGTCTGGGAGCCATTCCAGAAGTCACATGGCTTTAATCGGAGGTTACTGCTGTAGGGGAAAAACAGTGACTTTGAACGTAGCTGCTTTTTCAATTTCAGTTGCTGAGGGAGCTTTTATTTAATCCATATTCAAGAAAAGAATATATGGAGCTCCATTAGGTGGTGAATCATTACAGAATCAGACGGGATACGCTTTTACTTATAAGTAAAAAAGGAAATTTTTTGCAAATCATTGCAAACTGACAAGCTAGGGCTGAAGGGGAACCTTTGAAAAGACTGGGAAACAAAATCTGTGAAGCTAGAGCTGAGGTCAGTAGGCAGTGCAAGTACTGCTAAATACTTGGCAACTGAGGGGGGAAGGGTCGTGTTTGAAGTGGATGGGGCGGAATTGTGGACTTCAATTACAACATGGATTAGATCTGAAGAAATTACTTCCGTTGGTCGTGTTAGTCACACTTTGGAATAGACTGGTAGGGAGATTAGGGAGCTGTCAGGAAACATACTTTTTTTTTTTTTTTTTTTTAACAAATTTTTTTTACTGCCATTGCCAAAGTATAGCTGAATGTATATTCTGTGTGGAGCTATAATAAGTGGTACTACACCTGTTTAATTGGTAGTGTGTGATTACTCTCCTTTTAAACAGCTCTGCCTACAACCCTATCAGATGACATTGTTACTTGCTCAGATTCCAAGTTGGCCTGGTAGCCAAGAGTCATGAGCATGTGCTGTGGATTTCCTTTTCTCCAAGAAGAGCAGACTTCTATGTATATTCTGTGTGGAGCTATAATAAGTGGTACTACACCTGTTTAATTGGTAGTGTGTGATTACTCTCCTTTTAAACAGCTCTGCCTACAACCCTATCAGATGACATTGTTACTTGCTCAGATTCCAAGTTGGCCTGGTAGCCAAGAGTCATGAGCATGTGCTGTGGATTTCCTTTTCTCCAAGAAGAGCAGACTTCTGTAGTAACCTTAGTGCTTTTAGAAAGTAGGTTAACACATCTATTCTGCAAGGGCACTTACTTGCTTACCTTATTACCAGGCAGACAGTGGCAGAGTACAAAACTTGAAGAATGTCACATGAAGGTCTGGAGAGAAATATTTTTCTTTCGTGGTCACTAAAATGGTACTGAAAAGTTTAGGCTTTCTGGTGTTGGCTTTTAGCTACTGTATGGCATGGCATTGCACTGATGTGGTTGTCGATGTGTTACCCCAATTCCTTTGAATTTTAACCTTTGCTTTTAACCTTTGCTTTTATCAGACAGCAGCTGCCTTTTAATCTCTTTTAACAATTCCAGTGCATAATAACTGGTTGGTTTGTTTGGTTGTTTTGGTTTTTTTTGTTTTTTTTTTTACAAGTTGCCCTTTGAAAAATGTCTGGTTGCTGCCTCCTATAATGGAGAATCCTTTTGCATGAAACTAACTTAGAGGAGGACTGTGTCACTGTCCTGCTATTACATTGTGTGAGCCAAGTGATGAGGTCACCGGTATTTTCACCTGAGTGGTCATGAGTCCCATGACCAGTGGGGAGTAGCTTTAAGGATCTTGGGAACAGGTGGTGGCAAGCAGGTCGCAGGCTGAATAAATTGGCCTGGTGGCTTAATCAGGCCTGCAGGTTAGATTTGTGAACATTCAATTTTGAGCTCTTCAACAAATATTTAGAACTTGCAAAGATAAAACAGTGGGTTTGAATAAAGAGAAGGAAAAACTAAGTTTCAAGATTATGGTAAAATATGAAAGTATGAACTATAATGTTTGCTGTGGGTATCTCTTACTAGTTTTGGGTGCTTAGTGAGGTTACATAGCCTTTCCTATGAAAGCAGTCACATGCACAGAGGGAAGTGAAATCTGCTTTCCCTCGTTACTTGAGTACAGTAGAGGTATTCTTAAAAGATGTGGCTTTTTCATTTCCATGTGGCTTAGGGTGGCTTGTTTTTCACGATTTCTCTTAAAATCATAGAATCACAGAATGTTTTGGGTTGGAAGGGACCCCCAGAGGTCACCCAGCCCAAGCCCCCTGCAGGAGCAGGGACACCGCTAGCCGGATCAGGTTGCTCACAGCCCCGTCCAACAAGGCCTGGAATGATCCCAGGGATGGGGCCTCCACCACCTCTCTGGGAACCCATTCCGGTGTTTCACCACCCTCATTGTAAAGAATTTCTTCCTTATATCTAGCCTAAACCTACCCTGCTTAAAAACTGTTTTCCTGTCTTTCCAATCTATTCCTGTTGCTTCTTAGCTTTATAGAGGCTCCTTATTTTTCTGCACCCTGTTCTACCTGCAGTTACATCCAGTCTCTTGCACCTCTCCAAATGTAACGCAACACAGTCTTTTTCGTTACATTGTTACAAGGGTAAATACTTCTTTCCAAACTCTTAAGTAATCTTTTCCTTGTTAGAGATTGCTTGCTGTTGCATTTTCAGGAAGTTACATGGTCAGTTTCTGTGTTCCATGCTCAATAGATGGAATAGATATCTGCTCATGTGCCGTAGTTCCTGATGTGTATGAGGTAGGTCTGGTCTCTACTACCTCAGTGAACTGCATTTGCTGTTACCCAGCAACTTGGAGCACAAACAAAAACAATTTCTCTTTCCTGAAACCACAAAATTTTTGTTTTCTGTGTGGTTTCTTCTACTGGGATCTGCTACTTAAGCCTATTTGTTTAGCCTTCTTGTACATTATGTTATGTGATTGCCACACTGAAATCGCAACAGCATAAAAATCTTACAAAGTATAAATATTCGAGCAGTCGAAAGTGTGAAATAGTTGCAGTAGCATTGAAAATGATGGAGAACGATGATTCAGAGCCTTGTTATATATAAGCTATTATAGTGCTGAGAATTTTTCTGTGAATAAGACAGCTGAGGTTATAACTGTTCAGTATATAATGATCATAAGATGGGATCTTGGTTTATCTGTGGCTTACAGATAAGTGCCCCTTTACTTTGGGAAATTGTTCAGGGTTGAGATAAATGCATGTTAAACAGGCTTTGTGTCAGTTGCAGTAACGCATGTGTTCTGTTTAGCTTATTTGTCTGTGTATTCTCTGGAAAATGGACACAAACTTGGGAAGTTCAGGGGACTGCATCTAACTATACACCTTCACAGTGTTGGAGAACCCAGATAGATTACACATCAGTGTTTAAGGTGGCCATCTAATCTGGTAATGGAAGTGCCAAGTGTTTTATTAGTTTATGCCACTGTTAACATTGTGACCAACCAGCTTAATACAAAAAAACCCCCTTGGCATAAGTTGAAGAGCAAGTTTTTCTTTAACTTTGTATGTATTAAATATTGAACAAGGGGGAGAGCAGCAAGGGTCAAAAAATTCTTAAGCAGTTTAAAGAGTGTAGGATAAACTTATTTCTGACAATTAACTGGTCTAGGTTAAAGCACACAAAGCACTAGAAATTCCATCGTACAGAACAAACTTCCATCTCTGAGAAAATGGCCCAAAGCTTATATGCTTTGAAGAAACTATTTTCAAGAGCACCCTTTTTCACTTAAGAAAGCTCACAGGAAGTTTACCTGGCTGATGTTCTTGCAGCCTCTGCCTGTACATTATCCACAGGATTAATTTATAAAAGTTGTAGTCAGTGTGGCAGTTTTTATTGTGTACATCTACATCATCAGGCTCATTGAAGAAGAATCAGAATGGCATTACATAAAGACAATTTCATTTTACATTAGAAACTGAAAGGGTGTGTTCACTGCATGGGAACAGTAGTGCACCATTTTCAAATCTCACAAAGCATCCTATTAGAAGAGCAAAACTAATGAACTACTGTACTAAACCTAAATGTTTACTACATTTAGTATGCAGACTTGATTCCTGCTTCCCCATATCGTATTTCTGTGGAGCAACTTCTAAAAGACAATTACTATTTCCTCTGTATACAATGCAAGTATTGCATTACATAGCCTACTTCACCACAAGTCTCAAAATAACAGGTCTTGTACAGCAAAGCTTTGATGGTACATGTAGATACATTTTGACAGATTTACTTCCCCTTTAAAAGGGCTACTTATAAGTAAAAATGTAAATGGTTTTAAAGTTCACTAGTAGAAGGTTTCACATACATCTAATGGTACTATGATTTTTGACTTTTTTTAAATAAAATTTTACACTATTTAAAATAGCATGGAATTACAGAAAACTAAAATATATTAAAGCACCTTGTGTACTAGTTTAGCACCAGTTCCAACAAGATATTTGAACTAGTCATGACCCTTGAAAACTTAAGTTTGAGGTTGGAGAGAAGTTAAGGGCCAAGTCTTCAATTGCATGGGCTTCTGCAATATCATCGCCACTTTTGTATGCAAATTGAGTTGGATTTTTGTTACACCACTGGAGAGACACAAAATCATACAGAAATGAATGATGCCCACTTACAACATGAATGCAAGCATCCCACTTTGTTCACAAAAGGCCACACAACACTGTGGTAGCCAGAGCGCTTGGGGATAGGAAACACAGGAAAACAGTCACTGGTGGTCACAGTTTGCACAATCACTATGTGGTGACACGCGTCTGCCACACTTGTCACACTGGAGTGTTTCATGGCCCACAGAGCTTTCGTTTCATCTTGTCGAGAAGCATGTTTGTTAATACGATATTTTTGCACGTTTGCAAATCCCTTCGACAAGGATCACAGAGGTAGTGCTGAACTTTCCTGTCTCTTGACTGCAGTTAGTCTCAGATATTTTCAAGACTGATACCCATTCGTGTTGCCCTAAGTGATGATTACTTCCTGTGTCCTCTCTGGAAAGTTCAAGGGGGTAGACCTTTCTAAAAGGATAGTAAGTTGGTTTATATTTTGTGTACATCAAGAGTAACTTTTTATCCATGCGTTTTTATAATAAACCATTAAGGTTTTCATAGCATGGGTAACAGTATCTGTAAAAGGAATTAAATGGAATCAAAATATGGCAGTACTTTGGAAGTTACTGAAACCTATCTAACTCTCACCTTTCCAGTAAGATCAGCCTGAACCAGTGTTGCAACTAAGCAGGGCAGAGTTGACTAAATATTATCTTGTACAAAATAGTAGTTTAAGACTTTATAGACCTTTTCAGACAGGTTTTGGCTCAACATCTCCAGTATTTGCATTGCAAGTACTTACAACCTTCTCTCGTAGGATTGACAGAGATTCTTAGTGTTACTTGAGTAAAGCCCCTCCAAAACCAGCAATGAGAGAATTGGGATGTTTGTTAGTCTGATACTGTACTGACAGCTAGTGGTAAACAGGAAAAGTAAGTTCTCTCCAAAATGCTGTATGTACTAAAAACTATGAATCTCAGAAGGAAGACAAATTATATTTATCTAGAGGAAAAAAAATAAGAGGTCATTTGTTTGTGATCCTAGCTCTTGCAGCTGTGCAGGATGTTTGCAGGGAAACTAACAGTGTACTACCTACTTTACTTGGGAATGTACTTTATGCACATGAAGCTGTGAGAATATTTATCAGAACAGCTAGGGATCTGATTATTGACAATTATTTTCCTTATAACATTTAATACATACTCAGATTTACTTACTAAGAAAATTAGAGGGCTGAGTGCAAGATCATAGGAACAATAGGAAAACAGTCAAAAATTGATTACATAAAATAGACTGAAGATTAATTTAGAGATGTGTAATTAATTCTACAGAAGCTTGGAGCATAAATAGCTTGGAGCTACTGCAGTCTTCCTGTGGGCAGTGAATCTTGCAGTGAACTCTCCAGCTGTCCTGCTCCAATGTTACTCTAAGGTGGCTATCACTTTTCCCCTTATCTTAGATACGTGGTGACTTGTTCATGCAATGTATAAGCATCCTTAACACAGAGGGATTTTTTTTTTTTATAGTAATCCCTAACTGGAAAAGGTTGTGTGTATACAGCTCAGATCTAACAAAAACACATGAATCAGGAAAACATGTTTGTTTCCACCCACTGTGGGCCCCAGCTGTGCACTGTCTCTGCTGTTCAAGTTGTCCTTCAAACTTTATTAACAAAGTTTGGGTGTCATTACAGACATTCATAGTTTGGTCACACTTTTTATCCAGGGTACAAAAGATGATACTTTTGTGTAGACACCTGGAGAATCTTTCACTCCACAGCCATAGCCCCAGGAGGTCACACCATACACAACCCAGCTTTCCCCTGGACGTTCACACATCAGCGGTCCACCACTGTCTCCTTGGCAGCTATCAACACGTTTCTGTTCCTGGACATTTCCAGCACAGAGCATTCTCCCTGTGAATCTTCTTTTGTAACGCTCTTCACATACCCTCTTGGGAAGTAAGGGGATGGCAGCCTGTTGCAATGTTCTTGAATAAGCTCTTCCTGAAAAGAAGACCCATCTCATTATGATGCTTGGTCGTGGAAACATAAATGTGATTTAATCCAATTTTTGCTGTCTTCATACTGTATTGTCATTAAATGAAATGACTGAAAACAAGGCTAAATCCTGAAAAAATCTACTGTGCATTGAATGGAATACCAAAATACTATATAGATATTGAAAATATGGAATATGGATGCTTTTTTTTTTTTTTAAGAAACAAAAAAGCTTAAAATTTAAGATGTAGCTTGCTCCTTGTGTTCACTGGATCCTGCCAAGGTTGGAGTTTGGTTTGTTCCAAACACACTTTGTGTCTTCTATAAGAATGTATGCCTTAATACTGAAATGGGGAAGGTATCTTGGGGAGTCATGAGCAGTGGAGACTAAAGCTGTAATAATACTTCATTTCTAGGTCACCAGTTCAAATCTAGCCTAGCTCAGCCTGACGAGCGCTGCATCCTCTGGTCAGCTTCCACGCAGAGCATCCAGCCAACTGTCACGCTTATGCCCTGTAAGTAGACACAAGCTTGCTTGTCACCTCAACTGAGGAGCTAATGTTACTGAGCCCAAGTGTATTCTGGTAGAGATCGGCAGGATCATGTGAATCTTTTACAGTCCTGGTAATTTCTAGGTACCAGAGCATTAATGGGACTCCTGACCAAAAGGAATCTTCATTTTGTGGGGCTGACCAGAACCTGTCCTTTGGTTTTCTTTATCTGTAATGAATCCTGCATTGTATAAGCAGTGTTCTGCTTATGAAATGTCAACATTTAAACCATTTGGCTTTTTTCTATAGCTTGCACCTCTTTTTCAGTTGGAAACATGGGAAATTAAAGCAAGTGAATCTTAATACTTGTAATTATGATCCATATAGGAAGTGTGACATTTCAACTGAAGTACTGCGATGATGCAATTTCTTACTGTAATTAAAGCAAATTATTGCAGTGGTTAATGTTGCCTTAAATAGATGTCCTAAGTAAACAATATTGCAGAACTTCCAGTGAATTGTGTAAAAAGCTAGATAGAGCTAGGTAATGAATTAGACTTGTAGGGTGGGCTTTTTTGCTAAAAACAATTGCTATTTCCTTTATTGTAGTACAGCGACCCAGACATCTGTGCACACAGATTAATGCATCTAAAGAGGAAGAACTGATATTTGGCCTTGACTCCTTGCCAGTTTGAATGAGTCAGGGGAACAAAGGCTCAAGTGTGGTTGCTGGCTTGCACTGTATTTAACACTATAAAAACATGAAAGTAAAACATGGTTATCAATTTGTAAAACATTTAAAGGACAAAGACCTTTGAAGAGGAAGAATCTTGTACCACCTAAAAAGTGACTAGATAGTTTGTTCAGGAAGCCTGGATTGCAGATTGCATTGTGGCTTTTGCAAATTTTGGCAAGATATTCTCTTATTTAAATCTAACTGCTGATTGAAAATGTCAGTCGTAATGAGAGACTAAAAATGTTATTTGAAATTCTATTATTATGTGTATATTTTCTATCACTTTTTCTACTGAAGAATTTAATTTAAAGAACTTTTCTAAAATATTCATTGTACTTACCTTAAAAACCTTAAATACATTAGAGCTGTGTATTATGTTCTGAGGCAGGGGGTGATAAGCTGCTGTGCAGGGTGTGCTCAGCAACAAATAAGCTTTCGTTCATGTTTGTCAGTCTTAATGAAGCCATTTTACTGACTGCTTCTGTGATTTAGAGTGACATGGTTAATCGCCACTTTTCAAACACAAACTAAGTTCAGTAAACAAAATGTTGTCATTGCTGTTTAAGGATCAGGAGAGAAAATACTCCCCTATATAAAGAGTAAAATTGGTCCATTTTGAGCATTTTCTTATTTTAAGTACTTGAGATTTTTCAATTTATTTTTTTTTTAAATAAGCAGCCTCAGGTAATGGGATTGGAGGGTGGAAACCATTAAAACATTTTTACCTGTGTCACCCCATCCAGTGATATAACAGTTGGGAGCAGTTTTGTGGGGTCTCTCTCTCCTTAATGGCAAACAGGCAGGTAGGACATGGGTACTGAACCTGGCACACTGTTCCTCTGGCCCCTGTAGCCTCACCAATGCAATGTCATAGTCACTGCTGTCAGGCCTGTACTCTTTATGCATCACAATCTGTTGGACTCCAATTTCTTCCTCGTACTCTTCTGGTACCAGTGTGTGATAGTCTCCAACTCGCACAGCATAGTTCCGAGTGTTGTTGCCATACCTAAGATTGAGGTGAAAACAAATAGCTGTGCTCATGCACCATCAGATCCTGAGCATGCAAGCAGGTTTGATCAGGGTCTTTATTGCTCATATAAATAACGATAGTTAAAGGGTTTTTTTAAAGAGCAAAAATGCTTTCTCAGGAGTTTAGACTGACATTCATGTGTATCTCAAAGAATATCAAGAAACTTTTCCTGAAGTTTCAGGTTGGGCTATGTTCCTTTTTGAATATTTTCACAGGCAAACTTTCTTATGTCTATCTGCTGTGACTGGCACTTATTTCAAAGGTGCAAGCAAGGCGTGCATTATACATGTATTTAGTAAGGGTAACACAAACTGCCGGTAATTAGAATGAAAACCTGAGTACTAACATCGTTGTGATGCTCCAGGTAATTACTGAAAGGAAAACAGTGTTCATGCTTGCTTTCTAGGTTGGATGAGAAATTCTGGAGACTTAGATAACTTGATAAAAACCTCTTGTGTTAACTGAAGTTATAATGAGAAAAACAAAGCATGTGCGCATCACAAGCACCTATTGTTGAAGTGACAGAGGGCCTGTAAATCTTAGACTTGTTTTGCATCTAATGTGACCCCAATTTCTTTCACGTCGTAGACTAAATGGTAAATACCTTAGAGATTATTACTGTGGCTGGAATAACAATTTTCTGTGCATGCCTTTGGAGATTTTTTGGATTACAGGACAGACAGCCCTTCTCAGGAAACTGCGAACAAGGGAGTGCTGTTGGGTACTTTTATTTATTTTAAAATCTGGTTAAGCTAACGCAAATATTTCCTTTGACTTCTCCCTTTCCCTCTTAGCGTTCAACAGGAAATTTGTAATACGTGTGCAGAAAATACCCTACAGTGTTCCATCACCTTCTAACCTATACTTGCTCTTTCTTCTAACCTATATAACCTATACCCTCCAGCAATGTGCTGTTCTCCATAGCTTCCTAAAGCTTGCTTGAGGAGCAGCAGACAAAGCAGGAACATTAAAGGTTTTTTTCTGAACAATGTATAGCTGTACCACTGAATAGTTCTTCTAATTGTGAGTTGCTTTCCTGCTTGCCTGTGTATAAATAAAACTTCGGCTGCAAAGCTTTCTTTGTCAAATTCTGCACATCTCCTTCAGGTCTTCTATGAGCAAAATTTCACTTGTAGGCTTGTAAGGAGATAGAGTTGCAGGCTATGACCAAACATCTCTTCACCTGAAGATGGCCTTCTATATAGGAAAAATGAAGTAACTCGTCTACCACAAAACTTTTTCCAGGGTCTCCATAGTAGTAGTCTGTGTGAAATGCTTTCCAGATACTGCATTTTCCTTGTGGTTGGAAATCAAAATTCTATAGCAGCTGGAAATTAAGAGATGCGACTGATGCAGACTTTTTAAAGTTTACAGAGGTGTTTAAAGTATTTGTACTGACTTTAGTCTCAGAGGGAGAAATGATAGAAATTAAATTGTATATTCTACCAAATACATTACTTATTTCCTCCCTGAAAAAAATAGCTCGAGAGCTTTTTTTAATTTGTGGATCAGTATGTTTATCTCAAAGATATTTAAGAAAAAAACCCTCTATTTGAATGTGTCACATCACCAATCTTTCTATTTTGACCACAAAAGTGCTAGTATTTTATAACTTTTCACTGAATCAATTTCCATGAGGAATTTTCTATTAAGAAATGAGAGCGTGAGTAGGAAAAGAACATCAGAAAAGGCAGAAGCATGAATCCTGGCTCTCCAGGCATTCCGCCTCCAGTCCCTTGAAGTTTCTAGAATAGAGGTATTTATTTGTAAGCTTTTTGAAAAACCAAATATTTGAATCTCTCTTTCTCTTGCACTAGATCTCACATTCTCATTTCTGTATCATCTTGTGTGGTTTTTCCAGTTTTAAAAGCTCACTAAGACTTCACAGTTGGTTCTTTTCCTGATAAAATAAATGACAAAATTCCATGGAAGCAGGATTGGCACTGAATATTTTGCTTTTATTTTTGTTGCCCCTAAGGAGATTCTTCAGAGTAAGAAAGGCTGTTAGGTCTTAACTAGTTCTGGAGTAACATACATCCATCTGGTTTTGGCCATCTGAAGTATGACATCGATGAAATCCTAAATTCTGCATCCCTATAGTTTTTGTGTTAAATCCTTGCCATCTGCTGCCTGCCAGGAATTTCTGCTCCACCACTGATGAATCCCCTCCTGGGTCACTGTTGCCACACACCTTACATCAGAGGAGGCTAATCTTACCATGCTTTGCCGAGACACTTAGTATACTATTATGAGTCTAAAATTCTATTATTGTTAATCTGAGCTATGATGTGGGAACCAGTAAAAGCATAATCTGGTGCTGGCTAGGAAATGGGGGGCTGTGGGTTTACAGCAGTGCTGTGATCTGATCTGTGACCTTGGGTGAATTTCTTTCCTGTTTTTTCTTCTGCCATCTATTTGGCTTTCCTTAATACAGCAAGGAGTAAGGTTACACGTATTTTCAGTACACTAAAATACTATATAGTACAGGCATTACTTAACACAGCTTTCTTCTAGTATTATTTCTGTGAAAGTGACTTTGAATAAATTGTGCATCTTTACAATAAGATGCTTGGTACATTTCAGTACCAGTTTGCACTGAATAGGTTTTATATATTTGCTTGCTGTTCTGGGAATTTTTAGAAACTGTAATTCAGAGTTTAATTTAGTATGTTTACATACAGACAGACTTTAAAGCAAATTTTCCTGGCCCATGTGCAAAAATTTCCTGTAGTGCTTCGGCAAAACCAGAGCATTCAGAGTTTTTATATAAATACGCAAATTAGGGGGGAAAGTATTTTTTATTCCTCTAGTTATGAAAAATATTAGTAAGGAAATTAATCAGATTCCTTAGTTTAATCTTACGTTCTGCAGAAAGTTGTATCTGCAGTTCAGTATTTATATATATTAAATGGTCATTTGTCTGTTCACATGGAGGCTATATAACCTCATAGGTAGTGTACTTCCTAGAACTACAGCTTAAAGATTCCTGAATTGGTTGCAGCAGGAGAAACTACCAAATCAAGGGCCAGTGTATTGATCACTTTGGCCATTTTTTTTGTGGAAGTACCCATAATGTTGATGGTTTGACAGAAAGCATGCTACTATGGTATATAAAGCAGTTTGAATACACTATGAAAACCAAACTGACAGACCCCGGTAGCTCATGTTATTGTGTGAGCTCATCAGTGCGTTGGTGCTCTGTGAAACTCGTAAAACAGAGGAATAAACCACCCAACTGTAGAATGGTTTACACACTGACAGCACAACTCCTGTGCCTTTCTCCAAAGTGCACAAGGTCAGTGTAGAGGCGGGAGGCTGAATGGTCAGGGCGTGCAGTATCAAACGGTCAGTCACTTTTACAAAAGCTATTTGCAGAACAGGTGTAATGCTTAGAATGTAAAGAGTGTAGTAACACTGGGATGGGTTATACAGCCAACGAAGTACTTCAATGACTTCCCCGGGCCAAGATTACAAACAATCTTGGCTGATGCATTAGCCAACTTTGTAGGATCTGTATTCCTCAGAGTAAATTGAAAAGGAAGCTGATACAGAAAGTACTTTTGTTACTATTGCAGTAAAATAGCATTATTATTTTCACTTGAATTACTCTAACTTGCATGCAACCCCCCGCCCCTAAAGTAAATGGAAGAGTTAGTTTTGTTACTGACATCTCAGATACATTTTTCTGCTCAAATTTCATAACTGCATGATGTTCCATTTAAGAATCTAAATGATACAGCAACTGAGCCTGATGAGTTAAGTAAAATTATGCTGTTTCATTTGCCGGTTAAGCAATATTAAATAGTTTAATAATTTTTGCTACAGAGATTGTTTATAACTGTTAATCTCATTGCATTTAAAAGCTATCATAAATAAAATTCTATACCCTAGAATGTACTGCTAGATATGATCTTTGAATGTTTGAAAGTAGTATTTTAACAATTTCTGGTACACATCTGAGTATCGTATTGGAATACAAATGTACAAGGTCATTAGCATTAGATAGTATTTGCCTGACATAATCTGCCAAAAACATTTCCAAGAGGTCACTGAAAATACTTCTTCATAATTTATAGATACGCTTTTGGCTCTGTGCAGCAAACCACATATTAGTGCTATGCTGATAGTTTCTGGATTATGAAGGCTTTTTTTCCTTCAATAAATATTTGCCCGTCTAAGCTAACCATTGTGTACATCGACATATAGGGTTTGTATGTATGAACAAACACAATCACAGTACTTTGCAGATGTGTATTATCAGTGGTGCAATGGAAATCTGGCTCTCAAGTACAGAAAGGTAATTTTACATGGTATAAATCTTTCTTCTTTATTTTTTTTTTAGTGTAATGGGTGCCTCTGCATTTTAGTTTATAGGCCTTATCCACAACATTAATTACAGGATTTACTATATAGTCTATCCATTATCTTTCATGCAATTTGAAGGGGGGGGAAGGGTCATGTGGTTTTTTTTCTTCTTTTTTTAAACCTTGTGGAAGTCAGAGTACTGGAGAGTCACAGATGTATGAGTTATTTGTAATTTAGATGAGAAATGAACACACTTCCTTCCTAAACTGATTTAATAATCAGAGGAAATTATTTTTAATTGTTTATTTTGATTCGTAAGCCTAAGCTAGGGATAACGAGTGCTCTCCTGTCAGCCATATATCAGATAGGATGAAGGAAAGCTGTTTATGACTAGGGATAGCGAGTGCTCTCCTGTCAGCCATATATCAGATAGGATAGTAGAAAACTTGCTGCTTCTATTTAATGTTACATCCTTGATTTTGACAAAAGGAACAGTGTTGCCGTTAATAGGTTCCTGCTGTTTTTCTGTGTTATGGATGATGGTCGTTTATCACAGAATAATGAAGAAAGGACATCCAGGAAAGCTTATCTTAATTAAAAGTACTGATTTTAAACATTTAATAGAATAAGAAGTGCTGCTTCTCATGCGAATGTATGAAACTTTAATAGCTACAAGGCTTCTAGTGAAAAGCTTAATGAGCAGTCTTTGCACAGATTTAGCATATTTCTGTGCACACTCACACACATAAGCTTCCTTAAACTGATTTTTTCACCTGTAGACAATGATATTTCTTCCCCTGTAGTAGTTGATATTTGCCAAATGTGTAAATACTGTAATAGAGCATCAGTACATAAAAAAGGCAAAGTAGTCTAGCTCAGGGTGTCCAGTTTTCCTCACCTAAAAGTCATCTATGAAATATCTGAGAACCACCACACACACATCACATTTGAAGAGGGGAAGTCTGAGAGTGCTTTTATGTTGCTTTGGGGTATTGCCCCTTTGCTGGATGGCTGGGCTGGGCATGCCAAGAGCATCCAAGCTCTAGTGCAGCCGGCAGTGTTGACCTTAGCATCTCCTAGAAGGTTTATTTCCCAGCCAGCTGGAGGATAGATTAGTAATCAGCCACCATGCTAATACCATCCTGCTGCCAGTCAAGTAGTGTACTGACATTGCAGGCACAGCTGAATTCATCTCACCATTCATGCTAAATCTGAGAAAACTGAATTTTAATTCTGGTGTCTACTTTGGTTTCTGGTGTCTTACTAGGTATTTGGTTCCACTGTGCCTCAGGGTCCCTAGTTCTCAAAACAAAATTACCAGGCCCGTATTGAAGTATACATGGGCATTCAGGTGCCTAAAGAAGCACTTAAATAAGTTATACTATTAGAACAGTACGATGTTCGATTAACACAGTATTTCCTAAAATAACATCACGGTCATTAATATTTACTTTTTTCCTATGCCTCATATTTCTAATTATCCAAAGTTAATATTTTTTTATGTATAGGCCTGCAAATTCCCTATAGCTGTCAGAACCACTCAGGACAAAAGTTGCTAATAAGATGGGTGGGTAATAAAAGGAAAAATAGATTCAAACAATTTTTGATCTTAAATTATGTCTATGAAATTACAGAAACCAGTAATGCTGCTATACTACTGGTGAAGAATTCTAATCATCATGCATAAAATTGTATTTCATTTTTATCCATAGTACAGATGAGCCCACTTTTGTTTCTTAAGCAGCGTTCCAACTCCCAGGATATGAGTAGTGGTATACTGGCCTTTCTCTTGTCTGTGGAAAATATGTGAAGAAGGTGCTTGATCTATAGATAGCTCTTGGAAACTTAGCCCCTTAAAATCACTCTGGGATCATTACAAAGTTCAGCCCAGCCTGGCCAATGTCAACTCAGAGCTGAAGGCGCCTTCTTTCTTTTACAGTAGACAGTAGTGCATCCACAGGCTGTTGGAGATGCATGCTTAGATCTAGGTTGCACAGTTTTAAATACAACATCTGGGGCGAAGCAATACTTTGGTCCCTGAGACCACGTGTAACAGGATAGCCTGTAACAGACACTCAGTGGCTGCACCGATCTGGAAGTATCACAGTGCTCCAGCCACGCTGCTGCCCTGTCAGGTGAGGGTGTTCAGCAAAGTATCCAAAATGGGCATGCTTTGGTAGCACATTCAGTAATGACTTGGAGCCCCAGCTGTGTAGGCAGGCCATTGGGAAAAACAGGCAGCCTGTTCTGTGGGGAGTGCTTACTGTAACAATGCACCGCAACTGCAGCAGCATGGCACAGCAAATACTAACTTGTTTCACCAAACTTTGCAGAAGTGTTCTAATAAGGCAAAGACCTGGGTAATTAAGATCTTGATTTGCACACAGAAAACATAACTGGTTTCCCATGACCTCCCTTTTTCTTTCCTTGAAGAGGATCTTTGAGGTAAAATAACAGAAAGGATTGCTTTGTTTTCAAGCCTTTAATCAAAGGCTTCCTCAAGAGCTTAAGGTGCATCCTTAGTAATCTCTATAGAGATGATGAACAGGGGAACAGGAAGCCATTGTCTATAAATTTTGATGATAGCAACTGAACATAGCTCCACAGAAACAACTGGGACGTTAGTTGAAGTAGGCCAAAATTTTATTGAGTTTGACCATTTCAGCGTGAAATATTACCAAGAAAAGTCCTTCATGATTTTCATGAAACGTGAAAATTAAAAGATGTGCATCTGGTTCTAAGCAAAGGTAACACTTCCCATTTGAGTAAAAGTCAGATGACTTCTTTTTAGTTATTAGAAGGCTCAAAGTCCAAAGCTAAAACATTTGCAGCCCACCTGAGCAGATTCTAGCAAATATCCTCAAAACTGCAGTGCCGTTCTCCTGTGTTTTCATTCCAGCCTACACTGCAATCTTTTGTAAGGATTCCACTGAAATAATTGCTGTTGAAAGCTTAAAATACTTGACCAGCTTCCTTACTGTGCAAGCTGATGCTTTTATACTACAGTACCTTCATCAGCAGTGAATTCCTGATGTCAAAATTGCTGAAGAAGGGATGTTATAAAAACTGAATAGGAGAATTCTCAGTAAGAGAATATCTGTTTCTGCAAAAATGGGAAAAGACATTTAAAAAAGCTACATAATAGCTTAATACTGAGAACTGCAGAAGTTAGACCAAGTAGATCGAATGTGATTTACAAGGGAGTGTAAGTTGCAAACCAGTTGCTAATTATATGGAAAGGGGCTGAAATTAGCATAGTTTTATTTGATGCCAGTGTCAGAGAATTATACCAGTATAACCACTTAGGCAGTTATTTCTTTGTTAAAGGGGATGGGACCTTTGTTTAGATGGCTGCAAAAGGCAATGCTTTATGTGCTGTGTGATAACAGAGTAAGGCAGTTGCTCCAGCCTGTTTGTGAAGAATAAGCAAAACAGCTTGGTCTCGCTAGCATCCAGCGTACAGATTTACTTTCCTATTAGATGCAGCAAAATACATAATAGTGCTTTACCCTAAAATGGGTTTGGGGGCACTAGTTATTCTCATCACTGCGGTGTTACAGTAAAAATGGCTATTACTGCCAATATTTGTCATTACCAAAAATAATCCAAAATGTTACAGTCCCTCTTGTTTGATGTTTGCTCAGTTGTCTTTACTGTAACCTGAGAGCCATAAGCTGCAGTTTTGTTGGAACAGAACGCTGTGTTAAAATGTCAGAAGTATTGTCTATATTTTTTCATGGAAATGCTGAAGTTGTGCATATAAATCTCATGAATGATGACACCCAGAATAACTTCAGTGTATTAGGGGGTTTTTGTTTGGTTTTATTTGGAGGGAAAGGAGATTGGTTGGTAGCGTTCTTTTAAACCAAAGGCCGACTCTCTGGAACAGTTCTCAGTGGGCTTGAACTGGAATATTTTTGCCTATACCCAGAATGACAAAATAGTTTCAAAACACACTTCACTGTTGAAGAGAGGCCTACCTTTTAAAGCAATGTGCAGCAGTGAGGACCCAGCAGCTGCTGATGAGAGTAGCACCGCACAAGAGTCTTCCATCACCATGAGAAGATTTCAGTCGGAGTGCAACCTGCCACGGCCAGCCGCCCCTACAGAGGACATCATAGGGCATTGTGTTCAGGGTGCAACAATGGAAAAGTAAGGTAGCCTGTCTGCTACCTTGAATGTAAATCCCATTTAGTTTCTTTGACTGATGTAGCTTGCAAACAGTGTTATATATTAATAGTTGAGAATACCTTTATATTCCTGCAGCATTCAGGATTCCACTTAACAATGGTCAGGATTACTTTACAGATTGTTTGGGCATCCAGCACACTGAGCGCTTCCTCCCACTGCCAATTATTTTAATTTTCCCTTCTCAGATTGCATTCATTGTGCCAAAAATACATTCTATGGGTTCCTCACCAAATACTGTTCAAGTCAACAAAACAGAAATTTCCTGTCAGCTGGAGAGGGGAAAGAAGGGAATTTCTTGAAAAGCTTAACCCAGCATCCTTTCCTGTCTGGGTTAATATCTTTGTCAGTTCTGAGCTGTTTGAAAAGTAAAGATGGCAAACCAAGAGGTCTAAAGCAACCATAGAAACCACAAGTAATAGATTAGCACCTTTTTTCAGCCTGTGATCATCTGTTTTGTATAGTAGATCTGGGGGCTTATGAAGACAGAATGGATTTTTTGCCAGTTTAATAGATTAGCAAAATATGAAATTAGAAGAAGGGAGAGGGAGAGAGCTGCACCTGTAAGCAGCAGCAACATCCAAGAATAAGCAACAAGTAGGCTTAGGTGTTTTCTGACTACTGGCAACTTGAATAGGTATGCTGGAGTACAAGAGCGGCCCAGGATCTTCTAGTCCAGCATCCTATCTCAGAGTTGCCAGTGCCAAATGTTTTGAAGTAAAGTGGAAGAATTTACTTCTTGTAAAGCATGAAACACTTTAGACATTTTTTAGTTTTGGAAGATGAGATTTAATTTGTCTTTCCAAAATGGGGTAATTTGGACAGCTTTGGATTTCCTGGTACATATGTAAGTCTCCAGTTCCTTTTCAAACTTCGTGAAGTTCTTTTTCTTAATGACTTCTTGTGGCAACGAGTCCTTTTCTGGTGGTGTTCATATATTCTTTTTCTTGATTTTGAAGCATTTCTAAGTGCTACTGGATTTCTCTCATCTTTTTGCTTCATCTAATGTCCCTGTGCTTTTTTATTATGAGATTGTTTCTTGCTCTGACTTAATTGTGCAATCCATTATTTGTCACCGTTTCATTTCATCCAGTGTCCTTTGTACACATACTCTGAGACAATAATTCTTGATCTTCTTTTTCTGTAGAATGCATTATTTGTTATTCTAATTTGTCTCTTTACTAAGGTAAGTAATCCTACTTTGCTCTGTCTGACTGCATTTAAATGTTTTTCTGGGCTCCTTCTTGTTACTGTTCTTTGAAGCTCCTCCACTTAGTGTCTTTTTTGAAATTGATTGATTGATGCCATGCATGTACTTTGAAATAGGTTGAGCAACAACAGGTAATGATACTATAAGTGTATTGTTTACAATCCCTTCTGTAAGATGTTGTGAATATGTATTTCTTGTGGTGAGTCACAACTATTAAGAAAATAAAACCTATACTTTCTATCGTAGCATTTAGGAGGAGGAGGAATATTCAGTTAATCTGTTTATATTGACTAAATGTAAAAATCTCATTAACAGCTAAGAATAAAGTGTTAACAAAAAGCCTGGCTTTATAGCCGTGTCATCATCAAAGCTTATTTTGTGAAGAAAAATCAGGTCTTAGGCAGTGAATCGTACCCAGGTCTCTTCTTCAGTATAGGTAGCATTTAAAACCTTGTACTATATTCATAGCTCTCTTCATGTAGCTCACATCCTGATATCAAGATACCCTTCAAAAAAAAGTAAAGTGGCTATTTTGAAAGTAAGAAATTTAACCCAATCAAGGACTAAACCCATAAGCATCTACAGATTTTCAACTAATGCCGCAAGTGTTTATCAATTAATATTTTTTAATTTCCTACCAAATTTGCTTTGAGTATATATTTCTTTTTCTACCTCATGTGAAAAGAAAAACAACAAATCTACAATAAACCCATAAATCAGGCAAACTGCTTACGGCAAATACATGTCTTAGAAGCTTTATATTCAAAATTACTTGTCTTTCCCAAATACTTACCGTAAAGAATTCTTCCCACCAATTATTCGCTTTTGTCGACGATGTAGTAACCTCAATCCACAAACAGAGGCAAGAGAATCTAAACCAGAAAGGGAGATGTAGACAGTATTAAACTCAAAGTTGAAAGTAGCCAATCTTCAATGAGAGTTAACTAAAAAAACCCACAAAGGTTGAAGTTATTCTGTGTTTCATGGTAGTTTTTAACAATGAAATTTTGCTCTGGAAAAATACACTGAATTCTCTCAGAAATGCTTTTTAGCTGGGATTTTTTGACTGTGATCACAGAGCAATTTACACATTCGTGCTCTGCTTCTCAAGTGTAGGATTTTTTTGTCATAGGGTTCTTCCTTCCTTTCTGTAAGTGGAAGCAGAGCTTGGCATACCCCATAGGTCTAGTCTTCAGCTGAAGATAGCCTATACCTTGAAAAGTTGACTGTAGCTGTCTAGGCTTTTGCATTTTTTTGTCCCTCATACAGCTTAAGAAACATGGCTGCTGTAAACTGTGGTAGTCAAATACCCTGTATCATTTGAATAGTCTTTATGATTCCCTTGCACAGCAGGCACAGCAATAAGATCACACAGTGCAAGCAGAGAGGATTTCACGCCACTTTTGTTTCTGTAATTCTTTTGAGATAACTCTTTTCCTCTGTGAGGTGGGATTGTTTACGTCTGTCTCTTCCTACCATGACAGTTCCCCATCCAAACCTGTTGGTCTGCCACTCACAACAGGGCTTCACCTTTATTGCTGTTCCCAGGGGCCTTCTTGCTTAGGTGGTCACAGATCACCCCCGCGTCCTCGCTGTGACGGCAGTTGTGCGTCCCAATGTCTTGCTTAATGCAGTCTGCCAAGGATCTCTCGTTTCCTGTACATTTCACGTTGTCCACATGGATCGGGCCTTTGCCCTCCCCAAAATATGCCATTGTCCTTGCTCTAGCTGGACCTCTGGAAACAGAGCATTTGGGGTATTTTATTAAACATTTTGAGGCGTTATTCTACAAATGTAGAAGGTACTCAACTGAAACATTTCAGAGTGAAAAACACTGAGGTTTTATTCCAACTTCTCATTACCTCTGTTGCTCTGGTAAGTAGGAAAAAAAGTAAGCGCGACAAAATTGCTGCAGTTCATTAATGTTTAAAAAGTGCTTTTAAGTATCTAGTTTCTAACTAGATACACTGGCAATGTAACAGCACTACAATTATCTATAAAGCAAAATATGATAAAGCTGCTTTTTCATAATCTCTTTAATCCTCATATAAAATCAGCATCTGTGAATGCTAAAAATAATTTGCTCTGGTCTGATTCCCTCAGAAAGATGGGCCGGTTGAATACAGTATACTTGCAGTGCAGTAGGAGCTATGATTTAAAGATCTAATAGTTATTAATAGTTATTAACATATTCCGTTATCATGCCATTTTTGAAGTGCACCCCACAGCTGAGTTCTAAAACTGTAATGTGATTGGAGAACAACTGAACCCAGTTCAGTCTCAGCACCCACCTTTTCCTGGGAGGAATCCCATACTTGGTGCTTGTGGAACATTTTCATACATAGGTCTCAAGGCACAAAGGTGGTCAGTATGATAGTCCTATGCTTGTATAAGTATCCAACTTAAGTATTTAAGTGTCGCACTTAGGACATTTTGTTAGGGTTTGAATCCTGATCCCTACAGCTTGTAGGCAGTGCCATGCAGCTTCAGCAGTGACCGCAGTGTCACCTGTGTGAATGACCTCTTTTGAATGATGAACTTTTTTCCCAAATGAGGGAGTGGATGAACAGGCACAATAAAAAAACAATATGAATTGTGCATGTAAGCATCGCATTTGGTAACTTCTGTCATAGATTATTACTTTTAATTACTTGGGATAATGCTTCTTAATATATAAATAGATGTTTTATTGTATCACGTTTAAGAGTCAGAAAGAATTATGAGTGGGAGACCACCCAACTGGCTATACAGAGAAGTGGGGCAGGAAGCCAGAGCTGCCTCTAGGTGTGTCTGAACAAGTTTATGTATCAGTTGAGCAATTTACTGATACTTTATTGTGAAAAGAATATATGGAATTGTAGGTAAATAAAATATTGCACTGCATCATAGGTTTCCGTTTTAAAGGATATGTTATAATTGCGTATTGTAAAGGACTGTACATCTATGTATACAAAAGGGTAACTGCACATGCAATGAAATGCTGGAGTAGAGAAAGAGTTTAACGAAAATGTATTAGGCAAGAAAGTATTTCTCTCCCTTTACACCTCTTTTTATATCATCTCTTTTAATGCCTGCAGTGTTGGGTAAGGTAGGTGAGAATGGCATAAAGAGTTCATAAAATCACTTCATCAGTTAGGGATTCTCCGTTGGGGAGGAATTTGGATTTGTCATACCATTTTCAAAGCTTTGTCATTCTAGAAGTGTGGCTGGATCAAGCTCAAAGAATCCAGCCCTCAGTTGCCCATACCCATATAATTGAATCATGAAAGTAATACATACAGGCTTCCTCTTTTTTCAAAGTTGCACATAGAAAGCTTTTCCTGTTTGCAGTTTCTTAACTACGTACCGAAGGGTAGGCGGGCAGGTTTTCTAAGTAGGCAATATTGGTTAGAATGCATGAATGCAAAAAGGCAGGAAAGAGAAGCATGTAAAACATTTGACAGAGACACTACCACAAGGTCAACTGTCCTTACATGTTTTTTATTTCCATTGCCAGCATGTATTTACCAGATAATCCAAAGCCTTAACTGACTTTGGAACCAGTATAGGACAATCTTTGCCTAATGATTTAACTCATCAGTCACAAACAATGTGTCTCTTCTTGCTCCAAATATTTTTCTTTTGTGATTGGTACTCTGATTACAGATAACTACAAAGAAATGTCTTAACTCTCCAGTATCTGCAGGCAGCTGATGTGACCCTGTATGCTATTACAAAATAGGGAGACAGTACAGGCACTTGTTGCAAATTCTTACCTGGTTTTGGTGTCTCTATGTCAAACAACAGAGTTTCTGCTTTAGGGCATTGCTCTGAAGTTCCTCAGGATATTGAAAAAGACTTTGTTGTGAATCACCACAGTATTCTTAGCCTTTCCCAGAGAAGTACTTATTGCAGTTTAGTATAAAATTGTCTCTGCAGACTTACTGGCTACTTAATAAGGGCACTGCCTCTGGTTTATCAGATAAATCTCAAAGAATACTCTGACATCTGTGAGGTCACACTTGTAAATATTTTGGGTGAAAGAGACAGAGAGAGACAAAGATGAGGGAGGGAACTTAGTGCATATGGATGCGGTCATGCACTGACATGAACTGAATCATGGGATTAGGACTGCAGAGAGTCTTCATACCTTTATATGAAAGCTCTCTCTCTCTTACTGTGCATCAGGAATCTCTCAGTTGCTGGTAATTGCTATGAAAACTGTGTCCATACCCTCTCTTAACAACCCACCACATCTGTTTAAATAGAGTATCTACCAGGAAACAAGTGTAAAAATCATGATGTTCTAGAGCAAGGAGTGCACCCTAATAGAGATTTTTTTTTTTTCATATAATTGGGAGATCTCTCAGTGTAGAATTGTTAAGTCTTATGTGTTTGTTACGTGCTGGAATGTGCTCTTACAACTGGTTTTAGTCCACCCTTAATAAAGGTGTATGTGTCCCTTAATTGCTGCTTTCCAAGCCAGCTATTTATGCACAGATGACCATCAGAGAAACAACTTTTTTGCTTGCTCAGATCTATCCCTAGAGAGAAGGGCGGCTTCAGGTCTTATCCCCTAGCTTCTCTCAGACACAATAATGTGCTGAGCTCTTCAGATGCAGTATTCCATTATTCATAATACTGTTAATCAGGAAATCCTGTTGGTTAGTATAAATGGCCAACTACCCTAGGGCTTTTTTTTCCCCCTGTAATTGATAGTATTTGGAGCACTAATGGCAGGATATTTGTTCATTTTGGGTGGGGATGTGTGTGCGCGCATGTGCATTTTTATAAGCCTGTCCTAAATGAAAGGGGTCCAGTTTTACTGGGCCATTTAATTCATTAAAATGCAAGAGCTTCTAAAACTGTCTTTTGCTCTTTGCTCATTCTATCAAAATACTTTTTTGTATGTTAAACCCAATCACATAGTAGATAGTACTTCAGAAAAGGTGTGTGTTCTCTTAGTGTTTATCTTGCTACAAATATATTTTGATGAGGGTGCTATTAATTGTGTTTTCATGACTGGTTTTAGCCAATTAGTAGGGCTGTTTTCTAATGTTCTTTATATTATGTTTTTCTAACTTCAATCATGGATTTGACAAACTGGCTCAATGAGCCATCTTTAAAACTAGTATTAGTTTGAACCTAGTGATTTTGCCAACTCAGGGATTTTTTATTATTATTATTTTGGTCTCAGAATGAACCCTAACCCTAGTAAATGGCTGAGAATGTTGCAAAGCAGGATTTTGTAAAATAAGTGCATAGATAAGCATTGACAATATGAATAATACATGCAGGAAAAACTCAGTCCATTTTCTCAGTGTTTACCTTTTGCTTACACAATTCTTCCTTTTCAAGGCAGTCTTTTCTCCCATTTGTAATAATAAATGTGTGAATTTTTTTTTCCACGGAATGTAATTCCCCAATAGGAAAGACTTGAAAATTAAACATAGTGTTGTAAAGGGAATGATACTGTTTAACTCTGTGATCAGTCTTAATGAAAACTGATGTCAACTTCAGCATTAGGTGCTTTTTGAATGCCTCCCAGGAAAAGGCCATAATGTGTTTATTTCTAAAGAAACAGCATTCATCAACCCTCAAGCTCAGGTGCATGAACCCAGAAGCCCCAGCCTTGCTTTGGAACAGTCAAGTCAGCACTGAATATAATTTGAATTTCAGCAAAAAGATCTGTGCATGAACTCCTAGGCCCAGAAGCAATTCCAGCTCATCACTGCACGTAACAGCATAGTTAGGTTTGTGGAATGCAACTGTCTAGACATAGTGTCACCGAGATCCAGCATTTCCAACAAGCTCTCCTAATTTCTGGAACCTAATTTTAGATTTCTAAAATGTGTCTATCCCTAGTCCTTCAGGAAACGTGCTCTGTTGTATCCTATAATCTTAACTCCCCAGTCTGACATGACACAAATTGAGAATCCAGCCAACTGTCTGTCCTTGCAGAGATTTCAAAACAAGATGGGGATAAGTGGTTGAGTGATCATCTGAAGGAGACATGTAACAGGCCAGTGAGGCTGAGGATAAAGCAGACTAAATGAATGATTCAGTAGGAGATAATGCAAGTCAAGTTTTGTAGTTTTGAAGCTATAGTCTACTACAACTTTTAAATGTTTTACTGAATGAATACCAGAATATTTTTGAAAGGCATATATTATGTGTTCAGACATCATTTGATGATATTTGATTGTACAAACTTTACATTGTTGGACACAGCAAACAGATAACATGGTTTGTATTTCTTAAGCACGTATTTCTTGAGAGATACACTCAGAGAAGACATTTTGCTAGTTTCCTGTTGTATTTCACTGGTGTTCTGGCTATTTTGCAGCTTGTATTAGTTCTGCTATTTGTATGTCTGCCCTATAGTTTTTACATCTTTACTGCTCTTAGGTATCCAGAAAAAAATTGTGTATGAGTGATGTAAGCTTGATTAAGTTAAGCAGCTTAGTTCAAAAGTGACACATATACATTGCAGTGGTTTTAATTAGAGGGTGTTTTTGTACTGTCAGGTCTATTCCTATATTAAATGAAGCTTATTCAAATTACTGTCATGCAAGGTGAAGCCATAATCCTTTGTATAACAGTTTCATCAAATCTCCAAGCTACATCGAGTCAAGCCAGATAAGTAAATGAAGGAAAAAAAACATGAAACTAGGAATTCAGTACCTGGTGTGCCTACACCTGAACCTGCAGCATATCATATCCACACCTTGTGACAGTGGACACTGACCTGTTGCTATATTTCATTAAAATTTGTAATGGTTATGTTAGAACCTGTAAGGATTTCAAGGTCTTCATTAAGGTTCACAAAAGAAAAATATTATCAACATGCAAAATTATGGCTTTAATGAAAACTATTCGAGCATTGCCCCTGAAATTTTAGCCAAATTCCAGACAGTTTCAGTAAACTGTGGCAAACCAAGTCTAGGTTCTGAATATTTCTATTTTCTTTGCTAATGTAATGAAAAAGGGATTTTAAATTCCCTGAGGTTTTTCAATGTATACTGTTACATCAAATCAGTAAAGCAGTAGAATTTCGGTTCCTTAAGTTTTTCTGTGTTGACTAAAGACGACTCAATATTCAAATTGTTATATGAATGAAAATGGTCACTGAAGTATGGTGAAACACAGAGCTTTCACACAAAATCAGAAACAAAACAGAGAGTCTACATAGTTCACAGAGTATGTAACCATCTGTGCTATTCTAGATGTTAATATTTGTTTCCTTCATTTTTTCCAATTAGAAATTTCACTCTAACTTTTAAAAAATGTTTAGAGATCTGAAAACAGAAGATGAAAGAGGTAAATTAAGAACAGTTAGAGTGGCAAAGAGCACAGAGCAGATACACTAAATCAAATTCACGTCTTAGTTACATTAGTGCAACTAAGTGTAAAAAAAAAAATGGGTGTAATATGTTTCTATCATATAGACATGTAGCACAATAAGTGACAAAAAATATACAATTTAGTCAATAGCTTAGTAATTTGGAATATTTAACTTCTAAAAAATATTTAATAACTATCATTAATTTGCATTTCAGTTGCCAGTCAGACTGTGATATGCCTTTGAATATTTTTCCTTTTCCCAATTGTGCGAGTTAATGAATACTCCTTTTGAAGACATAGCCTCACTACTTCTTACACGAATTGCATAAATACACTTTTCTAAAAGAATGCCAAACAGACAAGTTTTAAAAGGCCTATGTTATCAGAGGTGTGTTGGTGATTCTAAGTTGCAGAAATGTAACATTTTTAGATAGAGCAAACAGGTAAGTGAGAAACAGCTTAATGAGTTATCTTACTTGTAGCCAAGCTGTCGACAAACTACAGCTGCATCCTTATCAGACCATCCATCATCACAAATTGTGCCCCACTGGCCATTGATAAAAATCTCTACACGTCCTTCCTTCTTATTCTCGCCATCCATCAGCCTGATGGGAGGACCTGGAATAAATTACTGCTGTCAACTCAAACAACAGAAGCAAGAACTAGTACTTTAAGTAATTTTCATCACATTTAGTTATAGGGTCAACGGATGTTTATGTTCAACAAGCCTAATATCAGTTGTTAAAGTAGTCGTATTTTTCCTGGCTGGCAAAAGGAAGCAGTTTGTACAAATTACAAGTCTAATATGAAATACTACCATATTTTGAACTTAAGAGTTCATCTGGTTTCTTCATTTCATACAAATACGTGACATAGCTCATAATTTGACCACAGTGGGTACAGAACAATTCCCCCTAAAGGCAGAAAAGACTCAAGATATCTTTGATACGATACCCATGCAAGCTTAACTCACAAATCCATTCTGAAACTGGTTGCTGCCACTTCTCTGAACAGCTATCTCAGCAAAAAAGTGCAGCATTTTGTTGAACTTCAGTTACTACTTATTGTTAATGCATGCTGTTCTGTAGTGTATTTTGTGTGATAGCATAATGTTCTACAGCGTGTTATTCTAGACTAATGTGTGATTATTTTTCTAGCAATTTAAATTGCTTGCTTATTCAGATATGTTCATAATACAAAATCTCACTTATGTGGATTAGTCAGACTTAATTAATCATGGTTCATTCAGTGCTTGGCCTGTAGTTATTTTTGAATCATTAAGCAAAGTACATATTTGATTCTCACTTACGTTAAAACTCCTTTATAGCATGCTAGCAATGCAAGTAGCCTTTAAACAGTTATGAATTCCTCTGAGGCCTCTTTGTAATGTTTAAGTCAGAATCACCTTCTAAATCTTTTAGTATGTCATACTTTATAATCCTTAATACACTACTGAGAGTTTCTTTTTAGAATAATTGGCAAGACTGTTCCTCATTCTACTAACCTGTTCCTAATCTTTTCTAAATCTGTAAGGATGAGAAATTACTTAGTTATGCTCTTAAATAAAGCAGTATTTTGAGAAATTTGCATTTGATATTTAATTCAGGTTAATTTAGGGTATGAATAACTTTTTTATACCAAACCTTACTGTGGATCAGAGCTAGTTAAATCTGGCCTAATTCATTAATTAAAAGAGAAAAGATTTGAAAACAAAATTAAGGTCTGTTTGCTTCAAGTGTCATTTAAAGCGTATTGTTTATACTGGAGTTCATACTCTCTGGACAGTGAAATGAATTAACTTCACCAGCTTTCTGATTAGCTGCATTGTCATGATCTTACTTACTAAACAAATGCTGTAGTTATTGTAGTGTATTCTGTCTCATTTTTAGTGTTCCTTAATGTCTGTACTTCCTAGAGTCATATCATTTAGTGATTTCTCATATTTTTCCACTGAATTCATCCTTGCAGGGTGAAAAAAAGGCTTTTTCAAATGCTGGGAAGCAAATGGTAACAATAGAGTCTTTGTCTACTTTCCAATTAGAAATCTTGTAGGAAATGTCTGATACGCTGTCTTCATTTTCTTGTTGAAATGATGTGTTATTCTGGAAGAATATGATTTAGGTGAAAATTATATTACCCCAGACTCAGGAATGGGATATTAATGATACAGTATAGCTATTTTATTGTTATGTCATCTTCTTGTGTTTTAGAAAAAACCCACATATATTTATGAGCACAAAATTAATATAACTTTCTGGAAATAGGGAATGTGAGACAATGTTACCATATGGATACATTTAACTGAACCAGACCTCCTTCAGCTAAGATTATATTTTATAGGAATTTGAGTAAAGCAGCACAGATGGTTTGCATCTGTAAAGACAGCAGTCATGATTTGAATTCCTGTTATTTTTTGTCTGAGAAAATTCTTTCTATCAAATATGATTTGACATCATCTACACATAATGGAACTGTACTGCAACATAAAACATTCATTGAATTGTGAGAGGTCAAAAGGCTGTAAAGAAAAAGACTATAAAGAGGGAGAGACTAGGAAAGTACACATGGAAGTGCTGATTGTTGTTACAACAGGTAGCGGTGTCATGCAGTAAATCCCTGTCTTAGTTTGCAGGTTAGGCCTTCAGTCTATAATTTCCAGAGAACTTCAGGCACCCAGGCATACAAATCCATTACATTTCAGTATAAGCTGTGAATCTAACTCCACTAGTTATAATTCTAATTTCAAAATTGACTAGAATGTTTGTGGGTAAACTAAAGAATATGGGTAAACTAAAGAATATCGTCAACAGTTTTGTAGTAAGCTACCTACGGACGAGCTACAAACTTTGTATGTAGCAAATTTTAAAAATGAAACTGGTTTTCAGAGTTGTTCCATTGTTCCCCTGTAACTTGTGCTGTGCATATCTGATAGCCAGAATTCTTTTTTAATTATTTACATGTGTATTTAGGAATCTTTGGAATTCATTTGTATATATTTTGTTCTACAATGCCACTATGTAATTAGTATTTTTCTCTCATTTATTTTCTTATCTCTCTTTTTATTCTTTTTGCATACAAGTTTGTAGGTTTTTTGACATTGGAACTGGCTCTTTGATCTGTGTTTGTAGTATGATTCTGCCCTGGTCAGCAAGTGGGGCCCATTCACCCAGGCTCTATATAAATGATAGGCAGTAGTAATACAGAAATAATTTCACACTTCTCACCCTTCCTTCTTGCTATGTCTGAACTTCCCCTCTTTCTCCATATCTCTTTTTTTCAGATTGTCTGAATGTAAGGCCACAGGAAGATATACTGTTGATCTATATTCCTCACTGCTTGGGTACATCCCCAACTTTTGATAGCATGAGACAGTTACTTAAAACTTGGAGAGTGCTGACTAAAATGCAGTATACCATTAGGAAGTGCTGAATCGGTCTAAAGTCTAAAATCTGGTGAAGACTGAGAGACCAGGATCTCTGGAATCTGACTTTGTTACCTTACAAATTTGTGTTGATCTTTAATGTTCTGGCTGCTTATGTTCCTTTAAACAAAGCTTGATTGCTTCCTATGATCTTCAAGAGAAAAGTGAGCTTTTCTCCCCTTCCTGTTCTTTCTTTGCACACATCTGCCGAATATTAAGATTTTGAGCATCCTTAAGTATACTATACTTTGCTCGGATCTGCACCCACCACAGTACTCATACTGTGACTCATACTGTGCCTTACCAGATGAGAGTTTAGGGCTGTCATTATCTGGATGGCAAATGAGTCTGACATCCTCCTGATGGTTGCAGTCATGCTTTCCCCACTCTCTCCTTGAGCACTGCAGAAGGTTTGTCTCCTTCCCTGAGCAGCTGACATCATCCAGCCAGATGGGCCCAGAGTTTCCTTCTGAGTAGCTCTCGGGTGCACTTTTTCCATACCTGCATAACATATACATATACATAGCATTTTAGTCCGCAGTGATCAGAGGGCATGTGATACTTAAGCACTAGAAAGGAAATAAATTATTTCTGAAGAAATAAAGGTTTCTGAAGTAGTAACAGCAAACAATGCTAACCACGACAGAGCAGGTTCAGTTAGCATTAAATTCAATGAGAACCATATGCTGCTGCTTTGGTGATGTTTTTTTAAGGAATTACTGTTACATTAATACAAGCTTGAGAATGTAATACCTTTGATTAAGGCCTCCCTTCAAACAAGCATATGGCTGTCTGACTGGCTTTGAGACTTAAAGCATGTTCTTAGTATTATATATATATATATATATACACACATTTAAATGTCACAGTCTGGGGAAAAATGAGACAATTATTTTTTGAATGTGAGCTGTTATAATCTGAAGGCAAGACAAGTGAGAGTGTATCTGTAGCCACAGTCAGTAGGAAAAGTAGTGAAGAGGGAATGCATGAAACTCTAATGGGATTTTTTCTAAAATATGTTTTTCAATACGTAACGGTGTTCCAGGGCCAGACTGTGGGTTTTTCTGAGCTACATCTAGAAGGACTTAGACCTTGACAATGTCTGTGATTTTTAATGACGGTCGGACAAGCAAAGATTTTGAAGAATCCAACTTCTACAGAGGCAAGACAGAATACAACAAATCAGTTTTTCTCTACAGCATATGTATTGATCTCAGTTAACCAAAAAGATGACTGGAAGGAACTGGGTGAATAAAGGCTGCTGAATCACAACCTCATTTGAAGCTTTTTCTTCTGCCTAAACCAAGGCCATAAATATCTCTTTAAGACTGAGGGAAGCAGGCTTTAATGGATTTGAACTTGGTAGTTTCTATGAAGCACTCAGCTAATACTAAAAAACCAAACTCTCGAATAATGTAGGGTTCATGTAAATGTTTGTCATCATTGTGAAGCCAAAGAGCCAGATATCTAATATCAAGTAATCTTACTTAAATCCCAGCTGCCGGCAAACCACCTGTGTGTTCAGCTCTGTCCACCCATCATCGCAGACTGTGCCCCACTGCCCGGTGTAATAGACCTCCAGGCGTCCCTCATGGCTGCCCTTCCCACTCGTTAGTCTTAATGCACCATCTGTGTCAGTAACAAGTAATGAAAAACAAAAACAACAATCAGGTTTTCTTAGGTCCAATTATTGTTCTAAGACAAAATCAATAACATTGCATTTACTGCATCTGATCAGAATATTAGTCTACTAAATCTAGTGCTGATCACTAGGTGTTATTTAATGAGAGGATCAAAGAGATGCCATAAATGCACCCAGTCAGCTGTGAAGTGTTGCATAGTGCAATTGCTTAAGTGCAAGAGAAATAGCACAAGATATTGATTCCCCAAGCCCTTATTTCATGCCAAGTCTGCAGAAGTGGATTCTGATTACGTGGTTTCACTGTATGTACACCTTTTTTCTTTTCTACATTCTGTTATTTCCCCTTGCTTTTATGCTGAAATGCTTACTGCCATGGACAGGTGTGATGCACAGTTAAGGCATGCCCCACGTAGTAAGTGGCAGTTAGCATGTTACTGAGGAACCAAGGCTTTGTGTTGAGCAATGAGATTTTCTGTACCTGTAAAATTTCCACAGCCAACAGCTGGTTCATTTTGATACTGCCAGGACACTTTATTACTGTGGGGTTTTGTGCATCTGCAGACTTTAAAAATTCTCTTTCCAGAGCTGTGAATTCTGCATTTGTCACTCTTTTCCTGTGTGATTATTTGTAATTGAAGTACCTGTGAGAGGTGTGCAGGAGACGCCAGCATCTTCTTTGTGGCCACAGTTGTGTTCTCGCCAGGAGCTTTTTGGACACTGTTCTATGGACAGTTCATTTCCCGTGCACCGCACTTCATCCAGGAGCACAGGGCCTGAGCCTTCTCCAAAGTAAGCCTGGCTCCACGCCTTGGCAACACCCCTGTCAAAATGTAACAGACAACTCAGTGAAGAACAAGCAAGCTGAAGAGTCTGGGACTCACTGGGAAGAGCTAAAATGTTGCATGTCCAGCTCCTCAAACAGCAGCTGGGACTGCCTCAACAGCCGCTGCAGTGGTAACCAACCATGCAGCCCAGGTCTGTTGTGCTGCCTGATGTGGTTCCACAGTCGGCTTCGGTCTCAGCTGCGGCTGTGGAGCCACTTAAACATACCGTTCCCACACTTCCACGGTTTGAACATTATTTGGAACATCAATTTCTATTGGTTTGTCACTATGAAATTTTCCTGTCCCTTGTGATTTTTAAGCATAACATTCCTAGAAGAGATTATAGATGTACAGCTTGGGTATGAGGATTCTAATTTTAATTTCATTTAATGTTTATATGTAGTAAAAATAATCCGATATGTATTTCTACAGTGACTTTCATCTGTTGTCCTCAAAGCACGTTAATCAAATCTCAAATACCCAGATGAGGCAGATAAAAGTGATTGTTCCCCATTTAGTCAAGTAAAAACCACAGCAGAGAGCTCTTAAGTGACTTGACAATGCCATACCACCAATCAGTGGTAGAAATAAGAATAGAAAGCAGATCAATGACTAGCCTTGGGTGTGTTATATTCTTTATGTCAGCATAGAGGATTTTGAGCACAAAAACCTGCATAAATTGAAAATACTCCATTGTTTCAGCAGCACAGAAATTATGCAGTGTTTTAACACTTGATGCTCTATCAGGATTTTTCCACTCCTGTTTAAGATACTGTGTCTTTCATATGTAAATGTTTTTCATGGTTTGATTTCTTTCCACTCAATCTGTTCCTATATCCAGTCTAGTTTTTACAGGACTATTCTTGGTATCTGTATCTTTTTCAACCTGTAAGATTGAAATGTCTATCTAAATTCTTTACTATATTGAATTACCTACCTAAAGGATTAGTTTAAATTACTTAACATTCAGTTTGGGTGCGGGGCTATATACTAATTAGCAATTTGCTTTAAAGAGAGTTTTCCACTACCAGCCATATAAGAGCTAACAGGAATGGTATGTTCAGCTTATACTGAAAACATGACAGGTCTTGACTATTTGTTTCAGTATGTAATCATTCAAACTTTTAACTGTCTTTTGCAACTGTGTGTCAGAATAGTACATTGCTGTGATTTTATTTTTTTTTAATGTAAGGTGCAGTAGTTCATGTTTTTAAGGCACTGACTCATCAATCCACGTGTAGATTTAGATAGAAGTGGATTTCATTTCTAGTGCTTTGTATAAATAGGTAACAATCTCTGTTCTCTCTTTTTTTTAAAGGAAAGCAATACTACATTTACAATTAGTAATCATACAAATTCTTGATAAACAGTACAAGGGTATGGGAAAAATAACAACAGTAAGAGGCTTCTAAAATTAAATTAGTACAAGGAAAAATTTGTATAAAAAGGAAGGATGTGGAAATTCATGGTAGACACCATGTAAATGGTAGTGCTCAGCAAATAAAAGCACACACAAGACAGGTAAATTAAATAATCTGTGGATTGCATTTTCATTTTGTTTGAAATCAATTTGGTTTTAATATTTTCAAGCTAATGTGCTTCATTAATCCTGAAAATGCACTGTTAATTTTCAGACTGTTTCTTTGATGGCCAGACTCCTTCTTCAAGTGGTGGAGAAGATGGAAAATACCAAAAAGTGGGTCTTATTTATTCAGTAGGGAGAAGAGTTATAACCTGTGATTGCTTCAAAGAAGCAGGTAAGCAAACTAAAAACATCCTCAAACACTCAGCAGGCAACATTTTAGCAAAACACATAGCTTCAGTCTGAAGTTGGTACCTTATTTCTGAGAGAGATTTTTAATTAGACATTACCTTTTCTTCTGAATGACCTTCCTAATTCAAAATAACATATTAACAGATATCTTGGTCTAATGTTTTTCCTTTAGTAATGCCAAGAAGAATTTTAATAGGAAATTATATTTTTCCCTGAGATTTGTAAACATTTCCTGATTGCCCTTCCTGTTCTTTTATTTCTTTTGTTAAGTAACCATGCATTTTTATATGTTGCATTAACTTACTGAAGACTTGTAATGGGAAAAAGAGCAGAGTCCTCCATCTTTTTTATTTTATAAAGAGCTACTTTTTGAACTGGCTGAAATTATGAATGACTACATGGTAAACTAAAAAAATATAATCCATAGGATACATTAAGGGTAATGCTTATTTCAGATCTAGGTATCCCATTTATATTTAAGCATCTAATTAAATAAAAATGTTTTGGTTTTTCAGTGTATCTTTCTGATGTACTGAGACAGGCTCTGTGACTTCTCAGCACTTCGAGCTATTTTTGTAGAATTCAATAAATATGGATCAGGATACCTATTTTTATTAATATCACCCTAAATATACTATAGGCTTATTACAGAAAGCCTGGTTTACTGGTAGTTTTTAAGATGATTGTACTTTGGAACATTTATATGTAAAAGATAAATTATCTTCATTTAAGTTTATTGAGTAGTACTTGCATATATACAAACTTTACACAAAAAGAAAATTCTTGTACATAGGTTCCATTTCTTGTTTGTTTTTGTTTTTTTTTAATTCTGATGCTGGTACAAATGTATAGAAAATGCTAGAAAAAAAAATCCTTATTCATTAAGGCAGAAGCTGGTAGAAATCAAAGAGATAATGCTTGACTACTCTGAATGTTGAAAACAAATCATATCATAATTTAGTAAGATTCTCTGAAGTTTCAGTGAAGCAGGCACAACACATCCCATTACTATAAGAATGGCAATTTGTATCAAGCAAAAAGTATTATGAAACCAAAAAATAAAATAAATTATCATTATTTTTCACCTACTAATGGTAGATTAATATTCTGAAGTTTTACAGGAGTGCTACAGAAAGGTTGAAAGGGTGTGGGAAGCTGCTTACTGAGATGCTTTACTTTTACAATTTGTGGGACATTTCCAGATGGATTAAAAGTATGCAAATTTAAGTTATTTTTATTGCTTCATAACTGGTCTACTGCCACTGTTGGTAAAATTTCGCTTCACAGTAATGAGCACATTTGTCAAGACATTTTGATTACTTGAGATATTCTGTAGATCTCTAGACATATTTCAAAAAGACTTAGCACCATCTTAATACAATTATTTACGCAGAAAAATTAATCAAATTAGAAGCATCTCAGAACTGCAATTTCTGAACAGTAAATATGAGTAATCAAATGTTTTAATGTAATCAGTAAGGAGGCAGGTTAAGAGCATGATGTTTGCTTAGTAACTCCTAAACGTATTAATAGTGGCCCAATTCCAAAGCAGAAAAGGCCTGTAAGAAGACAGACTTTTTATTAGGTATACCTAATTGAAAATGTAGAGGAATATAGAAATATAGCATGAAATAAATGGCGGAAAAATGAGATTCTGATCTCAGAGGAGCATGTTGATTCCCACATGGCTCACCAGGAGATCTAGAAGCTTTGTACTGCGTCCTTCTGAGCTGATTTGGATGGCACCAGCAGTCCAAGGCCTCAGGTTCATATTACAAACCACATACACTCTGGGGGTCACCCAGTAATGCCACAAAGCTTGCTACCTTCAATGCCACTTCTTTTAATTCATTGTAATCCCAGCAGGGTTGAACAGGCAAGTTCTGTTCCAGTCTCCTCTGCGCTGACCTGCTTAGTTCTCATCCAGTCTGTCTCAAATGTAATCCCCTTCTCCTCCTTGGATTTATGTCTTAGTATCTTCTCTGCATCTTGCTCTTAGTTCTTGCCCTCTTCAACCCATCTGGCCTTTCATCCCAATTGTTCCCATCTCCTTCCTCTCTGATCCAGCAGTTCTCCTCTTTGCCTCCTACTTCTACAGCATCCCTCCTCAAATACTGACTACTTATCTTCTCTGTGGTATCAAAATCACCCCCGGCTGTTCAGGAGAGGAGCAAGAAAATCCTGTTCTGCTGCTGTGACTGTATTATGGACCATGCTTAGTTCAGACAGAATTGCTGACAAGCTTAACTGTCAAAACTTCAAACAGATCTTTACGCAGTATATGCAAACTGATAATCTTCAGAGACTTGTTACTTAAACAAATCTTGAGAGATTCTCACAGGCATGCCAAAAAACCATATCCTTTCTGACAAAGCAGTGCTCTTACTCCAAAGGAAGAAGGCTGTTAGACTCCTCAGTAAAATGGATTTTAACAGTCGAAGCAACTTCCTTTTCTTCACCAAGATTTTTTGATTGAAACTTTACTGAATTTGTAGCGAGTTTTCGCTAAAAATTCAGTATTTATTCTGAACCAGATCCTTTGTCCTACAGACAAAATTGTCCCTATCATATGACACTGAAAACAGGATCCTATAAATCAAAGTTCCAGGAACTTGACAGTATTGGCACTGTACCTGAACCTTCTATAAATAAACTTAGTTACTGCTTCAGAGTATTAGTGCGATTTTAAAGGAGCATCTTTTGACAACTCCAAGCTATATGTATGACTAACTCTCCTGCTTTGCTGCTGGAGTAGAAAATGTGTAGAAAAACAAACCCAAGGCCAAGCTGCCGACAGACAACTTCAGCATCTGCGTCATCCCACTGATCATCACAGACAGTCCCCCACTGGCCAGCATGGTAGACTTCTACTCTTCCTTCGTGAGCGTTGTTCCCACCAGCCAGTCGGATCGGAGTAAAGACAGGGGCTGTGATCAAACACAGAATATAGAAAAAGGTCATTTATTTCCCAAAATATTATACTGATCATAAAGAAAAAAGAAGATGGTTTAATGGTTTCTCTGACATTGCTCAAGAACCATGCTTGATTTCTTCTAGTTAGATGGAAAACCTGAAATTAAACTTCTTAGAAATTAGTTCCCCTAAGGTGCACTGAAGAATACTAAGGTAGCTGAAGAATATTATACAGAGAAGTAACCCTACTGAGCTTGAGTTACTTAAGCATCAAAGCATTCAGATACTTAGGGCTGTAAGGCCAAATACTACAACCAGTCAGTAGAGCTGCACTTCTACCAGTAAGAGCGAAATTGGCTCTGTATTGGCTTGCGCCCAGAGGGTAAAATCTGAAGTAAGAGGCAAAAATTCTTTCATTGCCACAGAAGTAGAAAGTCACCCTCATGTTTTCTCATTATTTTGGTAATTCCAGTCAGAGCAGTGAAATCTCATTGACTGTGGAGTCTCATTTTAATTGTAAGTATTGTTCCCTTCCTGTTTCTGAGATATAGTTTGATTTTTGGTCTTTTCAAATCATCAGCCCTTTTCTGGTCCAGCAAGAAATTGTCTTGAAAGCATTACTTCTGCATAAAGCCATAATAACGGAAATAGCTTAAATACATATAAAAAAAATTGCTCTAGTATTTAAAAGGTTATTTTAAAGTTTCACCGTACCTAGCATCTGAATGATTTGAAATGTGATTAATTTTTGTGTAGGCCTTCCAGACAGCTAATGCTACTACTTCATCTATTTCTTGGCTTAAAAAAAGAAAATTGAGGGTATTTCTCCAATTTCATCTTCCTATTTCACTGGTATGAAATAAATTTTTTTGTAATTATTTAAAAAGGCTAGTTGCAGTAGAACCTGCAAAACGTGAAAGCTTCATTTAGTCTGCTGAAACTCAGGATCAGTTTAATTCATTTCAGATATTCTGGACTCTAAATTACCGATAAACTTCCTTTTGGCATTATTGAAATAGACAACAGTCTGTAAATTTAAGCAAAACAAAGTTTTCTGCTGAAAATGTCCATAAACAGAAGGAAAACCTTATGATTTAGAAGTATAATTTGCAAATTTATAGTTTTCAGTTTCTTTAGGCAAAACTATTTCCCTTGCTTTGGTTCTTCAGCTTGTCTCCTAGCTTAAAAGTTTCTGCCTTCCTCTACACTATAGTTTTCTAAATTAAGACCAAAATGATTTTTTAAAAGTCATTTATCAAAATATTCCTCCTGAATAATGGAGCTTTAAGACAAAAATGCGTCTATCTGTCTTTGGATAGCAATGTAAGTAGGAGAGGAAAGGCAGCACAGAGCTGGCTGCAGCCATGCATGTTTTGGTTACAGCTGAGGAGATTGACATCGCCAGCTCCTCAGCACTGCCAGCCTAGCCTTCCTCGAGGTCAGCAATGTCATAAATCTGATGGCACAATTGCCCATTTAGTTGCTGTTTAGCATGTTGATTAAAATAATCTGAAATGTCTTAAAAACATTAATAATCCTTTTTTTCCTAACTATCATTTTGACTTGTGCAAGTGGTGTGTGAGGTAGCAGTCTTCAGCTAGGAAGACTTGGACCTGTTTTAAATGTACACAGAATAGGGCAAAAACTTTGTAGTTCCTTGTGCGATGTCATCCATGTTCACAGTGAGGAATGTCATCCCAACACTTCTGTACCAAAGGACAATGCATAGCCTGTTTGTGCAACTGCTGCTCCTCCCTACTGTTCAAGAAAAGCTGACAAATTGACACTTAGCATATGTAACTACCAAAGACAACCTCAGGGTAAATAAATAAATGTTTAAAAACAATGTGGGGGGAAACAATCCTGCTTTTACAGCCAAAGATTCTCACTGCTTCGCCCTTTCTCACAACCTACATCTCAAAGCAATAATTTGCTTGTGGAATTATGGAAAGATAAAAAGTGGCTCAGCTAGTTGCTGCTTGCCCAGCATAGAGGGATTTGAAACAGTTAATGATGCGATGATTCAATCTTTTTAATTTCCTGTTTCAAGAAGTCTTAATATTTTTTCTAATTTAATAATGAGTAATTATTACTACTTCTATTTAAATAAGGTAAGGAGTTAACCAAACCATGTGTATTTTTTTTTACCCAGGGAAGAGCTACATGTGACAGCAGCTGCCATTTTTTGACGACATGTTCCATCCTGCTGGATGTCTTTTTCACATAACAGTATATTTTCTTCATCACCACGACAACGCACTTCACTCCAGTAAACAGGAATAAGGCCCAGTCCAGAAAACGGTATGTGCTTTGCTGTACCTTTTTCACTGTAAGAAGAATAATCAGGATAGGACATTAGAGCGGGAGGAGGGGAAGTGAAACATTTTTGTGTATATAAATCTTGGAGTAGAAAAGAAAGGGCTTTCTTCAGCAGTGTAAATTCATCACATTTTCATACAGTTCAGCATTGTCTTCTGCACAAAGAAAAGTAACAGATGTGACCCAGTTCTCACCATTTTGTTGTGGGATATTTTAGTACAACGGCCTATGTTGCTGCAGGGCCAGCTATGTTCCTGTTCTCCTGGTTCTTAACTACAAAAATTAACAGAGTCCACAGTCCATAGGTGAATCTACAGTACTATCCCACTACGGTTATAATTCCAGGAGAGGTAATGCTAACAGGCCTTTCACCCTTATACTCTCCTTTACTCCATTAAAATGTGCCAGTGCTCTGCCCATACGCATGTCCTATAATACAGTTCTGACCATGGAGCACCTCATACTCCATTAGATCAGGCCTGTGCCCATTATTCTCTATTCAGCCATTCCCATCCATCCAGAACATCTATAAACAGCTTCCTTTTCTTCCCATTCTCAGTCTACAGCAACAATTATTGTGCCATCTTTTCTTCCATATAACACCCAACAAAATTAAATTAAAAACAAAGCCCAAATATTGTAAAATCAAAGGAACAGATAGATGAAAGCACCTGAAAAGCACCAGTAATACCTAGTGAGTTCACCTTGCAGTATATAGATCCAAATTTCCGCCAAAGACTTATGATAACAGAAACGTGCGACTACTGTTTGCTTGGGGTTTTTTGGCCTGGATTCAGATTTAAGCCATTTCTATTGAAAAGACCAAACCATTCACCCATATCACTGAACTACTTTTGCTAATAGGGGTCTTGTTCAACTGAAATGTTTAGGGTATGGAAGACAAAAAGCACTTACATGAAAATGAGGAAAGAAGGCATTGCACATAGACAGCTGAAGTCATAAGCAAAATCACGGCCTCCAGATGGCTGAACTTTTATCTCATCTAATCCTCATATTTTTATAAGTTGGCATGGTGTGTCCAGATTAGTACTGAACACTATAAACCAGCTTAGATTTAGTTCTGGCTAGCAGTCTTAAAAAGTGGAATAATCGTTAGGAATGTCACAGTGCAAGTATGCTATAAAAGCCCCTTACTGCTTGCAGCAAACAAAATCACTGCTTTGGTATGTGACTGAAAGAAATGTTAGAAAGGCAATAAAGCCAGCCATACTTCGTGGCTTATTGCAGAAGTGCAAGCTGAACAGGGTGCTAAAGGGGGTTATTCAAGTAATTTGATTGCTAACTTGAACAGCATTGATTTCTTAGAAGCTGAAATTGCATTTTATTTCTAAAACTCCCTTTTGGTATGGGTGTTTTCTTCCTTACCTCTTACTACCGCAATTGCAGTATCACTATAGGCGATATCTAGAGTTTAATGACCAAATTACGTTAAACTGTCCTGTTGATTAACTCCATTATGACAGCAGTGGGAAGTAGTGGTCAGTGAGGACAGTGCAGGGACTTTGAACCTGTCCAGTATTGCTATAACTGTAAAATGTTTCAGTGAAAATTTAAAGCTGCAAAACTTCTCTGGTTTGGGCTTTTGTTATCAATGTGCAGCTCTGCAAGTAAACCATACAGATTTTCTAGCTAGACGAAGACGTGCACAAGAAAAATACCACATTTTCCAAAAACCTAGGATGAGTCCCAGATGTGTTTTGGCAGGATAGAATGGATGGTAACTCCATGCTCCTGATAACCAGGAATTTTCCTATGATTAGGAGCCTATGTAGAGTCTTAATTCTGGCCACATTCACATTTTTATAGATTCAGTAACCTCACTGGAGCTGTTCTTAATTCACACTTACATAAGTGAGATCAGGGTCAGATCTCATATTTCTGCCCTTGTGGACATCTCCCGGATGTCTAGTAAAGCAGTTTTTGCTTGCCCTAAGCTTTTCTGACTTGTTCACACTTTTCACTTTGAAAGCAAAGCTTCTATCCTGGTCTGCTCCTCTCCAGATCCCATATGCAGCTTTCTAATTAAATACTGATTCTCACAGCAACCTCTCTGAAGTACAGTGCAATTGAAGGAAGCAAAGTATTCTGGGAAGAACAACTTCAACATTTGACAACTTTCAAACAGAAAAAACAATCATTGAACACAAACAGCCATCAGCATTTGCAAAATAGATTGTCCTTTATACTGAAACATCATTAAAATAAGTTGACTGATTTTTATCAGACTGAAACTTACCCAAGTGCAAGCTGTCGACATACCACTGTTGCATCGTTATTGTCCCAGTGGCTCCCACAGATTGTTCCCCAGACTCCATTCAAATAAACCTCCACTGTACCTTCAAACTCATTCTTCCCACCCTGGAGTCTCACTGACCCTAGTTAAAAAAAAATAAAAATTAAGCCTCCAAGATAGTCCATTGCTCAATTAATGTATCCCACACAAAGACTTCAAACCTGATTTTCCCTCTGCAGAGAGATTTCCTGTTTCATGTCTTACCATCTTTGTGCTCTTTGGGTGAGCTGCTTCTAAGAAGCACTCTGGCACATCTAACATTCTCATACAGTGATATACTACAGGAGATAACCTTATTTTTCACATGAGGAAAACATTTGGCTTCTTATACTGAAATTACATCACATTTCTGATCCTTCTGATGCTGCAACTTAGTTAAAGATCTAACAAAAGGAAGAATGTATAGGCTACACATAGTTATTTAAGCGTGGTTACCTCTACCCAAATGAGCAAAAAGTGTGTATATATATGAGTTCTATACTTTTATCTTCCACATAATTCCATCCAACTTAGGGGGATCGGAAAACAACCACATGGATTGCATAGCTTTTGCTCTGACCCATGTAACATTATGCATGTCACGGATGTCAGCAGTTTATTTTAGCCAAAGAATGCATTTGTTCATACTTCTCAGACCAGAAAAACATTGGTTGTAGTTCTATTAATTCATCAGAGGTCTTTATCAAATTCTCAGACAAAACAAGCTAAAAACATGAGGAATCATCTAAAAGAAGTGAAAAATAGAGTCTGCTTCTTGGGAGCTTACAGAACACAGAAATCCAAGAAAATAAACAGGTTTTGCATTTTTTTATTACAGTAGTTTTACTTGAGATGCCAGATGCATCTGCTGTTGAAGGTAGCCAAGTGCCACTGGTAAAGGAGGGGAAAAGCTGGTCATGGGCATAACTCTGCAGAAGCACAATAAAGAATCATAACAAAGCAGTAATTCAACAAGAAATAATACATTTCTGTTTAATTATCAAACATAGCCTAATTGTATGCATTAGTATTGCCTGCAATCTCAGTTAATCCATCTGCCTCGGTTCTGTGATCTACTTAAAATCAGAAGCTACACTATTATCCAGTTTACAGGGGTTTTAGCACTGGGAGAAAACAGTCCATGTTTGTACCTGCATTTCACTGTATATGTGTTCATGTATGTAATAATAATAGGTAGATCCACTTTTTCTTCTCAGCTTTCACTCAGATTCTGTCCTGGTTTTAATTTAGTTCAATGTATTTTATAAAACCAGGAAGCCAAACGACTGCCAAATAACTCGAGGAATTAATTAACCTCAAACTTGGTTTTATGTGTTCCTTTTTGCCTCCTGTTTACTTTCTCAGCAGTAACTTACTGTGTGGTAAATTACAAACAAATTTTATTCAACTCATGTTGCAGAGTGAGCTATCGTTCCGAATAGAGGATTATTAATGAGTTAATTATAACAGTACTGTAGACGTGTTGCACATTGTTTATCTGTCTTTATACTTTTTCTCTTTGCGTTTTTCTGTCACATACAGACAGTCTGGAATTTTGTTTATTTCTGCTCTCCACTAGACTTTTGTATAGACTATTATTTTCACTTGAAACATCAACTGCAGTCGTAGCAAAGTGATTCCTGACATACCAGAAAGCAATTTTGAAGATGTCATCTCCAAAAATAAGTTTATTTTTGTATATGATTGCTTACAGTCCTGCATGACACCTACTGAAATCAATACAGTGTTTCCTGTGTACACATTACACAATATTTCTATTCAAATATTTGAAGAATAAAATTCTCTTCTAAGGTCTCCATGGCAGAACTTGACTCACTCCTCTTTCTCTATTTACAGAATTCCCAGTGACAACAGTGGAAGAATTTATTCATGTACACAGAGCAAAAGCTAGCACATCAGAAACTCTTTTCCCAACAGCTAAAAATGAAAGAAATCTGAAATCCTTTGCATCTCCAGTAGAAGCCCCAGGAAAGAAGTTTGAAAAACACAGAGTTCTCACTGTGGACACCTACCATTAGACAAAGAAAACAGCCTTTCCCTCACCACCCACTCCCCTAAAGAACCCTGGGTCATCCCAGTTGAAGTGGGAAGACATGCTACTGGTGTCAGTTGGTAAGGAAGGGAAAAGACTGGAAGGGACAGTGCCTTATTTCCATGTGCCTGTGGGAAAAGACATAGTTGATAACAATAAATGAGGTATTTTTAAAAAATTCATCTAATATCTCAACAAAATATTTTGGTTTGCCTTTTTCCTGTAGATTTACAGCTGTGTACGGGAACACCATGTTTTATGAAGGGTAGTAGCATTCATAACAGACTTTTGTTTATGTCGCAAGGAAATACAGTAAAGAACCAGCTTCTATCATATAGAAGAGGAAACACACAAGATGATTGTTAAAGGTAATTTTGTAACAAATTTAAAATATTCTTGATTTTCACCTGTTAAGTTAATCTAGAAAGAAATAAAGCCTATTTTTACATGTAACATATGCACTTTGAAGTATGTATCAACCTATATCATATGACAAGTCATAATTATGTAGCAAGCAAATCAAAGAGCACACTAATTAGAAAATTATTTCACTGTTGTTTACTCAAAATGTTGCAGTATTCAGACCCCTGGTGGTTATTTTACTGGATCAAGAGATAGATTAGTTACCATAACATGGATACCTCGTAAAAACATAACAGAACTTTAAAATACAGACTTTCATTTTAGTAGCTTATTTTTTCTTTCCAATAGATAAAACTCTTACTTCATAATGAAACACAGATCTGTGTTTCATGTGTAAATTGATGATAGGGAATTGCAAGATGACCAACATCATCTGCCACCATGTATGTTTATGCTGTATTACCAAGTATTACTCATTACAATTGCCATGTATTACTCATGATTCAGTCTTTGTTATTAAGAACGTGTTCATATTTTTATTGCAAGGGAATCAGTGTTCGCATTGTTAAAATGACCGGGAAACATTTTCACTTCATAGGCCCCAAGAAAACTAATATTTTAGCATGATTAAAAGGGTAATGGTTAATTCTTAATTTCACTGGTTAAGTCTTCTACTGTTACATTTTAACTCTTCAAGCCCATACTGTACCTCAACATGTGTGCGCAAGGGGCTTCCTTCTGTGCTCCCCCTAGGGCACAAGAAGCTCTGGAGAAGAGCATCCAAATTACTCCTTAGAAAAAAAGGCCTAGCTTAAGTGTTTGCATTGGAGGCTCTAGGTTTCCGGAGTCATAGCTATGGTAGCATCTCTATTTTTTAAGCTGTAAGTTTTCAGCTCTTTTAGTTGCTGAAGAAAACTAAATATGCTGGGAGTAGAGCTAATGTGGTAATATCTACTCTGGCTTTTATGCAATGCTTTGAGAAACTCACACTCTCCCCTCTCCACCAACTCAGTACAGTGTCATGCCTCTGTTTTAAAGTGCTTATCAAACCTTCACTGCCTCAACACCAAGCTCAACAGCAGGGAACATGAGTACAGGGATCCTGCCTGTGGCTCTCAGTGCCCTCCTCAGCACAGGTCAGGAAGAGGAAGGATGAGGAGAGGTGAACTGACCCCATGGGAGTTAGAAACAAGGGCACAGGACCACAAAGCTGGCCTACTCTAGGACATATACTGTGGTCTTACGACAGACTTAATTCAGCCCTATACTGAAGAATACAAAGCTACTGTCTTGACAGAAACTCCTTAATTTATATACGCTCAAAAAATCTGTATGCGTTTCTTCTAATTATGTTCTAGCCAAGGTTACTGACAGTCAATTCATGTTGTTTACATACAGTCTGGTAACTTTAGTTGCCCTGGTATCTGCCCAAGTCAGAGTCTTTCCTATCTGCTCTCACTGTTTAAAAGAGATTAAGTTATACTTGCAAATGCGAGGAAGTAAGGGTATCCAGTGGGTGCTGCCGAGACTTGCTCCGCAACACCTGCCATATAGGCTCAAGATGAGACACACAGGAAAAAAGGGAGAGGAAAACCCCTCAGCCAACTTTTAATTAACTCCAAAAAGCAGCAGAGCTTCAAAGGAATTGTGCTGTTGTGCTTGGCCTCTTTTCCTGTACCATTCTCATGTCCAGAGATGCTGGGTAACTTCAAACCCCATTTTATTTTCTACTTTCACTGAGAACAAGCATTGTTACTGCGTGTGGCTGAATTGCAAACAGAATGGGAATCACTTCCACTTCTGCTGTACGTGTAAGGCCTGCAGCTGTGGGGTTTGTGGTGTTGGCTAAAGGTGTGCCAGTAGTTTCTTCATTAATACCTGTGTCCAAAGGTTTGTCATTTGGCCATAAATGTAGATTTGGAGAAGAGGGATCAGAAGTAGAAGTTGCCTGTGCCTTTCACCCTGGTGCTGAGTGCTCTGAAATTGAAGATTTAAAGCAAAGCAAAAGAAATATTTTGAATGTTGGAAATCTGTAAAATCAGCAAATATTTTTAATTCTGCTTTCATTTCCAAGGTATTCCAACATGGAGTAGTGCCCCAGAAAGGCCCTGCACTGACAATTCATCTCTGTTGCCTCGGAGTCAATTAGGTAAGTCCAAAATGTGAGGGTCTCCCACTGATGCATGCTGCATATGCCATGTAACCACATTACAACTCACAGTATTTCAGAACACTAGTGGGTAATTCATAACACATATAAAAGAACCTATCCCAGTTTCAGAATGAAACTAATTCATTGGTTTGCATGAGGTACTTGTAAAAAGCTATCTGTAGTGTAAGTCAAATCAAACACCAGTTCACATCAATGGAAGCTTTTCTTCCCTCCCAGGATTGCGCCTGGCTAAAATCAAAGAAATTAATCCCGTTGACTTCAGCAAAGCTATGGACGACGCTCGCTGCAGTCAATGAATGCCATTGCCCATCACTGTCCTAAGCACTGCTCTTAGTCTAAAATTATAACTATTTTCTCCTGGTACTTTATTCTTGAAAAAAAGAGTGCATCCATCTGAACTACTTTTTAAGGACTATCTTAAGAACTTTAGCAGATAGCAGTATCGCATACTCAAGGATCCTTGTATTAGAAGTTTCATGAATATTGTATGTGTTGAGCGTGTAATGTGCTGAACTGCTTCCTCTGCAGCAGTGAGATTCATCATGTCAACGATCAGTGTGTTTAAAGCTCTGAAAAAATAAACTGAAGTGTTAGGAATGTAATGGGCTCTAAAGGACTGAAGTTGTCTTACATGGTACAGAGCCGCAGAAAATGAGGGGTCTTATGCTGTGCAGCTGTAATAAGAATGGTTCCAGAAGAGCTGCTTCTTAGAAGGAAAATCTAGACATTCATGTTTAATTTTTCATCATATTTTTTTCTTTAACCCTATGCTATTAAAAAAACCAAAACTGCAAAAGACCTTCTGTCAGCTGTGCCTGGACTGTGGTATAACAGGTAGGGAGAATAATCCAGTGTTTATGAGCCTGGGGCTTGATGCTTCTCTCCCAAAAGTTTAGCGAAGTGTTATTTGATTTGCATTAGTGGAACTACCCTGTGATAAAATGAATTTAAATGGAAAGACTCTACAATCTGGCCGTTCTGGAGATGTGTATTTTATTTCCAGTTCTGCCACTGATTGGTAGTGTGACCTCTGGCAAAGACGCTAACCCTCTCTTGCATTGTTTCCCTTTTGTAAAATAAAGACAAATAGTTAATCAAAGAACTTTAAATTAGATATGTAACAACATAGCATGAACATGCAGGATACTGTAACTACACGCCACATCAACATTGCGTGGCAGCAGCTGCATCTAGGTACTCAGGTAGGCCTCTTTTTTTGAAGCATGAGTACGTTACAGGTAAGTTGTTATTAGCAGTAACAAAAATACTAAATTCTGCTGGACTTAACGCTGGCTCTGTGTACAGAGTACTCTCATACTCATTTATTTTCCCCTGTGCTCCTTGGTTAAGCATGATAATTTATATATATTTGTATTTGGCTTACTTGCTTTCAAGGCATGAATAAGTAATACTACTCCGATGTCTCTCATTTTAGAAGGAAGGAAATGAAACACCAGAATCGATTATTTTAAAACTATAAAACTGAATTTAGATGCATAGCATAATTGCAAAGGTGGGGTTTTTTTACTTTTTCAGCAATAATGTTAAAATATAAAGCAGTTTAATATATACACTTGCACAAAGTTGAGCCAATTAACTTTGCAGATAAGTCTTAATATTTAAGCTAGAAAAGCCAGGAGATTTACACATAAGGCTCTGAACATGGCATTGCATTTAGTTAGTGCAGGTGCCTAATAACTGAGTGTGGGCTTCCTTAGCACATGTACTAAAGCCACAGATGCGGGGAGTTTATCTCTGCATGGTCTGTCCTTCTGTAGCTATAAACCACATCATAACACTGCCTTACTTGCATTTCTTTGCTTCTTGTAAGAAAGGAACATACTTCAGGACAAATGTAACAGTAATGTTTATTTCTGGGCAAATGGCTTGATTTCTTCCCATGTTCCACCTTAAGCCACCTCACATGCTCTCTAACTCTTCCGTATGGCCTCCACCAAGGCAGACGCTTGCCCTGTTGATGTCACCGAGGGTTTGCCACCAAGTCCAACAGAAGCAGTTGACCTTTCAGTTAGAAACCATTGGCTATTGTTCAGTAGCTGTGCCCTCCCTCTTAACAAGGGCTAACCTGGATTTCCTTTTTCTGGGGGAAAAAACCCCCAGCATTCTGAAAAGCCTGAAGAAACACAGCTAAACCCAAACCATGTAGTATTTTTGGCTTTTTTTCCCACTTCTATCACATTCATGCTGAACTTACAGGGGATTCTGGAATTTACTTTAGTCAAGTGCAAGATTGGGTTCTTAGCAATAAAATGCCGCATTCTTCTTCACTGTGACATACTAGACCAAGTCCTCACAAAGTATTTTGGGAACCAGACTGAAGACTTCTGAAAAAAGCTATAAATATGATGGGCTAAATCAAAGCAGCAACTGTGGGACCCTTTCCCAAACTCAGACCAGTTAAAGGGCGTGAAGTCGTCTGGATTTTTTTTTCATCTGTGTCTAGTTATCTGTTTTCTCCTCTGTGGCATCAGCTGCCTGGTATTCCTTCCAGAGAAACATCTGTAATGCATAACATTATTCTGTCTTCTTGAAGGAGTACAACATTTGTTTTGGAAGCTGCAATTTTTTTAATGCATAAATGATCAGTATGGACCTTGGTGCCTCCTTATGTTCTTCATGTGGTATCTTACACCAATGTGTATAATTATCACATTGTTCATACTACCATCTTTTTTCAGACACCTTCTAGGGCTATTGTTGGAAGAGAAAGATTACAGTCCTCTTCAGGGATCTGAAAGTAAATTAATAAAAAAACCCCAAACCAACCCAAACCCATCTTCCACAGAACAAAATTATTAATAATGATACTAATGATCAAATTCCTTGCTGACCTTGTGATATTATGAAATATGTACAGGGTAGGGCAACAAAGAAGGGAATTTTTATTTTTGTTGCAACAATTATGCTTGATCATTTTTAGTATAGATATTCTTATTTAAGGAGGAGGTAATACCAGAGCAGAGAAATACAGAGAAAATGTGAAGTCATGCAAAACCAGACTGTACCTGGATATATTTAACGCCAACACTGATGAAATATAAAGCCGATGAACTGCTCGAGGGCTAAACGCTGACCTTACTGTTCAGCCCTTACGCACTGAAAACTTCCACTGGAGTCAGTGAGTTTGCTCGGAGTGCGCAGGGGGAAGCACCGGTCTCTTCGCTGGGCTCTGTCCTCAAGCACCAGCGCTAACTTGCAGACCCCGTTATCCCAAGACGTCGGGCAAAAAAGAAACTATGCGAGCAGTTCGCGTTTAGAGCAGGGCGTCCCTTTGCTTTTCCTTCTGCCACTTGTGTAGAGAAGCGCGCCCTGTTACAAAAGGGGGAATGCCGGTCTCGGCTAACTGAGCCTGCTGAATGCCTACGGCACGGCTGCTTAACGCGGTTTACCTAGTATTAAAATAGCGTCGGAATAAAGCCAGGGAGGACCTTCGTCTTTCCGATGCATCTGCTGATGCAGAAGTTTCAGCTCTCCCCTCGGAAAAGCCTCTGCCGTTCCCTCGGCAAAGGGCGTCCGTCCCCTCCCTCCCGGATCCCTCCGGCGACGGGGAGCCGGCCACGGGGTGCCGAGGCC
>NW_009258887.1:405624-420958 GCF_000687185.1 Egretta garzetta
CTCCCGCTCTCCCGCCAGCCCCGGCCGCCGTCTCCGCACCTCCCCGCGCCCTCTCCAGCCACCCCCCGGGTTCATCGCAGCCCCGCAGGCTCCCACGAGCCCGATTGTCTTTCGCACTTGGGGCTCCCCTGCCAGCCACCACTGTCTCTGCCCTCGCCCCGCGGCTCTGGCTCCCTCGAGCCCTCTGACAGCCCCACAAAGAGCAGAAGGAGCCCAGGCAAAGCCCGCAGCTTCGGGGACAGAGGGACAAAACGGACCCGCAGGGCGGCTGGGGAGGCACAGGGATGGAGAGAGCCCCAGACGGGTCTGCGGGAAACAAAGGCGCTGGAAACAAATGCTGTAAAGAGAAATGTCTTCGAGGGTTTAGCTTTATCCCAGCCCCGTGTGCTCTGAATAGTAATCTGCTTATTCCCAACCGCTGCGGAGTTCTGCGTGACTTGATCATCTCTGATTTCCCTTTTCTACCAGGATGGCTGTCAGTTTTGCTTCTTTGTCTCATATTGTTCAGTTGTTAGTTTGGGTTAGTTATTATTTTTTAATTTACTGCTGGTTTTAATCTATGCTGTTCATATTTTGCAAAGTCCAACTCTGCCTGATAGACCGCGCACCCTTTGTTTGGCAATTTGTCTGCAGTGTGAGTCTGTCGATTCACCTCTCCATAGGATTTTTTTTCCTTTCTAATTTTTTGGCTGAGAAGTGTTAATCTGGTTTTTGGGTGTGCACATCAGTGTTTCCACAACCTTGCGTTGTGACTAGAGTCTAAAAAAGGAGAGAGTGTGCTTTCTGCTTCCCGCAGGAAGGATCCCAGGTATCTCCAGCAAACAGTGGCCTTCCTTTAGCAGCCTCCAAGCTGTTCGAAGGCGCAAAATGCAACTTCACCAAGTTAAGTTTTTGTTTATAAGAACAAAAGAGCTCTGGTGCTAAGGAAAAGCAGCCTACAGTGTTGGGTGTTACCTGTATTCATTTTAGTTCTGCTCCTCTGTGATTACTTTATTATTGCAACATTACAGCTAGTATTTTAATCACTCACAAAGTTAAAGAATACTCTGCTGGGGTTTCCAGAGCAACATGATAACTATGCTATCACATGTGTCTGTTGCACTTCTTTGTGGATAGAAGCGCACAGATTGTTCTTTCTTTCTGAGGTTTCTTTTGGGGGTACATATATGCATTAGTTTAGAAACTGGCAAGTTTAATTTGTTTTCAAAATATTTGCATACATATAAGATGTTAGCCTGAAAGCAACTCATTATGGCCATTTTTAAATTGTCTGAAAATTTGTTGCTGTCGTGACAAGTTGGTTGCTTTTATCCTTTGGAAGGAGCGGTTAAAAGCATGCTCAGCCTAGCTGGTTAAGGCTTCCTTCATTGCCTAATAAACACTTTTTGGCATCACAGTAACAGCAATTTTTCCATTTTCCCTGACCTAAGCTCTTTTTTTTTTTTCCCCCTCTAGCCTGGAAGAGGAAGGGTTCTGCTGATCAGCACAGGAGGAAGAGAACAGATGAGTATGATGAATCTTGCAAAGCACTTCAGGCAAAGCTTTGAGCCTGGTACGTATTCATGTATTCTGATTTCATTCGTCTCCCCTAGGTGGGTGGGCCAGCAGGCATCTTAAATGCAGTGAACTTCCCTTTGCCTGTGTAGGGTAGAGGTGTTTGTGCTTGAGGTTGCACGATGGTACTAAGCAGGAGGTGGGGGGAAGAGAGGGGGGGTTACCCAGGGAAAAGGGTTTGGAAGTAACTAGAATTATAAATGAAGCATCAAGAAGAAAAAAGCAATTGTCATAATGACTGCCTCCCAAGACAAGGTTCAGGTTTAATCGAATGATCCACATGTATAGATTCACTCTGGGAATGTTTTAATTTTTATCATGACTGTTACTTTTGATGTAATCATATAAGAAGAATGAGCCTTAATTTGTTTTAATAACTGTAAATTAGCTTTCACTGTGATGTGAGGTCTGTTAATGTTACAGGAAATAATGCTCGTGTTAGAATTTACAAATTAGGGACTTGGCCGGGCTTCCATTCAAGACATTGATAATAGTTTCACTGTAAGTAGGAGGGGCCCTTTTCTAAGAAATACTGGACCTGATGCAGTTTGTTTTTCCAGGATATATGCTTTGCACTTTGGTTGCAGCTTCTGTCTTGGCTAGAGCATTTACCAGTGTCTCCCCCATAGAGTGTCTCTTGCGTTTGAACTTTGTGAGCTCATTTGCAATTTTTCCTTTGACTGTGGCACTTACAGGTGCCATGTATAAAATCACTCCCGTCTGCTTGACTACCTTTATTACGCTTGTAAGAAGCTCATTATCTGTGTGACTTCTACCTCTGTCACATTTCTCACAATTGTTCGAAAGTTATTGGGAAGAGCAAAGACAAAGCAAGTTACGTGGACACATGATGTGTTTTTGAGAACATTGATTCTTTTGGACATCACATTTAAAATAACAGTAAGAATTACAAGTGTGCTTGAAATGAAACTGCACTATGCTTTAAAGGGTGGACTTTACCTTCACATGTTTATAAGCAAGAAACAAAGGCTTATTACTCTGACATAGCTGATACAGCTTTAAAAAGATGCCAAGTATGAGAAGTTAGTGCATTTGGTTGCCTTAAAAATTTTTGTTTCTGCTGTACGAAACTCTTGAAAACTCATTCACAAATTGAATTTGAAATGAAAAGGAAAGAAAAAAATATGTTTGCTCAATTAGGAAAATAAGCAAATAGGTCTTTGGAAACCTCAGAAGGTCTCAGTGGATCTGGGAATTACATATAACTCTGATTCTGAAATTACAGTATCCAGCTTTTCAGAAAAAAATATCACAAACTGTTGAGAAAATAACAAATCTTTGGAAACTGTGCTAGTTATGCTCCTGCAGCAGCACTGTGGGATTTAAAGTTAGTAATCTGTGTTTAGCAAGGCATGCATTTTTATATGAAAAGAAAGGCTTGTTCTGGTCTCTCTAGATCAGCAGAGTAAATAATCCATTAAGATGACATTACAGCGGGTGCACTGGCTCCAGCTGAAGTACATAGCAATTGTCCCTTTTGCAAAACATTTTCAATACTTAATCTTAGTATTTGGTCTGTACCTCTATTGATAGCAGTCCCATGGAAGTCCATGGAACGACGCTCATGACCAAAGTTAGCAAATCTGTGCTGTGTACCTAACAGCTTCCATGAGAGCAGTTGTAGGAAATCATCTGCTCCAACAGGTCTTAATCTCTGTACAGTTCCACAGGGTTGGCTGCTTTTTTTCTCTCCTGATATTTAACAGCCCCAATACCAAACTGTTGATAAAACAAAGAATAAGTAATTCATAGGTATGAACTGATCTGACCACTCCAAAAACGCCTCCGATGTATTTCTCTGCATAGATTCGTCAGATTACTTTAGAAATTGAAGTATTAGAAATACTTGCATAATAGAACAGCAGCATGGGTTATTCATATACACAGGGCTTAAAAGGAAACTTATACAAGAGCTTCCTTTGTCCTAATAGCTTTCTAAAAGCACTTGATAGTTATTCCCTGGTGCTGACTTTGCTTTTGTGTGAATTGTGTGAGAGTACAGGTTAACAGAGGACTAATTTTCAATAAATGGTTCTTGGGAATAGGTGAAGGTACCTGATGTATGGGTTATATATGCAAAAATAGTAGTCTCGTATTTCAAAACCATTTAATAGCACGCATTTAAAATTCAGCTGGAGAATCAGTCTAATTCTGCTCCCATTTAAATCAATGGCACAATTCACTGATTAGCCTCTTCCTGCGTTCAGTAAAGCTGCTTACCTTTATTTTCAAGTAGCTCATGCAGTATGCTCTCAGCGTAGATTTTAGAAAAGCTGAGCACTTCCAGCTGCTGGTGGAATTCAGTTAAAATACTACTGACAAGTGGAGGCCCCCATCTGTCCTATCTTATTGCCACTGATAGCCCTAAACCTGGGTTTTCTCTCCTGCATTCCCTCCTGCCCAGGTTAGAGTCAAACAGCAACGTAGAAGTGACAGATCAGAGCAAGGGCTGGCTTTAGGCAATGCGGTATATGAGAAATACACCCAGGAAATAAGTAGGAGTACAAAGCAGAGAGAATGTAGCCAAACAGCCAGGCACAACATGTTGTAATGAAATTATTTTCAGACTATCCATCTAATAATTTCTTACTATTACTTCCACACATAATCAAGTATGCTGGGGCCAATAGATCAACCGCTGAAATCAATGGAAAAACTTATGCACATGACCTAGTGGGCACTGAGTGAGATCAAACGGCACCAGACAGGGGATGAAATCAGGACTAGAGGGAGAGGAAGCAAGGCTTCACACAAAGGAGGTTTCCATGTGCAAAACGGGCCATAGAATGGGTGCCGTAATGAGTCAACATTTTTAGGATGTAAGTCAGCGCTCTTATAAAATAATTTTATTCATTAATCTCATTCTTTTTAACAAACACGGGCAGCAGAAATTTGAAACCCTGCCAGGTCTGACTCAAAATTAATTTGGGTTTGTGCTTATATGGAAGAGAATAGGCCTTTGTCTGTAATTATATATAAGCTCCATAGGGTGACCCTGCATTACACAGGATGTAACTGAACAGCCTGTAATTGATGAGGTTTCCATTACCACATAACACAGTGTGCACAGTAATGGGATCATAGAAAAACCTTTTTTCAAGTGTCAAGTACTTTCTTGTACAGCAAGCTGAGTTCATATTATAAGGCAATAAGAAACCCGATTTCCTGGAACAAGGCAATAAGAAACTTGATTTCCTGGAACAATTCAATACATAGGTGCCTATGTGCCTAACACTGGGTTATAGAGACATGCATGAAATCATTGTGTTTAAAACTGAAAGGTAAATGGAATCATGCAAAGCTGCTGAAGACTTTTTGTTTAATACAGTCAGTGGAAAAAATGCTATTTCGACTGTGATAGTTTTGACACATCCAAAGTAACTATACATAATTTTTAAAGTATCACAGTTTTGCATAGGAAAAAAAAAAGGATTTTTGAATAACAATGAAATGTGGAGATACTTGTTTGAAAAGTATTTTTTTAAAAACAAAGGAAGTCCTGCATTCAGTAAAGGCTCTAATGCTGCAAATATGTATCCTCATTCTTAGCATGTACACATCTGCATACTGCGACGTCTCCATGCGTGAAGTAGGTTACATGAGTACCCTGTGTAAAACTCCAGAGGATGGGAGGCATGATTTGTTCCTCCTCTTGCTACTACTTCAGCAACACCCAGGAACATACAGCTAGTGCAACATACAGTCTTGTTTGTGCAGTTGCAATCTGATGGTGTTTGAGGCTGCGTTGTACATTGTTTGCCTGAGCAGCCTCCAAGCACTCCTTTATGCTCCCCTCCCAGAAGGACCCTTTAGCAGACCCCAAGTGTGCAATGCCATGTGGCTGGGCGGGGAGTGAGACTCGAGTGTGAGAATGGGAGTGCCCCAGCGTGGCCCTGTAAATACAGCAGAGGTGCTGCTTTCTTTCCTGATGCTCAGAATAGGAAGTAAATGTGGCATCGCATATGTTGCAGCCTGTTAACTAGGGGAAAGGTGAATTTGGGGAGCTGTTCTAAAAATAAGCGTATTTAAAGAGGCAAGAATATGCCAAAGAGGATATTTGGAAAAAATGGAATGGAAAATGGTATTTGTTAACAATCTTAACAAAGATCTGCTAAGAAATGTAACTTTAGTTCTGAACCTGACTACCTTGGGTCTATGTGGGGTTTGGTACTTGATTCATTGAGTCTGTCCTTTAAGGGAAGCTCTGTGCATGATTCGTTCTGTGCTCATGCTGGAGAAACAACCCACTCCAAAAAAAAAAAATAAAATCAATGGGCAGGCTACACTTTTGTAAACATTTCCACAAATGGTAAATATTTCTAACATTTTGGTTTAGATCTAAGACAGAAAAGGTGAAAAAATTGTGTTTTTTAATGTCTTCTTCATCATAAACCAAACATTTCAGACTCTTTTTCATGGAGAAAGTGGCCTTTACAAATCAGCAAAATTAGGTAAGCCTGCCACAGGGCAGGATGAAGCCTTATTTATTCAAAACATCACTGTCAGTGAGGACAACTGGTTCACAGAGCTGAGATATATGACCTTCTACAATTTCCTCTGACATTCATGGCGTAGAAGGTTCCCTGGGGTAAACAATGCTTTATAAATGCAGTTGTTTAAATAAATTCTTCTCTCACAAATAATCCAGGTAGTCCCTTTCCAAGTATGGTAGCAGGTGTCTTCTCTTGTTCGGAGTTAATCTTCCGAAAACATTTCTTCATAATATCTACTTCAGAATTTTGCGTGTCATTGTTGTGAAGTGTGAGTCCAATGAAAATCACAAACCACAGAAAGATAGGTCAAGCAGGGTTGGTTTGTGTTTTCATCTTCCATCTAACCCAAGTGTCACCTTCCCATTAGCAGCAATGGAACAAAGCATTTCTAATATTCCCTGCGGGAATTTCTCAGTGTCCTGCACAAAATCCAACAGCAATATACATACAACGTGTAAAGATTTTTTTCTCCAAAGTTTCAGAGGGATGCAGGAATTACTTTAGTGCTGAGCTACATACGTGCAATGACCCTTAAAGTATCTGATTTATCTTTATTAACGTAAGACTCTGTTACCAGGAATGAGAAAGGATAAAGTGAGTTACAGCTGTATTTTTAGTTATGCATAATGCGAGCACATATTACACAATTATTAATATATAACTATAGCTTATTAGAACATGTAAAATAAGCATAAAAAGAGGGGGAAAAAAGATAAATACTTGTTGCAGCAGAAATAGTTTTGTCCATAAAGCCATATTTAATATATTACAGACTTTGAATTTCTAAATGGTTTTGGTCTTGAAAAGCAACCAGCACTTCAGATTAGCACAAACCTTACCACCAGGGCATTTGGTCTACCAATTGAAATGCAAAGCAAGACATGTTCCTTTTTCCATCTTTCCCCTCCTGTATATGTATACAACTATAATCTGGCCCATATGTTTTATTTATTTAACAAAATTATTTTGGAGGGAAATTTTAAACAATCTGTTTTATACATCTGTAATTTCTCTATATGCTTCTGCAGTGCACTCTTAAAATATAAGTCAATAGATATGACTTTTAAGACTTTTAAGACTTCAAATGTCCCATTAACGTAAAAATATTGATATATTTTAAAAAAAACATAATAACATGTTTCAATACACATTTTCTCAAAAGAGGCACAGAAGATTTAAATATAATTCTCCTGTCACTTACCATTATTTAGGTTTGGTCTTCTCTGTCTCCAAGTGCTGGACTAATTGACAATGTAAAGAATTTCACATATTTCCAAAAATCTGTTTTACATCTGTTACTTTTCATCAGTTCACAGCTAGACTTTCCAAAAAATTTCAGCATTTTATACAACTTGAGACGTTTACTATATATGAACTTGAAAACAATGTCTCACAAGGTTAGAACAAAAAGCAAGCACGATTTTGCCACTTCTTATTTTCAGTCACAGTTATCTATCAAATTTAAAAGGAGACACCTGAACTATTGTGAAGATATTCATATGTCCCTCCTGCATACTCTTGACTCTCCATTGAAATAGGCGTTGGGTCAACTTTACCCAAATTTAGTCCTGCCTATTTTTATCCTTTTTTAAAAAAAATGTAACAACTTGGATTTGCTGGATAATACAATGCCTCTTTTTTTTTGAGAAAGAAATTATGAAAGCTGCATTCTTTTATCATTAGTAATAGGTTTGGATAAAAATCTCATTATTGTTTCAAAGCAACACATTCTCACACTTAATGAAGGGTAAGCTAAAAAAATTTTATACTTACTTGACTTGCGGAGGCTGGGATTTATAGTTACCTGAAGAAACTGAATGCTGTGCTACCAAGAAGAGATTTAAAAAATGTTCTTACGTCATAAGGGTACTGAAAGATCTCTTGGAAGTTATAAGCACATGTTCATAATACAGGATCTTTGTATGTTCTCTTTTGGGGTTGTATCGGAAGCACTAGGACTAATTTTAAAATATTTTTTGTTTTACTTGCAATTTTCAATTAGGCGAAAAGCTTAGCTGTTAAGGAGGGGAATATATTGTTGAGTCTTATAAACCATGTCCTGTTGGCCGTATTGGTTAATAATTTCATCAAAACCAGTGAGCCTTCTCATGTTAGTGAATAGATTTTGTACATTATGAATGCAAGCGTTAGGTTGCCCATATTTTTACTCTTCAAAAAACCATAAATCTCAGTAGTTCCTACCTTGCTTTCACATATATATACAGAGCTGGAGCAACCATTTCACATGGATTAATATAAAGTGATGCTCAAAGATGTTCTTGCTACTTGTACCTCCTTTCAACATTTTAGCTGAAATTTTAAAATGCAGCTACATATGCTTTGAAATAAGTAAGGTGAGGATACTGTCTACAATTGCGAGGTGATTCTGTACCAGATGGGATCAGAGTTGACTTTGCACTATTGAACTATGACTCTTGTAGTTAGAACAACACTGGCATTGTGCAGACCTGTGACAGACATTTGCACTTAGATCACCTTCATTACCATGGGAATGTCGAAAATGTCTGGCAGGAGCTGCAGGGAAGGGCAGGGAGGAAGGGCAAGGGATGAAGAAAGGGGGTAACTAGTGGCAAAACAAACTGATTGCTTATAATCTTCATTGTTGGCTTAATCGTCCCTTATTCTTTGACTTCTGACGGATGTCCCTTTCTCATCTCTTCTGATCCCTCTTGTCCCATCATTACGCTTTCCCCATTCCTATTTTTTGGATCTAATTTATCTATCTAATGGTGATGTGGACTTGCACATTCCAACTTACTATTTTCATATTTAGTCATCTTGGCTGGGATAATGATTTGTCAACTAAAAAGTAAAAATTAAAATTAAACCCATTGGATTATGAAAAGCCATGTATTTTTGCTACGGATATAGCTATACAAAAGATATATAGTGACTTGTCCTGGGTTTATATTGATCTCCTTAGCACACCATTTTTTTTTGTAAATAAACACTACATTACAGTACACACTACTTTTTGTACTTTAGACTTCTAAACATTGTTATTTTACCCAATACATGCTAATAGTGTGTAACTAAATCCTGCTAGACCAAATGCCCAGTTATATTAACTAGAAGTACTGCTAAGTTTTCATCGTAAAATCTCAAAGCCTCTCATTTTTTTGTTATGATTATTACCCTATTTTGGAAACAGGTCTCAGAGTTTTGCTACCAGTTTCAACAGAACCTTTGGTTGGCCCTTAGAAATCAAATAAGTAACTTCTGCCCAGAGCTGTAAGAGATGGACTTGCAATTTGAATCATAAAATCACAGAATACCAGGTTGGAAGGGACCTCAAGGATCATCTGGTCCAACCTTTCTTGGCAAAAGCACAATCTAGACAAGATGGCCCAGCACCCTGTCCAGACGAATCTTAAAAGCATCCAATGTCGGGAAATCCACCACTTCCCTGGGGAGATAATTCCAATGATCATGAGTAGTCCATATGTCCCCTTTTTTTTTTTTCTGTATACATAGGCTTTTTCTTCCTGAAGCTTCTTTCTGAATTTCTTAGAATCCAGGAAAAGTAAAAAGCAGCAGAGTAACTTCTTTCTCTAGGATTTAACTACAAGCCATCTTCTGGAGTAACATTTGTCATATTTCTTTACTGCCTGCTGTCTGTACTTGTGGTCCTTCTGAAGCTGTAGTTGCACATTTGCTGCAAAATAACCCAAACTGGGTTAAAAGATCAGCCAGATCTTCTTCCTGATCTGGTCTATTGCACAGCCACACAGAAAACACAGTGGATAATGAACTGACATGAATGTAGAAATAAATGGCAGATCTAGGAGCTGTTTAACTTAGTATGCTATAAACAAGAAAGCATTAAGATGTAGATATTGAAAAATGGAGTATTCATAGAAGCCACAGTTAACTGGTAACACTGTAAATGCTCTGGAAAACAAATATGTAAATGGGAGACTGGGAAAAAGAAGATAAAACTATCAATTCAGGGTTATGTTTTTAAATCTTCTGTGCAGATAACATGCTGATGCAAAATACTCCATCTAATTAGCTATGGAGGTATCCAGGAAAACATTAAATAATATTGAAAATATTTAAAATGGAAAAGTTCTGAGTATATGAGGTAATATATAAGGACGAGTTTTCTAGAATACAAAGACTTCAGACATACAAGGTTTTCAGTGTACAAAGCTACCATATACTGTAATATTCTGTATAGTATCATCTAGTCACCTTTATTGCTATTTAGTACAAACAAAATAGATCTGAGACAAAGTAAGGGTACTATAATCACACCAAATATGCACAAGTACCATATTTAAACATAAAAATGTATGGGATTGTTTTGCAAGCATGATGGCCCACAATTTCTGACTAAGATAAAACTGGCAGTATAATTTTAATATCTTGTGTGAGGAACAGAGAGAAAGCAGGAAAAGTAATATATAGTATTTTCTGATCTCAGTGCTTATAGAGTTAAGTCTGTAAGGCAGTGAACTGCTGAGGTGTATGGAAATGTATTTCTTTGTTATTCAACGCATAACAAATTCACACTTCTTTAACACTTTGATTTATAATAATAAAGCCAGCAGATGTCTTGTAATTAGATTTGTACTGCCCTTGAGGGGAGTGGATCAAATTCAGCTCAGCATTAGAACAAATAGTATCATTGAAGTTGGTATAGTTACTAGAGATTTGCTCCTGCCTCACTAAGGGGGCAGTGTTAAAATGAGAAAGGGGCCCAGTTTGGGGGCAGTATTAAAATGAGGAGTAAATACAGGGCTAGATACAGGGCTACAGCATAAAGCTGCACTCCATCCCCTCTTCACATGCTATTTTTTGAGGCATATATACAGACATTTCAGTTAAAAAGCCACTTGTATTTTTCCACGTTCCCACTGGTGGGAAGCCAGTAATGCTCGATCTCCAAGTGGGACTTGGGGGCTCAGGGGACTATTTTGGCTAATTTTTTTACTAATTTAGAAGGAAAGTTGTCAATTAATTGCCATGATTGACTGAATTTGTCAAAAGAAAGAATATGTTAATCCTTTTCTTAAAATATGGATGTAACTGTTGGCAAGCTATGTGGATGACTGTAGCGTGCAAGGTAGCATCTCTGAAATCACATACGCCTAGCATCTAAGTCTTGATAGTGAGAGATATCAAAACACAAGTCATTATAGCTCCAGAAAAAAAATACAGTATCCTACAGTAACAAATAATAATTTAGGGTCATATTGTGCCGACCTTATTCACATTTAATACTACTGCATCATCTATTCTGTGGGAGTAGTTCCAGTGGCTTCAGTGGAACTCTTAATGGTGGGTGGGCTCGCATGAGCTGGGTCGGTGCAGTACAACCGTCTGTGTCCTCGTGAGAGTTAAAATGCCCAGATCGCCTGGGAACCGTGGGACAAATTCTCAGTTCTGAGTTCCACTGCTGTATGTGGCTTACCCTGGAGTATATGGACAAGTGGTTAGTAACTTTCTGCAATAGGTAAAAGAAAAAACGTAAACCAGCTTGCTCTTTTTCCCACCCTAAATAAAAAGGGTAAATCTTAGCTTTTGGTATAGAAACAAACACAATGAATTTGTAGAATGGAATAGAATAGAATAGAATAGACTATTCCAGTTGGAAGGGACCTCCAAGGATCACCTAGTCCAACTGCCTGACCACTTCAGGGCTGACCAAAAGCTACAGCTAAGGGCATTGCCCAAACGCCTCCTGAACACCCCCAGGCCTGGGGCATGGGGCACCTCTCCAGGAAGCCTGTTCCAGCGTTTGACCTCTCTCTCGGTAAAGAAACGCTTCCTAATGTCCTGTCTAGCTGTAAATAGAATGCCTTGAATTAAGAATATGTTCTATATTTTTGGTAGTTTGTGGCATTTCTAGAACAAAACAGAGAGGAATGTTTAAAAGGGGGGATAATTTTCATTCCCAGCAATCTAACAAATTCAATACAAGTTCGTAAAAAGCTCTCTTGACCCATCCACATTTTTCTGCAAAACAAATTTGGTTCAAAAGCTTCTCTGTTTTTCTGGAAATGTCGGATAGTGCTTGAAGAAGCCAGAACAATGTTTTGCTCAGAACATTTAAGAAACTAAATGAGTTTATTCCATGTAGGGGAATTAGAAATATTTTTATATTTTTTTTAAACATTTGTGTGCAAGTTCTTGCTGGCAAAGTAGAATGAAATACGATACTATCCAAAAGCAAAGAAATTAAATAATCTCTTTCAAAATTCCTTTCAATAGTCACCTCTAGGTTAGTAAGGAGGCTATGATCAGTTGGTCCAGAGGCAGCAGCTCTCCTGCTGTGAGCAACATACAACATCAAGGCTTCATGTCCATTACAAAGGGCATGTACAATACCGGATCAAATGGCAATGAAATTTGATCTAGATGGAAGTGTGAAATCGCAGCACATGTCTCTCAAATTACCCAGAGCGTATGGTGGTGTGTTTATGAAGGCTCTATTGTGGCTCTATGTGGGCTTACTGAGGACAAGTAGACCTGGCCTAATAAAACCTCTACTGCTACTGAGTAACTTCTAGGAGATTTTTAAACAAAATTTGAACAGCTGCATTGAGTTTGTAGTGGTTTTGCCATATGCTTGTTAAGTCAGATTTGCCATCTTGTAGGGACACAGCCTAAGGCAGAGGTAGAAAAGCATGCACAGCCAGTCACTGGGTGTTGTGGATACTATCATTTATTCAAAATAGGCCCCAAAGTTGAGGTTACCAACTTTTAAAGATACTTTTAAAGGTGTAGATCTAGGTACTTGGCTAAAAGCATGGGGAAAAGGGACATGAAATAGGAGTGTGATGTTAGTCCATGCTAACCATTTTCTATTTGTCTGTTTTGAGTTAAGAGATAAAGTTCTATTTTATTTCATCTATTTGGTCCATTTGGTGCTTCTAATTTATTAATTTATTGAGCATTGAATTGGGCATAATTTAGTTTGAGGTTTGTGATGTGAAGAACAATTAAGGCGAGAGTACAGTGATAAATTAAGCAGCTTGGGTTTAATTCTCTATAACTTTTACAGTCATTTTTACTGACACAAAATAAGCTAGCAGGTTTTTGCTAAATGGAGTAGACTAGACTTGAATATCTGTCAGTATAACACAAGTCCCAAATGGGTGTGAAATTCTACCATTATTTGTTTGTGATTTATAAATATTTTATAATGCTATAAATGGTTAAACGAAGTGGCATAGAATATCTGCTTATTACATTCGGAGACAACCACTTGAAGGTGGAAGTAGATACAAGTATGCTGGAGGACAGGATTTGAATTCAAAATTATCACAACAATAGAAATAATTAAAAAGATTGAATGCAGGTCAATAAAGAGAAGTGAAAGGTAACATACGCAGGAATAATCAGTTAAAAACAGGATGGGAAAACAATTGGCTTCATAAATCTGAAGGAAAAAATATGGATAATGGATCAGAGTTGAAGGCAGTTCAACGAAGTCATTAATTGCAAAAAAAAAAAAGTAAAACTGCACTGAGATCCCTCAGCAGGTCGGAAGCCTACAGCACATACTACATCATGTCTGTGTTTCACTCAGCATCAGTAAAGGCTTCACCTGCAGCTGAATGCCTAGTTTGGGGAACAGCCATTCATGAAGGAGTTGACTCCATTAGATGAGATTCCAGCAGGCAGAAGGATCAGAAGTGCAGAACAGCAAGGTGGAAAGAAATGCGATGGCAGTCTTGCCAGACACTAAGGACTGTTGCAGAGGAGAAGCAAATAAACTTCTGCACGCTCACGGCAAACAGCATGAAATGCATTTCCCTTGCTGTCCGTGTGGACTAGAGGTTATAAATTCCAGCAACAAATATTTAGACTGGAGACTAGGAAAAAAGTCTGAATGCAAGTACCACGAAGCTCCGGGTATGGATTGCCCAGGGAGACTGATGCCTTTCCAGCACTGCATGTTTGTAGGTTTGAGACCAGGTCAGGGGTGACATCGGGATATGAGGCTGGAGTAGAGGATTCCATTCTTTATTGGTGATTCCGTGATAAGGATCAAGGTCACAGAAAATCATGATGTAATCAAAACACCAATATCAATGATCAAAGCCAAATCTATAGAGTGGATTATGGTACAGTATATGTGCGTGTATAGCTCTTGACTCCAGACCAGCAAAATTTGGCCTGATACTTAACAGAAAAAAACCTGACCACAGACTGCATACAAGGCCTGGAGAGCCAAAACCACAGCATAGACAGGGAAGAAGAAAGGCAAGGAACATTCTGCAAAAATACAAACATTTTGTTTCAAAACAGTATATGTATACAGCGTAATGTCTTTCATAGCCATCAGTGTTTGTAAAGATTAGCTCGTCTTAGCAACCAGTTCTAAAAAGGGAGTGCAGGCTCACACAAACTTCATCATATCACATCCCGGAGGAAGTGATTTTGTTACTGTGCAGGGACTCCTACTGTATTCATTACAGCCAACAACATCAAAGCAGCGTGCAGCAGCATGAGATAGCATTTCTTTTTCCATAACATTTCCATAGATAGGACAGTATAACTAGTAATGCATTCCCTAAGGAGAAAAAAAATCACCCCTTGGTATTTTGGGGTTTAACATTTAAAAGCTCCATTTTTCTAGGATGTTCCATGACTGAGAAATGCAGGCAGCTGGAAATAGTTTCCTTCTGCATTAGTCTGCACTGCTGTAATTTCTGTCTCTTCACACATCTTTCTCAGTTTTAAGTTTGACCTGCATAATGTCATAGACATGTATACCATATATACTACATAAAGAAAAAAAGAGAATAACAGCTTCTATCACAGCAGTGTGATGGTATCTGGCACTAAGACGCCAGCAGAGGAACGCCACGCTCCGTATAACAGCGCTGGATGTCACTTTTCAGCTCTTGTTGTCCACATCTTTGGGTCTGACAATTACAGGAAAATACCGGTCTATGTCAGGAGAGCCAACGTTAGCGTTAATTACAACTGCTGAGATAATTTGTAATGTTTCTTTATTCTTTTGTTAAGTTTCCTTTTGTGAGATGCTAGGAACTGAAGTTTGTTGCAGAACTTTTGAATCCAGCCTGCAGGCCCTGATTTCAATCTTCATTTTTGTTAGTGGTGTGAGTATCTGTCAGAATGAAAATCAGTGTGCAATATAAATTGCACACATTCAAAGAAAGAAAATAAAATTGGGGGGGGGGGGGGGGGGGGGGATGAATATAACCTTCAGGTTATATTATTTGTAGACCACAGCACCCCCCAAAAAAAGAGGGCATGAGTTGAGAACC
>NW_009258887.1:420999-421720 GCF_000687185.1 Egretta garzetta
GTGCCTCACAGCCCCGTCCAACCTGGCCTTGAATGTTCCCAGGGATGGGGCCTCCAGCACCTCTCTGGGCAACCTGTTCCAGTGTTTCACCACCCCCATTGTAAAGAACTTCTTCCTTATACCTAGTCTAAACCTACTCTGGTTTAGTTTAAAACCATTACCCCTGTCCTACTTTAAAGATTTTGCAAAACTCTCTCAAACTGGAACTTTTTCAGCAATCAGAAAGATGTAGGCAAAGTGTAAAGGTTAACCTACAAATCACTACGCTGGATATAGAAATTGGATGTAAAGGATGTACTAGGGTGAGAGATGTGTGGGAGAGAAGTAGTCGCTCTCTTGAGGCCAGAATGCAAAGAAAAAAACCAGTTGCATGTGAAACGCAGACGGGGCCCCCAAATGCAGCAAACGGCAGTAAGCGGTCACAGCTGTGACACGCCCTGGGGCAGACGCCCAGCTGAAAGGAGCCCCCCGACGGTTTTGCACAGCTGGTTGTCTGGAGGAAGTGATGAAACCGGTATCGCGATGGTTGGCCGAAAATGAACTTAACATCTATACCTAAAAACCATTTCAATTACATTACACCAGCAGCCTGCTCAGGGACTCCCGAAGAGCCTGCAGACGGGACTTCCCCGGGCCGGGAGGCTAAGGGGCTGTACCGCACAATGGGGGTAGCTGTGGGTGGGAGCTGGCCTGTTGGGGGCTCGACCGCCACCTTGCCCCC
>NW_009258887.1:422177-422384 GCF_000687185.1 Egretta garzetta
GGGCCCGGCCGTGGGGGGGGTCTGGAGTTCAAAGAGCGGCCCGTCGGCTCCCCGGTTGTTACTGTTCAGGGGGGGTAATCAGCGGTAACCGCGGCTCGAATTTGTGTTCAGTTAGGAGCTGAAAACGCAGACAGTATCGGTGCCGTGCTGAACAGTAAAGATGACCAGCGGGAGATCGCCGAAACCAGAGAATTGTGTAGGTCAGTG
>NW_009258887.1:422398-448072 GCF_000687185.1 Egretta garzetta
TGCTCGAGATTGGGGGGGGTTAACAGTAATGCAGGCCTTTGAAATAGGCTGTGATTGCGCTTCAAAGAGCACAGTAAAATCCTGCCGTTTATTTAAAAATGTACGGTTCATTGAAACAAAATGCTCTAATTACTCAAATCTGAAATTTGAATAAGGCAAGTAGAGTTTAGTCATTCACTTCTAATAGCAGTTTGGAAATCAAGGCTAACTTTTGCTTCCTGTGTTGAAAAGCTACTGTAGAGCAAACCAGGTGTGAATTTAGAGCATGCCAGCTGCAGTGGCCTAGAGCCTTTATACTTCTGCTAAGAGCAGTTACAGGGCAATTTAGTTCAAAAGTTCTTTATGGAATAATAATCATGTCTAGGACGAAGTAGCTAGTGCTTACTAATTCTCACATGTAACAGTAATTCTCTTGGCTGAGCCGACATTTCTCAAGATTTACTGCTTTGGTTAAAATAAGCTGTACCTTTTAGAACAGAAAAGTGAGGAAGCGAGGTACCTGCTTTCAGGAGTCCTGTCCTTAACAAGTTGTGCTGGTCTCAAATATACTGAGAGGGGAGCAACTTCTCATGTATGAAGTTAGAAAAAAATGTCAAACTTCTAACAGAAATGTGTAGTCGAGGCGGATTATCAGAGATTTCTGAAATGTTCTCTCTGGAGAGAGAAACCAATTTTTATGAGCATTTCTCTGGGGTGTTTTTAGGGCTGCTTATGATACTTCTGCACCAAATGCAAAACGCAAATACCCAGATGAGGGAGAAGCTGATGAGGAAGAGATTGAAGAATATAAGGTAAGAAAAAGAGGAAAAAGTTACTTTTCCCTGGTGTTCGTGTGTCTCTGAGGGACTTACAAAATATGTGTGTGTGCATATAAATAAATGCAATGCGTGTAGATACTTTAAAATACATGTCCCTAAGTGGCATCTCCCTTGATATCTTCCACTGGGGAGGTCTAAGAGAGGGAGCACAGACACTAAGTGGTTCTCTTTGGACGTGGCTTAGGTACGTTGAACCGTATATGCACCAGAACCTGGTGTTTGGAGGCTTAATTTAGTGCTGTTCCTAGGAGGTAGTAGGCTTAGGTGATAGTGCCCACAGGGAATGGCAGCGTGCCATGGCTGGCTGTCTTGTGTGGGAAGGAGTGGTAAAACGTGTGTGTGCCTGGGTACACAAAAAAAAAAATCTGGACCAGAATTTCTTGGTGTCAGAAGAAACGCTTGCATTTAGCAAGAGGCACGGGCCATTGGATGAAACACAGGGAGGCCAAGGGTGTCGTCCAGCCTGGCTGCTGAGTGCAAAGGAATACGGTGCTGCATGACTGGAAGAAATAAGGGATTCTAAGGGAAAGGAAGTAAGGGGCTTGGTTTGGGGTATGCTTTAAGTATCCAAAATATCCAGGAAAAGTTCAGTTTAAAAAAATCCAAAAAACCCTGCCTCTGTGGTCATTGAAGAATGAGTGGTTGTCAAGCTGTCGTGCTCCTCATTTTTCAAATGCTCATCCAAGAGCTATTTGACAGCTTTCTTATTTCATACCCAATGTCATGTTTTGGCCAAGATGAGTGGTAGAGAAAGGAGGTTAAACAAAGGCATGATTACAATACAGCTGTCTTTCTGATTTGCTTTGTGATCTTGTTGCAGCATATATATTCCCTCTCCTTTTTTTTTTTTTTTTTTGGTCCTAATAACCGTGCTTCTGTGGGGAAGTAGAATCAAGGTTGGTGCATTTATGAAACAATGCAGTGTCTGCTGTTCTTTTGGATGCCTAAAAATAGTAATTGTTGAAATACGAGGCCTTGGTAGCATTACATTTGTGTTCAGGTTTATGAATATTTCTGTAATAATGTCTATTCTATCTTGCTAAAACAAAAAGTTCATGTGTGACAGGACATTTTTTGATTACTATTTTTTAAAGTCTATCTGTAAGTGGACAGAGATTCTTTTTAACACGCTGTTAGTCCGTACATCTTATTTAGCAAACCAGTCAAGTCACCATCTCAAAGAAGGGATTTACAGAGCGCATGCACTGTTTGTGAAGTGGGGTGTTTATGTTCACATTAGTGATCAGTTCATATCAGTTTATTTTACTCCTTCACCAATTATGTGAACAAAATTTTTTTCAGAGAAATGTGTGTGGATAGGTCACTTCATTTGGCAAAGCATGTGAATCTTATTATTAACATTTTCTTCTTGAGCATGGTGAAGACTTACCCTGAGGTGGGCTCTAACCGCTTGCAAGTGGCCAGACTCTTGCTATATTGCTGAAATTGAAGAATATTTTAATACTCGCTTGGACCACCTTCAGTTGAGCAGATGAATAGATTTAAGAAATGTGAAACTCCCGAGTAGAATATCTACAGTGGAGTCATCAGCTGTTTTCTGCAGACATCACTCATTTCCTATGGGCAAGGAGATAAGAACTTGCATAAATATAGATGAGATTTTACTAACTTTTTTCTTAGTACTTTGAGCCTCTTTAAATTGAGTCCTGTAATATGAACTGATACAAAAATCTAGATCCTTATGGTATCAAGCCCCATTGGATTGTGTTTAGTACTTGTTAGACAAAAGTAATAATAAACTATTAGTGTTGCAAACAAATACTGCAAGTTCGTCAGTTTTGTTAGGAAAACTAGAGGGAAGTATTTGTGATGTAAAGTGACTTGTATGTGTCTCAAACCCTGACTGGCAGTGTTGGGTTCTACGTGATGGTATCAATTAATCCTTCTGAAGTGGTTTAAAATATTTGTGCCCTGATTTCGGATTTGGTGGAAATGAGTGTGGCCTCAAACTTCAACTGCTCTAGCTGGAGCCTGAGCACCCAGCTGTAATTGCTGGCAAAGACGGGTTACTGTGAAGGTAGAACGTTGTTGTTACTGCGGTGCAGCGTGATGGCACAAGGTCTGCAGGGGTAGAGTGTGTGGATGTGGGCATGAAACCTGTAAACAAATGTAGCTGGGTATTTTAGAGAGAGGATTTCGGTCAGTTTCTAGCATTCCAAATGGAAAGTGAAGCAAGTTGATGACACCTAAATGCCTTGCGCTGGTGTTTTGAGAGAAGGCCAAGCAGTGACATTGACTTTTCCATTGTATGGGGGAAGCGTGAGAGCAGTTTTTGAGATGAAAGATGAAGTATGTTAATCTCTCGGCTACTTAGGAACATCTGATGCAAAAAAAGGCTATGGGTTTTTTTTTTATTCTTTTGTTTTGGGGTTTTGCGGGTTTTTTTTTGGTTTGGGTTTTTTTTATTGTAGAATAAGTGTAAATTTATAGTGATGGTTTTTAATAAGCATCAGGCTGATATGAAAATAAAAGGCAGTATGAAAATAAAGGGAAGCTTGTTAAGCTTCCCACTGGCAGCTTGACTTCTGTCTTGGAGCCTGACTACATTGCAAACCACAGAGCTGGGAGATATGGGAAGAGATGCGTTATTGGCAAAAATGAATAATGGGTATTTTAAGGTCAGAAAGTTGAATTGTGGTTCTAAAGAACTTCTACAATATTCCTGTTTTTGTGGAACTGTAACAGTTGTACTAGGGTTAGCTGAGCTCCCTGGTCTGTATTTGGAAGTGATAGATAAGGGGACTAGACTACCTGCTGCTGCGCCCAGGCTTTGCGTAGCCTGCTGAGAGTTGTGATTGTTGCTCTACCTCTCCCCTTTCCCAGGTGCATTTACTCAATTGTTTGAACCTGTATAAATGTCTGGTATCAACAGTGTTGTGTGGCAAAGAGTTCCGGAGTTTTAATTTTGTATGAAGTACAAAAATACCCGTGGTTCAAATTTGCTGTCAGCCAGCCTAATTTGATAGAGCCCAGTTTTGCCTTGTTTCTGTAAGCAGGAGCTTGTGAGCTTGGAATGCTTCCATGTCATTGTTCTGGAGGCTGAAGAAGTCTTACTTGGTTGAATCATGATAATTGTTTAATGCCTCTCTAGTCATTTGAGAAAAACTATACGCTTGAATATTGTGGGTAGTTTTTGTCGCCCTAACTCAGCAACAGTACACCAGATCTGGAAAACAAGGATGATCAATGTACAAGAACCAAGTGTTTTGTATTATTGTTAATTTCATTCTGTCTCTGCTTTAACTGTGTCCTCTTCCCTTTGAAAGTTGGTGGTGTGGGCTTTTTGTTTGTAGCTTTAAGACATTATTTTTTAAATCACTTATGAAGACATAAAGAAAACTGGTATGACTCAGAAGTAGCTACCTAAGAAGTGCTTATCATCAGAAGGCTAAGATTTAGAAATGGAAGAGGAGAAACAGGTGTAAGCTTATGATGGCATAAGCAGTTTTTAGTAAAATTCAAGCTTTCAGCTTCTATTTGCCTGAATAACGCTGCTGCTGCTTGTCTGCTGTTTATTCCTTTTCCTTGTCAACATTGTTGATGTTTCTGATAGTGATCTTTCTCTTTTTGGTCTGGCTAAACAAACAAACAAAAAGACACTATCTCTGTAAGTTCTTCACCTGAGTAATGGGGAGGGGGCATCTGTGACTTACTAATCACAGCAGGCATTTCAGAAGTTGGTTCAAAGCTCCCGTTTGGAAAGAACACAGAGCTTATTTTAAGATTTCAACAGCTAGAGGGATCAAAATAGGGAGAACGCGTAATTTTTCATTTGACAGTCAGATACCTTATGTAGCATGGTGTAGATGCAGCAGTACTCATAGCTTCTTCTCTGCATCTTTTGACTTAAAATGTGTGTTGGGGTTAGAAGTTGAGGGTTTTTTTCTATGAGAAATCTGGTTCTCCATCTTTCCTTTTATTTCAGTGTGTTAAAATGTCTTTTTTTTGTTTCAGTATTTCAGTCTTGAGACTGCTTTTCACATAAAGCACTGTATTAACTGATTAAGATTTCTTTTGTAGTCAGTAATGTATGAAAGAGCATATGCATCCTACTAAAATATGGTAGATGATATTATTTAATAGTTCTTCAGTTTTGTTTCTATAAATATATATACTGGATTGTTTCAGGGTCAGTGTGAAAACAGAAGGTGATGTGAAGGAGCAAGTCTCTTCTTTGTTTCTGTTCTCTCAGAGTTCTATGTTGGATGTTCAGGGTGTGTCAGTGTGACAGATCTCTGAACTCCAGAAATCTGATGAACAAGCAGTTGGTGACACACTAACTGGGGAAAAAAATTGCAATAAAATTCCTCTTCCCTGTAAATTTTGAGACTACAAAATGAGAATTTTAAAGTTACTCTTAAGGACAGTCCAAATGTGATACTGGCTTGTACCATGTGCTGCTTCTGCAAAGTGTGGACTTCAATAGATTTATATACAGAAGATGGTTTCAGCTGCTAGGGTTGGAACATAAGAGATAATTAAGTGGATATAAATGTGCAAAGGTTCTACTACAGAAGAACTTCAACAAAATATACCATTTGCTTTAGGAGTGAATTTTTGGGGGGACAAAAATTAGAAGTTCTACACCTTGTAAAGCACTGCCTATGCTGTCAGGGCCTAGAAAGGAAGGGTTTCTTATTTTATTCTTTCAGAGGCCTCTCCCAGTAACACTTTCCTCATTAATGAGAGACAGGCAGACCTTTTTGTTAATAATCAATTTCTTTTTCCCCCTCCAAAACTGGAGTTGGAACTATTCATGATCTGCTGTTTTAGGAGACTTCTGTTTGTCAACAGCCCACTTCTTCCCTTAAGAAGCAGAATCATAATGAGGAAACAGCATGATCTTGCATACTGCTTTATTTATATCTGCTTTATTTCCAAGGATGAAGTAGAGCTGCAGCAAGATGAAGAGAACCTGCCCTATGAAGAAGAGATTTACAAAGATTCCAGTACCTTTCTTAAGGTGAGCTGCTTTTGCAATTAGAAGTCTCGTCAAAGCTGGCATAGTTGTGTTAAACTATTTCTGCAATTGATGGTATTTTCAAATACTTCAGCTTTAGAGGCTGAAGCAATTGACTGGAATTCACAAGTACGGAAGAAGTTTCCTGTGAAAGGTACAACTGTAGCTAGTGTTTACATTGATCTGGCCAAAGATCTGGGTCAACTTACAATGAGCCATAGTAATGGTGGGCCTGATTTGGAACTAAAACCACAATGACGGTCTTGACTAGTGTAGCTTATAGAGGCATGTTGAAAAGCAAGAAAAAAATCTGTTACTTTCTCATTTATCAGACACATAGCGTGTGTGTGTTTAAGTCCAGTGATCTCCCTGTTGCTTTTGCTGACCTCCCTTTTGTTCTCCAGGGTACTCAGAGCTTAAATCCACACAACGATTACTGCCAGCACTTTGTGGATACAGGACACAGACCCCAGAACTTCATCAGAGATGTTGGTATGTCATAGTCAGTAATTTCATAGGATTTCTTCCTTCCTTAATTATTTGAAGATAACTCATTTTATTTGATAGCACTTCTTTTTCTTCCCCTTTTTAATTTCTTACAGTTATTGGGAAATGTAGATACACATATACTTCATAGTTTGTCTCTGTGTGGATACATATCAATATATACATTTATATGAATTATTTTACTTTTAATCAGTTAGGAGGTGATTATTACCAAGGCTTTTCATGGATTTATTTGAAAATATTTAACCAGGAAGATTTTTTCCAAAACTAAGCTCTTTTGGTTCCAGGAAGTAGGTGAGTCTAGTGAGCAGATCTCGAAACCTTTAGGAGTGTGAATAACTGACTTACAGTTCAGCTGTTTCCTGGACTGTATTGCCTCCAAGAACACATATAAAGTATGGAAAATACTTAAATATAAGTCAGTAAACAATACAGCTAACATTTACCAGCTAAATTGGTAAATGTATCTGTTGGCTACTCACTAGAGAGCCCGACATATTCTTGAGTTGGAGGATGTTATTTTTTAAGTTTACGTTCATCCAGCCATCGCTGAACTTGTTATTGAAATCTTACTTGAAATCTTACTTTACTAGGCCTGAATTTAATCTTTCTAAAACTTAGGTACAGTTTATTCCTGTTTGCCAGAATGAGTGCCTGGTAGTTATTTGTTTTTTAAAAAAGCAAGATGCCTCCCTCTGCCGTTTTCTGCAACAGTTCTCTGTATTTTATCAAGTTTAAGATTGTCAATACAAGCGTGTTGTGTATATGCCAGATGCCAGCCCCAAGAGGTTTGTTTTGCCTGTTGAGGCAGTTTGTTTCTTTTCTATATTTTGTGAATGCTTCTGTGAAACACATCTGGATGTTTAATATGAAAAATGGGCTGGTTGACTCAGTTATGTCTCTATCTGAAAAACATCTGGGCCTCACAGTTATGTACTTGAAATAGTTATACGCTGTTCTTTGAAGTAAGATGAGTACAAAGAAGTAGCAGCCCATGTTATTTACTCGGACTTCTCTGCTGCTTAAAGAGTTGGGAAGGACAGAACAAGTTGTTATAGGAGTGTTAATACGGAGATGAACGTGTCAGCAGCAGTTAGTCTAGTCTAACTTTACTAGAGACGAGGTATGTCAGGTTGCATATTGATTAGCATACATTTTCTACGCGAAGGTCAAGACTCTGCTTAGGTGCTACTTCGTAACTGGACATGACCCTACAAAAAGCTGTAGGGAAGTTGTGGCACCAGAACACCCAGTTATATCTTTTTTGATGTTGCTGTTGGAAGACAGGGAGACACCTGTGGGGGTTTGGTTTGGTTTGGTTTTAGGGTTTGTGGTTTGTTGGGGTTTTTTGGTTTTTTTTTCTTGTTTAAGTAATCTTAATTGAAAATTATTTTACATCTGTTGCTTAGCTGCTCATAACTGGCTTCCATTTCTGCTGGTCAGGTGTATTTGACTTGCACTGGCTGGAAGCAACACAGCAGTGGAAATCAGAAGAACATGGTGTTTTTAAGATGTTATGTATTTAAGGAAAAGGGTTACAGTAACTTCTGCACGTTTTATGCACACGTAGTAAGAGATAATAAGGTTAGATACCAAGAACTTTGCTTTTACCGGTATGATGCTAGCACTGGGAGTTCAGAAGTTTGAATTAAAATAAGGAGAGGGATGAAGTGTTGTGGAGTTTGTTGCCCCCATGGATTAGAACCATTTAAAGTTGTAAACTTAAATGAACATGAAGCTTTGTAAATAATTCTTGCTAAAGTTGAACTGATACTGCCTGGGCAGTGGGAATGGCACCTTTTTGGTTTGTGCTGCCTCCAGCAATAGCAAACCCATACTGTTTCTACTTAGAGAGAAGTGGGGGGGTTGTAATATACAGAAAAGTTTGCTTGCTTTTTTTCTTTTTAAAAAAAGTTTGCTGCAGTAAACCTAATTAGGGTTCTCCCTTTTACATTCTGTGCATATGAAAGGTTTGAAAATTAACATCATAAAGCTAAGTCTAGGAATCCAATAAATAAATATACACATATTCAAACCTTCGTGACTGGCACCAGTGTACCAAATCTCGATATAAGGCTTGCCTAAGGGAACCAGTCACACCCCAGTTGCTGCCTTAGAAAGTCTTCAAAGGTTAAATAAATAAGCGTATTATGTAAATGAATGTTAATTAGATCTTAATATAAACTTATGGGTGGGGGGTAACAAAAAAGCTTTCATCATTCTGGCACTTGTAGTTTATATGAAAGATTGTTTCCTTTTGATAAAAGGAGTTGTGGACTCCTGATCACTCTAATACTCTAGAGGAGATTAGAGCATAGACACTACATTTAGTAACAGCCATAATTAACTGGGTGAAGGAAGGAGGCTTTTGTGAAGTACTGAAAAAAAACCTGCTTTGAAGGGGTTGGCTTGTTCTAATAAAAAATAAAATGAGGCTAAGTATTAACATTTGGACCTATTCAGAATACTGGACAATGCTTAATTGATACAGATTTACTCTCTTAAGTAGTTGTTAACTTCATGTTTTCTTCTTCTTAGGCTTAGCAGATAGGTTTGAAGAATATCCAAAACTTAGAGAGCTCATCAGATTGAAGGATGAGCTGATATCTAAATCTAACACTCCTCCCATGTAAGTGTTCTTGCGGAAAATGCCTTTCTTCTCCAGACCTGTTTGAAGTTAGCTGTCTGCTTTGCAAATCTCTATCTTCAGCACCTGCTCAGAATTTACATTTTCTATTTCTGCTTGTATATACAAATTAATCGACTGAAACTTCAGAAGAATAAAATCAGTTTGTTTTTGTTAGGTTAATCTAGATGTTTAACATAGTATATAAACTAGATTTTCTTTCCAGTGTGTGATTATTTATAGTATCTAAAGTTTTGGTTTTCAAGACCAAACTGTCAACTGATTGGGCTGTAAGCTTTAACTTGGGAATTAAAAGAACATCAGATTACTGTGAATCTCATGCTATCATGCAGTTTACAATAACAAGAAAAGCTTTAAAAAATTGGCCTCTTCATATAACCTTGGTTGTTCTTGCAACAGCTTTTTTTGTCTAATGTTCAGCTATTATCTTAGTATCCATTAATCAGATGTTACTTTATAGTTTAAGATCAAAAAAAAAAGTTCAGGCTGGCTGGAAGTGATTAGTCCTGTTAACTTTGAATTACCTCCGAGTTTTTGCTGAACGTTAGACACGGTATAAGCATGCAGCATGTTACGCCCAGGAATTTGAACCTGTCAGAATATGAACCTAATGCTTTTAATATACTGTAGTCCTAATCTGTACCAAGTAAAACAGCATTATTTCATGAATGTCACATGAAAAATTCTGAAATAGTTGTCAGAACAATTGAGATGCAAACTGCAAAACTTGACTAGCTATTTTGAAGTTAGATGTGTTTTGGCATTCTTAGCCTTAAGCACAAAAGGGGGGAAAAATAGCAATTAAACGCTGCCTTCGATAACACCAAATCCACTTACCAGATATCTCTTCCAGATACTTTTCTTAGGAAGGGGGAGGTGGTGGTCTGCTAATCGGCTTTTTTAAGATTAAAGGTACTGAGGGGAGGACAGTGTAGTTTTTTGGATAGTGGTACAGCAGTGAGTGCTGGGCAGGTGTGGAGGCCAGTCATAAGAGTGCATTTGAGTGTGTATTTAATAAAATCAGTGTGGGGGAGAATTAGGCTTTTGTTGTAGGGGTAGAGAAATACTTTTCTACTGTATGAAAAGTAACCCCACTTCCAGTATTCAGAATCCTCTGCACATAACATACAATAAATGACAATTCTAAAATATGCCACTTTCCCTAACTGAAGCAAAATAGAAGTCTGTTAGCCAGGCAGTGAATATTTGCTTCTTAAATGTTGATGTTTCCTCCTATATATAGTCCATGGAGGTCCAGAAAGTTCAGTGATTCTGTACTAGATATTGTTGTACAGTCTGTGTGGGCATCTGTTTCCTGCTTGCTAAATTAGAATCCTAAAAACTGTTTATTCAGAGGAAGACTACTTTTTAAAAAAAAAAACTAATGCAACAGCATCCAGCCTAGGATAAGTGAGAATTTTTATGGATCTTCTCTGGATTTAGTACATTTGAGCTATATGAATTACACAGGAGACCTACTCTGAACTGGCTACACAGAAGTGCTGTGTGGAGTATAATTTTCAAACCACTGCTGTAACTTGTCCAAACAATCTATCATCTTTTGTTTAAACAGGTACTTACAAGCAGACTTGGAAGCTTTTGATATTAGGGAACTGAAGTCCAAATTCGATGTCATTCTCCTGGAACCACCACTGGAAGAATACTACCGAGAGACTGGCATTACTGCCAATGAAAAATGCTGGACCTGGGACGATGTAAGTATTGTTCTTGCTGTACTAAGGATTTAATACATGTATTTAAACAAATAGTTTGAGGATTTAATTTGGTATCAAAATGTTTGAGAGAAGTGTTTTGAGGAAAAATAGGATATGGTTTTTTGTTTTGTGTTTTAAAGAAAAGTTATCTTTTTGTAAAAACTTTTATATTGTGTGCATGCCTACACTATTGCTGTTAAAAGACTCTGTGATTAAGTAGTTTAATGAATTAAATACACCTTTTTGTTTTCCTTGAGCCTGGTTGAAAATTTAAATCTTAATAACAGTGGGTTTTCTCCCTACCCTCAAATCCATGAGAAAACTCATTCCATGGGTTTTCCTTTCTGTTTGGTTTTTGCGGTTGAAATTCAGAATATCCGTTGTAAATGTTCCCTTGTTTCTTGAAATTCTCAAAGAGATATTTAAGGTACGCTTTTTAGTATGCTGGTCTCCTACTCGGGAACAGATGAGTATGCTTCACTGCCATACCCCTTTTCTCCAAAGTATTGACTGGGTAGGAAATATTAACAATCAGACCAATTGTAATCCCAAGAAGCCTAACAAAATAGATAAACCTTGCCTGTGGCTTTTTTTCCTTGTATTTATGTATTCCCTTACTGTTCAGTCATAGAATTGTTTAGGTTCAGTCAGCTCTGGAAAAGCAAGGTGAGGGCTGGAGGCTATGAAGTGCTGGATGTCATCAAGCGTAACAACTCGATGACACAAAGCCTGCTGCCAAGTTGCCCTGTCCTTTGATTGAACCGGAGAATTCCTTGGGCATTGAATAAAAAATTTGCAATGCTAACGTAAAATAGCAATAAATTGGCTCTACTCTATGTATCTACACTTTACTCATTTAAAAAAAACCCAAACAACAAGCCCGCAAAAAACCACACAAACAAAAAAAAACCCACACAACCCCACACCCACAAGAAAACAGTCTGTAGTTGAGAGGAAGAGCTGGTTAAAAAAATGTTTGCATATGCATGTCAGGAATTCTTGGGTTCAGACATATGGTGGGAATATGCAACTAATAAGTAGCTATTATTTAGAGACCCTGTTTGAAAGGTATGCAGGACCATGCCTGCATGAGCAGCAAATTTGTCATAATACGAGCAAATGGGTAGATTGAAGCAGATGTTGCTGAGGTTTTTCCTCTCTGTGTTCTGTGCAGTTTGGGGGAGGGGGACGATGATGTTACTTTAAACTAGATTTAGTTTGAATTTGAAAACAAAGGCATTCATGCCTGTGATAAGAGACTAGGTGACTGCCTTTATGGAAGAGGTAGCTTCTGCGTTAGCTGTACCGTTGCATCAGGCAAAAATGGTGCCTGGCAATGTTGCCTGGGGAAAAACCATTCTGTCCTGACAGAAAAACTGGAAGTGTTGGAGGCAGGAGTCATCCTCTTAGTTGGGAGTTATATCCTCTTAGAATGGCTTCTACTGCATTATTTTTCTTCACAGTGGCACTGAATGAAGCTTGATTTGATGTGTTAGCAAGTTACAGATGAATCTTTTCAATTTGTAATGAGTAACAGATGCTTTGCATCTGAAGTTATTTCATCCTGAATGTTACTCATCTGTCATTGTTGAACAACTGTCCTGATAAATTCTTCCTGCTTTTTTCCTGAAAGTGAAAATGGAGAGACTGTCTTTCCTATATAGTAATAGGAATTAAGCTGGTTTTTTGTCTTTTGTTTTTTGGTTTTTTTTTTTTTCATTACGTATCTTCACAAGTTTCACATAAAGTAACTCCAGGGCTGAAAAGAAACAGAACACTATTGCTCTGTTATTAAATCTTTTTGCTACTAATTGAATGATAAAATGAAGCAGAGGTTTAGGAGGAAGAAAAAAATGTCATGTGGATTGTATTAGTCTTCTAAGTCTACAATTTTCTATACAGATACAATTTCTGTTAAAAAGAATAATTAAGATGGTAATCAGCTATGTTGAAAACACACAGTTGGATACTGACAAGGTAACTTTTACAACATACTTTCTGGAAAACAATTTTAAGAGGATGGCTGGGAATGGTCTACAGGCTAACATCTCTAATAAAAGTGCTTCCTGATGGTTTCTGTGATAATGCTTCAATGCTTATTAAGTATTCTTCCTGATATAATTGGTGATTTATATTTAATTCAGAAACACTTTTATTACCGTTATTATTATTAGATCATGAAATTGGAAATTGAAGAAATTGCAGCCCCAAGGTCATTTGTGTTTCTGTGGTGCGGTTCAGGCGAGGGTCTGGATCTTGGCCGAGTGGTAAGATGATGTTTTAATTCAATTTATCAGGGACAGGCTTAAGAGTTTATTTTTATCGTTGACTTTTTCTGTATAGAATTCTCAACTGTAACTGCTGAGAGGTGTTTTGTTACTGTGGTATAGGATACATAATTTTAAGTGGATTAAATAAATTTAAGTGTATCTGGTGTTAACTATTTAGATACTGTTGTTTTCCAGATGACTCGCTGTGGCTGTGTGAGGAAGCATAATTCTATAGGGTCTAGAAAGCTGTACTGCTGTCTTGTTTTTAATGTATGCATGTTGCCATAGGAGCAGGTTGCCATGTTGAGTGCATTTACAACATTTTTTTAACAGCAGTCTTAATAGTTTTCTGCCAGAAAAATTCATGGTATTAGAAAGGTGCTACTGTTCCATAAAGTGGTATAAAATTGTGTGCGGGGCACTGCTTATTTTCAGAAAACACCTGGATTTTAAGTGGGTTTACTGTCAGTGAGCTCTACAAAGTTTTACTTCCCTATAGGATCTGGGGTTTTTAGACTTGACTTTCTGTATGCCAAGGTAGCACTACTTGTGTTGGGGATGGTGGAATAAGAATTTCCAGTTGGCTCTTGCTCTGCTGAAACATTCTTTGCTTAGTTTGGGCGGTGCTTTCTGTTAAAACAATACGGCATTTGCTAAAGAACCACATGTGGTTACTAAGCTGTTTGCTTTTTCATTCTGAGGTTGGTTGAAGTGGCTATTTCAGCTAGATTGATTTTGGTTGCTGGCATATTTGTCGTAGCTGGACAGTTCTTGAACACGGCAATAACCAAATGAGCTTGAGTCCTTAATGCCCAATTTCCTCCCTTTCCAAGACTACGCTCACAGGAGTTAAGGATTAAAACATCATGTAAGGGTGGTGGGTTGGTTTTTTTTTTCGGGGGGTGGGAGGGGAGGGCGTTACAGGTGTGGGAAAAGCCAGAAAATGGTAGCAAAGGCTTTTGGCTATTTGTCTTCTCATTTATAGAATTTTACATTGATGTGAGAGAGGGCCAAGGCCACTGATCACTATGTTGTTCAGACTGGTTTTGACTAAATTTAAGTGTTGCTCAGTAAAAATGAGTGCAGAGTTCCATAGGGGATCTCTGTCGTGGTTAGATATTAGTAAACAAGTTTGTGGTTTGTTTTTTTTTTTTTTTTGGGCAGCTTGACAAAACAGTACAGTCATGCCGGTAAACTGTTTCATTCATCTGTGACAAATTTCTTTTCCAGTTACGCTTTACAAAAAGTCATGTACCTATATGAGTGTTCAGTTTAGGTCACCTAAGTTGTTGGTGTAGTGTGAACTGTTTTATCTGTCTATAATATTTAGTGTCTACGCAAATGGGGTTACAGAAGATGTGAGGACATTTGCTGGATTAAAACGAATAAGAACAATCCTGGAAAGACCAAGACTCTCGACCCTAAGGCTGTTTTCCAAAGAACCAAGGTAAAAGTTTGGCTCAATTTCTCCTCTGTTCCCACCCTGGCTCCTCATCCTGATGAAACACCCGGTGCTTCGCGGCAGTCGGTGACGTGCTTTGAGGAGAGCAGACAGGAGGACTTCAGAGTTCTGTTCTACAAAGTACATTACGTGGAAATAAACATATTCATAGGATGAATGATGAACTTCTGTCCCCTTCTTGACTTCAGGCAGCGTGAGGTATAGAAGTTTCGTTACATTTAGTGCTGCTTGGTACATTTCTATTACAGTCCTCTAAATGTGACGCTCATTTGAGCCTTGTTGAAATGCAGGTAGCTGAGGAGGGTTCATAGATTGATGGAACAAGAATGAAATCCTGAGAGGGAAGATGGAAACTGAATAGAAAATGTTACTGTATGTTGGGATGGTTTTGATTTGGGGGTTGTTTTGGTTATGGGTGAATTGCTAATTGCTAATCTATTGCTAATAGACTAACCACCTGTTTATTTACCAATTAGCAATACCTTTTGTGTAAAAACACAAGCTCCTTTCCAGGCTAGAGGAGAAAACCTGCTGGCAGAGGAACACATTTTGAATGGAACTAAACTTAGCAGTGATTTAAAGTCAAAAGAAGTCTTCAAATTAACTCTATCCCAGCTGAAACCAGGACAACTGTAGATTATAAATGGATGTAGTCATAAAAAATAACTCTGGAAGACAGGCTAATGGTTCTAAATATACATGTGCAGGTATGTGTGCAGAGCACGAACCAGATAGGGGGGCTGTTGGGGAGCACAGACAGGCAGCATCTCCTGCCTTCCTGAAGGCGACTGTAATGCACAAGTGACAGAATTGGTCAGCTTGGTTTAAATTAAACAGGTTCTTAGGGATGTGTGGTGGAGGACGTGTATTGAAGAAGGCACAGAGGGAAAAAAAAAAAGTCTTGATTTAAGACTCCAATGTATGTTATTCAAAACCTTAGACAAATGTAGATAGGATTAATAAGGTATTGTTTTGGGTGTATGTGTGTGTAACTGTGGCAGTTTTACTGAATACACATTGTTGGCTGACAATAATTTAAAGTGTCATTAACCTCAGGACTCATTCCCCATTCATTAATCATTCGTTAGTATTAAACATCTTCAACTCTGTCTCAGATTTACCATTTTTTAGGAGTATAAACTTCTGTTTAAAGTATCTGGAATCTTTCTTTGATTTGCATTTACATTAATCTGAGGTTTGTTTTATTAGTTATAAATATAAGTATGAATTTTGTATGTTTATTGCAACTATGTGCAGCTCGCTCATGAGGGAGAGGCTAAAACTAACACAGGAGGGTTTGTGGAGGGACTTCATGTCTTTGTTTAACAGAGGAGAATAGTTTCCTGTATTAGAGAATTTCTCTGTTTATTGATCAAGGGTTGGGCTGAGGTCACTGTTTAAGCTACCTCAATTTTCAATGTTTGTTATATTCTGACTGAATAAGTAGTCTGTTGTGCAAGATGTATTTACCAATGATTCCAAGAGCAAATGCTATCCTGTTACGTTTAGTTTAGGACCGCTTTATGCTGTGCCACCTGCTGTATTATCGAAGGTTAAGGTATAACGAATGATGTTCCATGTCTTACGAAAATAAAATGTTTTGGATAGTTCTTCTAAAGCCTAGATTTACCAGGTTTTGCTTGATGGGTAGTTTGCTTAGCAGTATCGTGCCTTTTTATTTAGTTAAATATACAGTCCAACCCCCCTGTAGCTTGGGTGCAGTTGATCAGCTGCGTAGATTTGATAGGTCACCTATTCTGCCTTTCGTATTTATTCACTAACTCTTAAAATCCTTGCCAAAAATCTGGAAATGATTAGATACTCTTGTCTGCAAGTTTTTTTTAGAGCCATCTGGTGGCGCTTAGTAAATCAGCGTTTTATGATACTGGGGAAAATTGCTCATCTGAGCTTAATATCCCCAGAAACAGAACTCTGAAATGAATATGTAGAACCCTCTTTTCATCCTGTACCAAGTATGGTGATTCCTCATTCATAGATTCTACATACTAGTCACTTAAATTGATCTGTAATGTTTTAGAGGAAAGGAAAGCAATGCTGTTACACTTAAAGAACATTTCTAAAGCTGATGGAGTTGACTGAGAGTGCATTGACAGTGGTTTTACTTTTTTGATGCAGTGATATCTTCTAAAAAGGGTGAAGGCTACTCTGGTAACAGGTACAATATGAAAAAGCGCATCTTGTTTTCACTGACTGGCTGTTTTATGGCTGTTTTATGACTAAGAACTTTGAAAATTATTTGGAAGAATAAAGTTAGGATCAGAATCCTGATACAAGTATTAATCATAATTAATAACTGTTCCCTTACTTTTGCCACCACCTTGTACTGTCTTCCCTCGTGTTGATTTCCCAGGCTTTCCAGCTTAAAGCTGTAACTTTTCTGTAACTGACGAAGTTCAGCCATCTTACCTCAGCCTCTGTTGGAGTTCTACCACTTCGTAGTGTAGTTCATCAAGCCAGGTAGCTTAAACTACTCTCTGCTTTGCTTTCAGAAGGCTCTTTTGGTAGCTCCAGCTTGCTCTGCTCTTCTAGTTCATGCTTCAGGCTTTTTTCTGGGTAAGAGTAGGAGCTACTCTGCCTAGAATTTCCTTTTCCCTCTGTTGTGCTCAAACCACGGATTTCTGTGCTCTAACAGTATGTGCGGCATCTGACAGGTACTCTTCTGTGTTCTGTGTGCGTAGGAGCACTGCCTCATGGGCATTAAAGGAACTGTGCGTCGCAGTACAGACGGTGACTTCATCCATGCTAATGTTGACATTGACCTGATCATCACAGAGGAGCCTGAAATTGGCAACATAGAAAAACCTGTAGAGATTTTTCACATCATTGAACATTTCTGCCTTGGGCGACGACGTCTTCATCTGTTCGGAAGGGACAGTACAATTCGACCAGGTAGCTGTTATGTTTATTTTTATCTAATAGTTAAATTTTAATTTACTTTTCATAACCCTCTTCCATCATTTGAGGCTACTTGATGCGTTATGATGGAAGCTGAGACAATAGCGGTTAATCCTAATGCATGATTCTCAAGGAGGTACGTTTCTGGTTTATGTGAAGATTTGTCAGTGTCAAAGCAGTTGTTGTTTGGCAAGTCTATGACAACTACCAATTCTGTTAATTTTCTCAGAAGAAAGTTTTTTGTTAACCAGTATTTTCACCTGTTGGTGTGTTTTACACTTCTCAGAAGCATGAATTCTTTCCCTATGTCCTGTTGCCAGTATGTGAAGACCCAGTATCTGACAGTGGGTGCTGCATCTAGCACTGAAAAATGCCTAGAAATATATGGATCAGATTGAAGGTAACTGCATTTGATTTGTTTCGATGGTCAGGCCTTTCAATTTATCATGCGTAAGTGACGAAGGACTTTCATTGCAGAACAATACAGACTAGAAAAATAAAATCTATTTTGACACATTTTAGACTTTTGTATCAGTTGTCAATGGCATTTCTGCATAAAGCCTAAGGTGAAATAAACCTTGAGAGTCCTGTTTCTTCCAACTGCCAATGCATGCTTGAATTGACAGACTTTATACCTCGTGTTACGGATGGCGTAGTCGTACTGTGCGTACTGATGGATACTGCGAGTGTCGGTCTCTGAGCAGTTCATGGTAACAGCATGCCCTTTTCAAAAGAAAGTGGTGGGGGAATGTGAGTGGGGCAAGGGCTGTAGCTGCGCTCGCTTTAGCTTCCTTCAGCGCTTTTGTGTAACGCTGTTTTCCCATAAGTAGGGATTAATAGTTTGGATGGCAGAGGAGAAATGGGTACAAGTCCGTCCAAGGCCTGGTCTGCTCTGTGTGAATGATAACACTTACGGTATTAAAAAGTGTTGCTTATTCTTTTGCTGCAATTGGAATAGGATGTCAAATGGTATGCAAGGTGCAAGCAATAAGTTACCTAAATAAATGTCAAGGTGGTGTTTCTCTCTTGCTCATACGACTACGGAGTAGTGATTATTGGCCATTCCTAGTCTTTGGCTGGCCTTTGGCTTGAATTTTAATGATCATGTCAGTCTTAATTCTGTTGGTTACCGGGATGTGTGTCTGTGTGGAGGGGGCTGTTCTGTTTTGTGGAAAGACATCATTCAGGTGTTAGGTCAATGCTGTTGTAGGTGAATTCTTATATGTTAATGTCCCACAGGGTCATGTTAGTCTGATTCAACTCTTGTATTTTTAAATTTGGTGGTTATCCTGGGATTGCATGGTGTACTTTCAATCCTGTACTCATCACAGCAGTAGGGACACCTTCTTTCATTTACTCTTTGTTCAAGAAGCTGGCAGGGCACCGTGTTTCTATCGATTAGCACTTCGAGTTTAGAGTTTAGAATTACTGTTTGTGAATCCTCACAGTGCTCTGTGAAGTAGAAAACCTAAACAAATAGACTCTTTCTTTTTTTTTTTTTTCTTTTTTCTTTCTTTTGTTTTTTAAATGTGGAGGAAGCAACGTAAATGTTACATAAATTCCCACGGTAAAGTAAACAGTGCTAAAGAACTGATCCCGGGTTATTTTGAATTCTTGTTTTCCTTATAAGCATGTTGTTGAGATCACTGAACTATGTTTTTCTTCATTAATACATGTTACAACTGAAAATTAAATTTCCACTGACATTTTTAAGTGGTCTGAGCCCCACTTTAGATCTGAGTGCTACTTTAGCTCATAATATGAAGAAATAGGAATGTGCTTGTTTGAAACGTCTTTCTGCCTTGATTCACTTGGTGAGGCTGAAGTGCCCACTGACTGTTTGTGCATAAACAGGCTAATTTAACTCTTCATGCTCTAGTTTCCTATAGTGGGCTTCAACAGAATTGTTACTGTATTGTGTGTTCAAATGTGTGCTTCCAGCGCGCTGTGCTCTTGGCTGCACTGTCACAGCTGGTGTCTGGAGACAAAATTACCTAATTCAAGTTCAAATGCGTTTTAAAAAGGGGAGAAGAGGAGGATGATGTTATTTTTAAACTAGATGAATTTACTGCTCTGGTTTACAGTTTGGTCCCAGAGGGGCTGGAAAACATTGTTGGGGTGTAAGAAGAATTAGGAAGGAGGAGGAAGGTGTCTTGTAAAACCACAGCTTGAATGTTGCCATGGATCTATGTAATAAAGGTGATCTTTTCATTCCATTCAGTACAGGTGACGTGTAGATACGTGTCTGTCCCAGTCACTTGAGCATTCACCTGCTAGGAAAAGGGTGGTAACGGCCTTGAAACATGACATTTGTTCTTGCTTTTGTTGACTCTGGTTTTGTTCCCTAGGTTGGCTGACTGTAGGACCCACTCTCACAAACAGCAATTTCAACGCAGAAACGTATTCTTCGTACTTCACAGCTCCAAACTCCCACCTGACCGGCTGTACCGAAGAGATTGAGAGACTTCGGCCCAAGTCACCACCACCCAAGTCCAAGTCTGACCGGGGAGGTGGTGCTCCCAGGGGAGGAGGAAGAGGAGGGACTTCAGCAGGCCGAGGAGAAAGGGGCAGAGAGAGGAACAGAACTAACTTCCGGGGTGAGAGGGGTGGCTTCAGAGGGGGACGTGGAGGTACCCACAGGGGAGGCTTCCCCACCCGCTGATGACTGTTAGGTAATCGCTTCTTCCCCCGGTCCTTTGCCTCATCTCTGAATCTCTTTCTTAGTCTTGTTCTTGCTGAAGTGAATTGTTCTGGGGCCTCACGCTAGATGACTTCTAAAATCGGTTTTGGCGCAAGCCGTTACGGATAGCCTGCCTTCCAGTGACCGGCCCAGGCCAGGCCCCGCACCTGACGGTACTAAAGTGGGCCTCCCGGCAGCTTCTGTTTGTCAAAGCAGAGCGCACCATCTCTTCAAACCACGGGTAGGATTGAAGATACTTGCTCTTCCCTCACGAAGCTTGCAAGGTGTGGGCTTTTTTTTAACTGTTGTTTTCTCCAAAACATGAATTCCTCTTCCTTCTTTGAAGGTTCAGGCTTGGACTGACTTAGAATTAATTGCGGTGGAGGGGGCATGAAATGCAGTTCTGAATTGCATGGCCATAGCAGGCGTACTCTTATTCATGGAAGGGAAAGCGCTGTGTCTATATTGACACCTATTTTAACTTCTCTGAAACTAAGGAGCAAATGGAATAAATAGAATTCTATTTTTTCTTATATTTGGTTTAAATTTCCCAAATTATTCCTGGGAACAGGGAACAAATTTGCTTTTCATTTGTGGTGTCTATGCACTCGCTTTTCATATCTGTAGTGGGGAGAGTGGTAATTCCATGCAGTTGTCACGAAGTCACACATTTATAGGCAGTCCAGAACTTCTACATATGGGGTTTTCCGCCCAGCGTCTGCTCATAACAAACAGCCTTGTTCCTTGGTAGGGAAAACCAGTGTTATTGCAGAGCAGTTGCAATGACCTCGCTGGAGGTGGCGTTGGAAATGTGAGGCGGTGTTGGAAGAGTGAGTGCTTCCCAAGACCTGGGTGCGGGAACGGAACAGAGTGGCTGGCTTTGCCTGTGGGCCTTACGCCTGTTGGGAACAGCGTTTCCTGTGGGTCGTCAGCTCCAGAGTACCGTGTGAAATGAAAGCCATTCACTTTGGTAGGTACCATATTTGTTTTTAGCAAAACCAGAACTCTGAACTTCTTGGTCAGTAATTGGTAGCCTGAACACGTCTGGCTGGCAAAGTCTCCAAGTTGTAGGTGTGGATTTTGGAAAATTGGCTTTTAAGTCTCACAATGTTTCTCTCCTGAAGCCTAGCTTTTAATAACTGTCCTGTAAAGTAGTGGATTATTAAACTTGTTTATCAAAGCTAATGTTGAAATATTTTTCTTAATATCGTGTGGGTTTGTTCTCCTTGAGGTTTTGGAATTGCTCGGTTTTACTGTGGTTTCCTCCCTACTGTTGTAAAAGAGGTGGCGTAACTGTTCTTTTGGTGTATGAAATCTTAGCACAGAAACTTTTGTAGGGTCTGGCTGGCTTTGGGGCCTCGGTAGCGTGCTTGGTAAGGGGCTGCTAAAGTGCCAATGACACTCGCCCACTGTTTGCATTTTGTTTCTTCCTGTGTTACATTCGTACATCTGAGGAGCGACTGGCTTGGGGGGGTTGGTGTTTTAAGGGTGGTGCTCAGTGGGCTGGCCACAAAGTCTGCCGAAGGCTACTTGGAACAGCATCCAGATAGGTAACGTGCCATAGTAATTACATGCCTAAGCATGTTCTTACTCAACAAGTAAATACTGGAGACATTTAACCTTAGGAAGGCTGCTTTTGTGCCTGTGACAAAAGGTATTTTTCTTTTTTTTTTCAATTAGTAGAAAATGTTAATTCCCATTTCCCCTTCTAATTGTATGTCTGTAGCTGACAGTTCAGGGCTTAAGCTACTCTTAACATAGAGGGTCAGAGTACGCCCAAGAGGAGACTCAAAGGGATTTTAAGACATTGGGCAACTGTAAATCCAGCCATCCCTCCGCTTGAGACATCTCTCCGCTTACCGACAGTGCTGGTCAGAAGTTGGTCGAAGGGCTGGGTGCGCTGCGCAGGTGAGTGGGCAAAGCTCGCGGGGAGTTGAGGTCCTTCCCCAGCGCAGCGTCACGAGCTCTTCGCGTACATTTGTAGACAGGGAATGCTTTGTTCAGTGGCCTGGGGTTTAGGATGCAAACTAAACACTCTTGATCTGACAATGGAAGTTAAATGGCATTAAGTCAAGGGATTAATTTTCAAATACTTGGATGTTTTAAAATCCTTGGCAGGGGATAGAAATAGCCAGCATGCACTTCAGAAAAGAATAAATGATCAATTCAAGCCCATTACATGGGAAACATCTAACAGTATTTTGTTTTTTGACTGTGGCTTTTTAGGGACATGCTGAATAACCCAAAAGTGCTAGAGACTGAGGTCCGTGGTTCCTGTATATAGCAGAAAAAATTATTTCCCCTTGGTAAAATTGGTGAAGCAGGTTGCAGCGTTATTGCTGTAGTCGAAATTGCCCAGTGCGATGGGCTGGAGGTCAACGTAGTAACATGGGGGGAAGCTTACTCATCTGCTTCATAACGGGGTCCTTCTCAGGGGTGCAAAAGCAAGCAGCAGGTAAGTTCTGTGGCAAAACATGAAGTAAGTTTGAGTATAATTATTGCAGCAATTAAAAAGGAGAAAGGAAAAAATAAAGCCTAATTACTGTAAATCTGCATTGAGTATTACAGTCCTGTATTACAGGAGTATTGAGATATATATCAATACTGATACACTGAGTATTACCGTATTGCAGTCCTCCGCTACTGGAGCCAGGCAGTGCCCCTGTAGCGTGCGGTGTGCAACTGGTGGGATTGCTGCAAGAGCTGCTGGATCAACGCCTGCCTGCACCTTGGTGCTAGTTCAGCCATTCTGACATCGTAACCCAGGTCCAGTTAACTGTACAGGAGAGGCTGGCGCTCCGATGAATTAGCGCTGCAGCTATACACAGCTTTGTCTCACCGCTCCTTCGTTCTGCATAGCACCGCCGTGCCTGAACTCCTGCTGGCTGTAGGCTCTGCCAGCGCACAGGTAAGTGACCGGTACCTTCGCTCCGGAGTCCTTGGTGTGAAACAGGTTGCCCTAACGCAGTTGGTCAGTGGTGCTTGTGTGGCCTGAGCTGCCCGAGCAGAAGCTGCACATGGATGTGGTGCAGACGCGATCCGGCCAGCGGCAAACTCCGTGGAGTGAGGTGAGGACACGGTTCTGAGCGAGCGTGGCTGAGGCGGGAGCTCACCAGCTTCCTACTGCTGAGGAGAAACTCATTCACTGCAGTTAAGCACAATTTTTCTGAAACAGTTTATGTGCCTGGCTGCCTTGGCACATTTGAGCCCGAGTTTGCGCAGGTGTCCTTACTGTAACTGGGGGTGATGCCAACAGTGGAAACACCCCGAAAATTCTGCTAACGCCAGGTAAGGCTGCCTGTCTTTAAAGTCAGAGTAGGAGGTGGTGACCTACAGTGGGCTTTACTAATTGTTAGATGCACGGCATTGGTTATGCTGTGTAGGAATTATTGTTGCCAATTGAACTTTGCCGTGTTCCTGGCTCCTGAAGCCAGGGGGACAAACTTTTTATGTTTTTGTCCTGCTGTGCTTGCAGGGAGGGGCAGGGGGAGGAGTTGTGTGAACCCTGAAGCCAGTTTCCACCGGCTGTGGTGATCTGGGGTACTAGTTTGAGGTGCTCCTGTTTGAAAGGGGTTGGACAGCTTTTGGCAGAGGCTGGCAGCATAAAAACTTAACAGAACTCAGTATATGAAAGAATAAACACACACAATGATTATATTTAATAATTGCTTATGTCTTTACACAAAGAGTTGCTGGTGTCATTTTACAAAGTACACTGATTGCAATGGCAACAAATACTTTTTACAGGGTAACATCTTCAGCTAAAAAGTGCTTGTCTTGGCAGCTGACTTCAGTCTGAGGGGCCTTCTGTGATACAGCCACTTATTTTAAGGGCTCCCAGTCAATGCACAAGGCTACAACTGGTTTAATAAGCTGTCAAACCAAAAAATGTGCATCTTGACTGCTTATCTTGGAGATTGAAATGATTAACACTAAGCAGCAACACTAATGTGTTTAAAGGCACTTCTTTTCTAATGGGGCCTAACTCTGGCTTACTTCTGAAGGTTTTTTTGCTTTCTTTGAAACACTGATGTTTGTAACAATAGCTTTTCAAGTCTGGAAAAGTTCAAACCTCACACATGGAGGCACCGGTCAGACTGATGATGTATCTGAGGTAAGCAGCTCTTCCAAAGACTCTGGCTTTCTAAATTCTACCTTAAATATTGATATTAGCGGAGGCTTATTTTTCAAAGCGGTGACTGTTGAACAGCTCAGTCCTGTGAGAAGAGGCTGCTGTAACAGAACTGGTAGGTAATTAAACAAGAGGCTTTCTTTTTATAGCACCACAAATAGCCTTTGGTTAATGCGTCAACTGTCTTACAGCTGACCTGCCACTGAAACTTTGAGGGACAGGTGTTAGTCTAAGTTGTATTGGGAATATTCCAGTTAGCAAACGTACTAAATAAAACCTAACATGTTCAAATTTGAAAACGTGATTAAATGGTATGCTAAATAAATTGCTGCCCTTCAGACTAGAGAATTGCACCATAATAGTGTGGCATTACCTGCCAGACTTGGCAAAAGGAGGATGGTTTGATTGCTGTGGTCCACTGTTAAACTCACTGAGTCCAGTTATGAACTGAGGTCCCAGATACCCCTGGGTGTGGAAGGCTGCCCAGAGCTCTGTTTCTGTAGGAAGAACTGCTCGTTCTGTCCTGGGAAAAGGGGATTATTTTTTAGAGATCAGCTTTACAGGAAGGACTGAAATTGAACTACACGATTACCGCAAATCTGATTCAACTGTACCCCCTCATTTAGAAAAAGCAGTGTTTTGTACTTTTTTCCTCTTCTGTATAGATTTTTAGCATCTTCCCTGGCTCTCATACAACTTAGGACTAGCAAAAGAAATAATTAAAAGAGTTTTCTAAATTATATTTTAATAAAAGCATACCATATGCTCTTAAGCACTGACAGTTTGAAATCTGGCAATTCACTGAGAGCGAGTCAGGACTCCTAGAAGATTAATACCTGAGTGCAGAACTTCCTATTCTACAGCTTGGTAAGTAAGTATGCTAAATACTGAGAGGTTGTGTGGAATGAGACTGTACAAAAAGAGCACAGAAAAGGTTCACTAAAGCACAGCAGAGTGCCCAGGTACGGCGGAGCCGTGGGCCAGCCTTGGGGCACCAACGACCGTCCCTCTCCCAACATAATAGAAACCAACAACTTATCCTTGAGTTTCCTTAGCTGAGCAGCTGGCAGATCTCTTTGTGAACGCAGCATAAGAAATCCACGTAAGATGCTCCTCCATAAATACTCTTGTCTTCTACTAGGAACTGTCGGAAAAGCATCTCTGGCTGCTCCCGTTGTTTCACTATAATCAGCTGAAAAGATGAGAGAGATGTATTTGTAGGATACAATCATCTAAATGGCTGTATGGTGTTCCCGTGTCTATTACTGTATGCTGGTGGTGGTGGGGGGGGGAACCCCCAAACAAATCACTCTCTGCATTTCAGTAGCTGTGTGAGAGACTCGTGTGAATGAAGGCTTGCTTGCAGAATAGAACAGTAACCTTGAGACTCTGAAAATTTCTTTTGATTAAGAATGAAGCACACGTGAGATGCCTGTGCCTACCGAAACTCACAGGAAAATTCCTGATACGTGAAACCTTGTACAGCTCTCAGTAAGCTTTGTCCAAGCCCGCAGTGTACAAGGAATGAGCTGAGGCAGAGAGCAGT
>NW_009258887.1:448121-450302 GCF_000687185.1 Egretta garzetta
TTCTTAGAAAAGGGATTGTCCAGGGCAGGCAGTGATGTCTGTTAGGGTGAAACCATAGAGTGAAAGTGTTCGTTAGTCAGTCACATCTCTCAGGAATTCACACAGGACTGGCTGCTGCTATTTATGATGCAAGTTCTTGGGGATTTAATTCTGAACTGGGAAATGCCATCTCCCTCACAAAAATACACCTCCCATCTGTCTCATCTTAAAGACTCATCCATCTCAGCTGTTTTTCAGTTTAAAATACCACTGTATGAAAATTCACTATCAGGAGAAACTAACTATTGCAAAGTGGTTTGTTCCAATATTAGCAATACACATTCAATACGACTTTAGTATCTGCAACAGCATAAGTTTAAGAAGGTTTGAAAATGTGAAAGCTTCTGTAAGTGTTCAGACTGTAAGAGCTTACTGAAGTTTTATCTATGTTAAGACACCTTCTGCTGGTCACCTGTTTCTGCTTTTAGTTGAATGATGAAAAATCCACCTCCCTCGTTTCTCTGAGTAGCAGCCTGGTCTTACTAAATTGTGAAAAAAGGGGACCAGTCCCCATGTACTCACAGCCTCCGTGCTGATGTGTGCGAAGGATGGCACATTGAAAAGCCCTTGGATGAGCTCCGGGGGTGTGCTGACTCCCAGCCACAGGAACATACTCAGACCGTTGGCCAGAAGGAAGGCCCCTCCTTCCGAGAGACGTTCCTCAGAGCAGCGGACGGCAGCTGGGGTGGCATCGCTCTTCAGATCCAGGCTGTGCTGTGGGGCAAAGATAGACAAGAGCTGTAGACTTGGTGACAGGGAGGTGACTACAGAGCTAATTAGACACTGAAAAGTAAGTACTGAAGTAAACAGTAACTATTAAAAGTAACTGTTGAAGGGTTAGTACATGGTAGGGGTTCCTTTCCAGATGAATTAGAAATCAAACCTCTTCTGTTTCAGTTACCGCACTGTGTGCCAAGGAAGACCTGCCGTAAGCGGGGAGACGCTTGCGCACCAGTGTTGAGCTTTAGTAAAGCTGGGCTCTGTCATCAGCCGGGGCAAAAACCTTGTTAAGTACAGTGAGGTTCTTAATGTGACTTCCCATTTTCCACTGAACTTGAGGAGGGAGGGTAGAACCTCTATTTAGTTCAGCTAGTAACCACATCACGTTAAAATGTAATCCAGCGTGAAGTGTAGCACTTGGCCGGCAGGCGCGATCCTTTCTCTATCTGCACAATTACAAAATCACAGCCTACTGAGGACAGTTTTACTGAAGATGAAAAGGTGTGCGCACACCATACTCACAATTGGCAGAAGCTGGGGGTAGAAAAACAACTGCGTGTCGGCTACCCCCATAGACATGACGAGCTGTCGATGGTAAGCTCGCTCATCGGTTGGAATTTCCGGTCTGCCAACCAGCACGCAGCTCTTCAGCAGGCAGTTCATGTACACCGGCAGCACCTTCATCGCATCCGGAAGGATGAGCTGAGCGGCAGAGAACGCTTGTTAGTTAATATATCCCACATTTAAATAAACCATGGCTGGTTTTCTTTGACTAAAGAGAAAAACAACAACCTAGAAAACTTTCTTATATGTGCTGTGACAGCACCAAATGGTTGATACATTTAATAAGAATGCAACAGAAATAATTTGTCCTACAGACTGTAGTCGCCTCCTTGGATGCTGTCCTCTCCCTGTAACCCTTGCTCATTTTTAGGTACTAAATCAAAGGGCAGTGGCATGGGAAAAGTGGGCGCATTTTCTCGGTACACTTTAGGAGGGAAATGAAGGTCCACCCCAAGTGTCCCCTTGCTGTTGTTTCCAACGTATTTGGCCCTCACCAACATTAAACAATTCACTGCCCAGGCTTTTGGTTATTGGAAGCATTGCAAGGTGTGCAAAAGCCTTGGTCCTTCTCCAAGCTGAAGCGCCAGGACGCAAGGGTAAATAACTTAAAAGGAAACAACTGTTGCTTTTACTGGAGCATTGAATTTTAAGTAAGTCAGTCCTATAATTAGGATGTGCTAACAATTCTAATCTAGACATTACGTTCAAGAAGACCATGACATAATTGGAAAATGCAGTTTAAAGAAGATCAAAGGAACTAATTAAATCAAATGCCTCCAACACTGTCAGAGTCCTTTGGCCTTCCCATTAACTTCAGCATTAATGTACAAAATTGCCAACTGTCATTCAAAAAAGTGT
>NW_009258887.1:450412-490246 GCF_000687185.1 Egretta garzetta
TCTGAAGGAGATAGGGAAATATTTTGAGGGTTACAAGAATAATAGGAGTTAAATTCAAATGCTTACAGGGTTTGTAATTCTCAATTCAGCCATCTTTGGGTATTTGAAACAGAAAAAGACTTTACTCAGAAACAGTTCCTGAAAGGATTTGAAAACACCTTCCTGTCAGTTCAGTTAGACCTCCCCGAATGTTCCAAATATATAAAAGAATGGGCTGAAAATGAGACATATCTTGGGTTGAGAGAATTTCCAAGTAATGTGGAATATAAGTAATCAGGTTCCTAGAGCTTCTTACTACCTTTTGGTAAAGACAGACAGTAACAGACTGTTGGCTTAATCACCGTGGATTTCCCCCCCCCCCAGGAGTTTGGCCCCATCTAGACACCAGGTATTTATCACTCTAGCACACATGAGAGACCTAGGTGCAAATTCAGATTGTTTACTAAGATACAAGGTTATTTTCATTTTTTTACAGTAACAGTGTTAGTTGTCAAAAATTAGAATACTGAAATCTTTACCAACATAAGAAAAAATGAAAGCTTTTTGAGTCAGCACATCATTCCAGCAGGAAGCAGCTCTAGGCTGTCTAAGCTCTTGTGTGAATACGACCGTCAGGTTCCTCAGTGGCACGGCATCTGGAACAGCAGCCTCCCTGGGCTGTAACTGCTACCATTGAATCCCACCTCTCATTAATTGTATTTGAAAGAAAAGGGAAGAGTCTGTCCTGAAATTTTCCTTTCTGGCACTGCTGATGTTGCAAGGGTGGTCGCTCATCTGCTACAAAGCCTGGCAGGGGGAGGACCGAGTTTGGGCGGGTCTTACCTGGCTTACTGCCGAGGGGCTGGCACAGTTCTTCCTGTAACACGCCAGCATGTGAGCTGTCTGATTCACCAGGATCTCTCTGACCGTCTTCAGTGGTTGGCTTAGAACGGCTTTAAAAGCTACAAACAGAAGAATAAAAGAGTGTGCTAAAGATGGACACGTTCTCGGCGAGTATCTGTATTCTGCTAGCTGCTCGTTTTGCTAACGTCAGGTCTGTGGCTGGTTTTTAGTCCCTTCTACAGAGCATCTTGGAGGATGTTTATTCATCTTTGCTAAAAAAACCACCAAAGCTCCAGCACCACGAGGGGCTGCCCATTTCCCCTGCTGTGCCTGTACAGTTTTGCACGTTCCACGTTGCCAGCTACCTTCACAAGTACTACTTCTAGGGCAGGCTGGCTAAAATATGTCATCTGTCTTTTCAGTTTTATACTACTGCCAGAGTTGCTCAGGCTTGGAGCAGCATGTTACAAACAATGATTTCCCACTTGGTAATAATCACTTTGGCTCCCTTTCCTTCCCCTTCCTTCCATCCCAAAGTAAAAAAAGGAACCAAAATGGGTCTGTTACAAGTTTACCTGACTTAGCAAAGAAGTTGATAAGCGCATCTGTCTCACAGGTCTTGTAGACATCAGCTAACTGGGAGCTGCAATTTAAACCTATATTGTGTATGCGAAGTCTTCTTTGCCCGCTTATCGACGTGTAAAGGACAGCGCACTGCAACAGAGGAGCAAAGCACCTTTTATTTTTACTTTAAAACAAAAAGCTTCTGTCATGCAAGAGCCACCTGCTTTGGGCGTAAAAGGCATGTAATTCCTTCTGAAGACAGCCTAGCCTGGCAGTGCTGCTGCAGTGCCTCTGCCAGCTCTAGGACCAACACCTGTATTTTTAGGGAAGTTAATTAGACATTATTAAAGTTATTAATCTTAAAATTCTAAAAATAATAGTATGACTGATTGAAAGGCTTATTACTCTCATTTGCTGATGGTATCACCTGAAAACAAGAGACCACTGATTGTAAATTTGTAAATCATGCTTTGTAATTGTGTAGTATTTGAACGGTTCAAATAAATGTATCTGAAAAGGTGCCACAGGAGGTGTGGCGTTGCTGAGAAGTACTCTGCCCCTCACGTTCTCTCTTGGCAAAAGCATCCCAGAAAAACTTCCTAACCTTGAAAAGCTGAGTGGTTCTTTTTACTTAAGTTGCTCATGAAGGGAAGCAAGAGGTCCTGCTAACCCGTGTCCTGCACCTACCATGGGCTTAGGCACTAAAAACTGAGGGTGCAATTTAACCATTTCCTTACGGCTCCAATACCACCTCAATACAGTGCTGATACTGCAATATAACGTGTGAGCCAAAGCCTGCAGGGCAAACACAGGCCCCCAGGTTACCATAGTCTGCCTCGCAGTAGATACTTCCACAAGTATCGCGCCTATGGAAGAGCTGTAAATGCAACGTATACGTGGCATATACATCCCTGTCACTGCTGCATTACGGCGCGCCTTCAGCCGTACCAAACTGCATGTTTCACAGTGCTGCATTCATAGAGGGATTAACTGCTGACCTATGAAATGTATTTATAGGGGCAAGCTAAAAGCCAAGCAGAACAGAAATAAAAAGTTCAGATAATTCCATGGCTTAAGCTTAAAACCTTGCAAGCTGTAGCATTTTATGATGTCATTAAACAAGAAAAAGGTCACCACTAAACATCTAGAATAGTCATCAAGCACCTTCCATTAGCTGATATTGGGTGGGATGCTCCCATTCTTAACAAAAGACGTATCACAAGTCTGTTGGCAGCTGACGCAGAGCAGTATCAATTACTGCCTAGGTGACATTTCCAGGAACGGTTACTGAGGTCCCGCGCTCTGGACTAAGGTGGGAAGCAAAGCTCTAATTAGCTCTGGAACAGCCTGGCCTTGCCAAGGCCAGACCAAGGCTCCTGATGTGCGAGGCAAAAGTCCTGTGCTAATGGTGGTGCTACCGCGGCCAGTCCGATCTGAGCTGGCAGGGCTATCCAGCGGAGCAGAGGAACGTGGAGGCTTCCCCCTCCACTCTGCACAGGCAAGGGCGCTGCGCGTCTCCTCGTGACCCACAGAGTACATCACGATGGCAGCCGGCAAGGGCGGGGGGGCTTCTAGCACTCATGCGCCAAGCGCCTGAGGGAGCAGGGCAGCCAGCTGGCGGTTTGCAGGCGAGAACTTTGACCGCACAGGTACCATTGCTGGTGGGTCTCGAGCAGCCCGTAGGGTTGGAGGTGATGGTTAGCGATAGAGAACTGCTCTTGAACAGAGATGTCACAAGGAATGCCACAGCAGCAACAGTTTCCATCTAAGTAGTAATGAATCTTGTACTCCAACTAAACTTACTTAGTAAAATGGAAAAAAATCACACCTTTTCTTACCAGTGGTACTGTGTCACCAGAGTCTGTGCAAGCTGTGCCTTGCTCCCGTCAGTCCTACACACGAACTTTTTTTCTGATATGGCTGCAGAAGTTCTTGCTCACAATTTCATGGCATTACGTGCAATTGTTTAATTTTACCTGAATTAAGGCTCCACTGTCTTCATTCAGTTTGTCGTCATGTTTGAACTCCACTGTCACTGCCTTGTCACAGTCAACTGCTGCCATCTCTACATCTGTGGTGTTGTTCATGTAAATGGCACCAAAGAAGTCCGTTGCCCTGAAGCCTACGGCCAGATGAAAACAAAACAAACGTACCCTTTTATTTAAAAATGACAGATAAAACTGACGTTATTTTGTGACTTTCTTTTTATGGTCAGTCAATTTTGCTTACTGAAACAGGAACAGTTTTCCCTTGGGGCTCTGCAGCCTCAGGGGGCCCCACCACCCGTCCTTGCCGATGACGCTGTTTGACAGTTGGGTGATGGGGGAAAGCTGACGGGCCATGAAGCTGCGCTGTGACTCTGGGACCACCCAGAACCTTTTGGGCCACTGACCTGGCCGTGTTGTGTGTGGGTGGTTCTCAAATACTTGCATTCGAGGTAAGAATGAATACTTGAAAAGTAGACAGAGCAATGTCATTTGAAGTATGAAAACGAAGGAACATGCAAGTGTCAAGCAGCAACACTTTTTCATACAACCGACTCGCAATCCAAGATGCCTGCATAATGACTCAGATTTGAAAACTAATTATTATGGAGGCATACAGAGGAAGGACATATTTGTGGACTTATCCGATTACTTTCCAAGAGCTACACAGTGAAGTTAAAACAGCTCACCTGATCTTGCGAGTGATCTGCACAGCACTATGTTATTTAAAATTATACATTGTTATGTGCATTCATGTTTATTACGGGTACCATTACCTGTGCTTGTCCGGACCCTCATTATTGCATCAAATCCGGTCTTTTTTTCTATGTCCTTCCTGAGGTCACTTAAGAACTGTGGGCTGTCAGCATCGAGCTAGAAACGCAAAGCAAAAGCAAGAGTTGCCATTCTCCACAGGGTGGCAGCAACATGGCCGAGCCCAACCCTCTCCCGGAGACCCCCGACATCAAATCTGATCTTTTAGAGAGAGAGAAACAACGCCGATTGTTGTTCTGTAACATTAGCATATATATGCAAGTGTCCACCAATTCCTCACTAGGCTTCAGACATGCAGAATTTTCTGTTCAATCGAATCCTCTTCACTAACACCCGTTCCCTGCACTTAACCTTGCGGCCCAGCACAGGCTTACCAAGCGCAGAGTAGCCTTGCTGACTTCGCAAAAAATGCTTCTGCAGGTCAGCTCCCGACACAGAGAAAGACGACCACTCCCCAGAGAGACTCGCATAAAATTTTAAACAAGTGTTGTTATGGCTTTTTTGAGGTCTTTTTGGGTCAAATCATAAGCATTTTTATTTGTATATACAGGAGTCATTGACTTCCCTGCTCGGATGCCAGCATGTTTAAGTAAGTGGATTTAATTTTAGGATACCAAGCAGCTCATTACTGTTTCAAGATATGTATTTGAGCCTGATCTGCCATTTCTGAGTTTGAATTTTATCCCCTGGAGTTTATAAGTTTTCTAGAGTGACTCTACTTTTACGTTAAAAGTTGAAGCACACATTGAAATTAAAACAACGGATCCTCAGGTGTTGCTACCTGAAAGGCAGGAAAGCCGCATCACTTACCTGGAAATTGTTGTACTTGTACAGTGTTCCTCCAGTGTACATTGTGACCAGACCCACGGAGGCTACGTCCACGTACTGATTCGGGAAGAGGAACAAATCCACGCAGCAGCCGTTAGCCACACAATCCCTGGCTAAGGCCTCGTAAGAATTTACCTGGGGCTGGAAGAGTGTCTGCACAGAATTCAAAAATACAAGTGTCAACACTGGATACTGTCGGTGGCCCACCACAAGCCAGATACCCACTTGAAGAAAAAAAGATGAAGCTTTCAGGGAGGCATGGAGTCGATTAAAAACATGTTGCCCCTGCCCATATACTCAAAGGCAGGGAACCAACTCGATACGTTCTTGGAGAACTAAATCCCTGAGCAGGCAGGCAGCAAAGGTTTGTGATGGGTGGAATTATTTGCTGCTGGGGGGTTTCTTTTATTGGTGGGGATGGCTGCTCTGCCGTAGCGTGACTTTGGTGCTCCTGCAGGGCCAATACCAATACACCTACATAATCAGGGCACAGCGAGAGTAAAAAGAAAGTAAATGAAAACAGATCAAGGCTCTATTAGAGAAATTCAGTGCAATAGCAGTCCCTTGTTAACTGAGAACAGAAAATACCTTTTCTTTATCTGTATTGAGTAGTTTTTTGTCATCTCTGTTTCTCAGCTTCCCCGGTGCTTCCGCAGTTGGCAATGAAGAATGAAAGATAAACAATTTTCCAGCACATTCTGCAGCCTGTTTCAAAGACACCATATTGGCATATTTGTTACTGCTAAGATAAGCCTAATTTTCATACATTGTGGTATCTCAGAGAACAGCATAAACTTTATGCACGTTCCTCAGAGCTAAATTCATTTAGAGACTCAAAACTTGATGGAAGTAAGTCCTGAAACAAAATGGGAATTTTATGTCAGTAAATAACTTTGTCTAGCACACAGATATGTTGGCCAGTGCATTGTTACAGTAACTTCTACATAGGAATCCAAAATCTTGATGGGCAAAACTAGGAGTATCTCTCTTGGAGACTTTCCAGTTGGATACAAGCATTATGCAACAAGCAACAAGTCCCAAAAGTACAAATACTAAACAGGTTAATATTAAAAGGAAATGCAATTTAACAGGAAAATGATTTCCTTCAGTTCAGGCACACTAGCGTTCACTACATTTCCATAGATGAATTGACAGTTACATTCCTGTACTAGATTCCACATTCAAATCTACACTAAAATGCAGGAGTATCAAAACCTGTGATGAACATTTCCTCCTGTCACTAAGAGAGGAAGTAATTGCCAGTTCTATTCATGTTTTCTATTGTTATTTAGAACTCTAACGAGAGCATAATATTTACTGAGATGACAAACTACTGACAGACAACCCCGAATTCCAAAGAGAGTAACAGCAGCAGCAGCACCGTAGGCATCTTTGTACTATTAAAAAGCTTTTCCACCAAAATTAAGACAATCCAGTTTATCACTTACTCTTGCAGTTGAGATAGCTAATGGGAACGAACAGAACAAAAAAAGAGTATTTCAGTTGGAAGGGGTCTACAATGACCATCTAGCCCAGCTGCCTGACCACTTCAGGGCTGACCAAAAGTCAAAGCAAAGTGAAATGAAAACTGCTTAGCAATTCTGAGGTAGTATTGAAGAAGCTGGGTGAAGGGAAGGAAGGAAGCAAGAGGGATTTGTCCTTTTCCTGCTCCAGACTTAAAACTGCAATAACCCCAGACTACAGGCACACATCAGCTTTGGGTACTCTTTCTCCTCCAGATCTAAAGATGTTCACAAGATAAAGATACTCCACATTTTAAAATAAGCTACAGCATTCTTGTGGGAAAACTAGAAATCTCTTTGCTATGTCGGAAATGCAACTGAAGACAGTATCTTACTTTTAATAGAGCTGAAATTTCACCCCTAATATTTCAAGCATAGTTATCTTTAATCACAAATGCCAATTTCTTCAATTCCTCTTAAGCAGCATTCTGCTGAAGACTGAAAGACTTCAAATACCTGTTTGTCGCAATACACATCAGGAATCGCTGACACTGCTTTTGACTGATTTTCTAAAAGGTATATATATTATTTCTAAAAGTGCATTAAAATTAATCCCAAATAGGAACACAATCCATTTTATTCTTTTTAGACAAGAATTGTTTTCTTGAGCACAGGTATATGCATACTAGTAATTCACAGTGAAAATCCTTACAAATGATAACTTTAAAATACTGAGCTAAATAAAAAGCTTAATTAAGAGCAGCTTTCTTTTATAGCCAACATCAAAGGAAATTTACGACTAAGGCCCTTAAGTTTGCTTTGTAGAAGTCAAGCATTAGGTGAGAGCATCCTGATGGAAGTGGTAAGCAAATGTATGTTTTGCACTCATACCTTCTGGCAGTATGAATAAATAACAAGAAAATAGGCATTAATTAAATATTTAAGAAACAGATTTGAGAAATGGTGTGTATTTTCAGTTCAACAAATTTATCCACTCAAAGTTCATGCTTTACTTATACACAGCTTGCAGATAAATGAACTATTTTAAACCACCACTGGCTGTTTTCTGCCCCTACAAATCTTGTGGTGAACCACGGTGGCATTCTTTTAATTGGCAGCACTCCAGCGAAATGTCAGCACTTTAGGGGATGTCCCGGACATACAGAAAGCAACTGGGGGTGCATCTTGACCTGTGGGTTCATTTTCAGCTCCATTCAAGCTGTGAGAACTTGTAAGTTAAGCGGAAACCCTCCAACCCCCCCCCTACCCAATTCAATCATAAATAGTCATAAATATCTCGTTTTGCACACAAAGTCAGCAGAAGCAGGATAGGCAGGGCAAAATCGTATCTTGTACTGACTCTTTTCCTGCCCTTCACACATGCATGGACTGGGTATCTGCACAAACATCCAGAGTATCTGTTAGCTCTGCTGCAGTAACTAAACTCTTTTTTTATTTCCCTCAAATGCTGAATGAGAAACCCACTCCTCCTCCTCATCTTCTCCTAAACATCCATTCTATGTAGCATAGGCTCTAGGGACTGGTTTCCCTCAATGAGCAAATTCTGGAAACAGATGTTGTGCTTGTCAGTGTTCTCATTTTGACTAAAGCAGTTCAAACGTACTGTTAGAATAACGGAACATCAGTGCTGGAAACAATCAGCGACTTTTTTTTTTCTCATTTCCCATTGTGATTTGTAGGAGGACCCAGGACTGGCTTTTAGCAAATGGAATTTCTGCAGCTTATCAAGTCTTATTCTCATTAAAGAGCTGTTTCTCTAACAGAGACGAACATTCTAACCTTTAGTGCCTCCATGCCAGCCTGGATAACAGGAGCCAAGATGGTCTCACCCTCGTTAGTGTCTGCAAACATCTCTGGAATCTGGTCCAACAAGCTACGAAAGATGAAAGGATCAGTGTTTCAACCAGTTAGCGTATTTGGGATAATCCCCAAACATACCTTGTAACATACCAAGTCTTCACATAGGAAGATGTTTTCCATGCAAATTTCTATTAAAAAAATATCATTTTTTATTGCTCAATCTCTTAGGATTCCAGACAGAATAAAACAAAATATGAATTGTTAAATTCTATGAGATGCATTATTTGAAAGCTGGTAACATAAAGGAACATGCAATAAATAAATAGCTAAAAAATAAGGAGTTCTAGAGTTCTAGTGTGCTGGAAGGACTTAAAGTGTCCTTAGATCATATCCAGGTGTGCATTGTATACATTGCAAGAGGAAAAACATGCAACATGGCACGCAGCTGCAACCCCCCTCCCATTTTTGAAGAAGCACAGCTGAAGATGCATGGTTTACACCTGGCCTAAATATGCTTTCAAATTCAGCACTGGGGGGTCATTGATAGCTCTTTTTCTTTGCCTCATAGGTGGGAATATATGATTTGAAGCATCCACTGGCTTCTACAGTATTTCAGTAAACGCATGGAACCTCCCCCAACCCAATACCACAACTGACTAAAAGGCATAATGCATATCCATTAGCATTCAGATCTTATTCGCATATGGAATAATTATACTTTACTTGATAATAACAGATCGTGATTCCTGAAAGTTAACAAGGAAACCATCCAGCAAAGGAACAAAAACTTCTCCAACATCTGAGACCACCATCATCTGAGGCTGAGCTAAGCTGCTTTTTACATTAAAGAAGTGGAGGACCTTGTTGTAAGTGACAAAACCAACTCGAATTGCTGAGGATTCTTCTTGCTCTTCTCTGTAAGAAAAACAAAACCAACGGGTTGTAATTCTGAAATTCTGACCTTGCAATAAAATCATTCATTTGAAATGCAAGGCTGCTTTAGATCAGTATCTGTACTGAGAGCAAGAAAGCAAACAACAACCAAGCAAGTAATGCCCTCAATCTTTGCCTTAGGTCAAATTAAAACACCCTGATAAAATCAACTGCTGTATTATTTGCTTGTTTAAAAAATGTATGTTTACGTCAACACTATCAACTGTGCATCCCATCCAAGCAGTCAAAACTCCCTAAGATAAAGAATAAAGCATTATCCTCAAAACATGGAAAAGACAGAACAGGACAATTAGTTACAAGATACAATCAGAAAATCAGCTTTATTTAGAATACATTGTAAGTCAGTGACGCTAATGATTGATGTGTAGTAAGAATAGTAACTAGGCTTGAATAATGTCTGGTGACTTTGGTGCGTCAATCTTCTGCTTCAGCAGGGCTACTTTTAAGCAGCAAAAGCTGGTAGAACCTCCCTAGCCATGCATCACAGCAGAAAACACGCTGTAGAAATTCTCATTGCTGCTAGTGAGTTCTCAGGCCAACCAAAGTGAGCAAACTGCTGCCGTGAGCTACGCCTGCAGGAACAGCGCAGGCACAACCTGTGTTTTTGAGGAGGTAGCTCCTCTGAGCAGTAGCCCGCTCTGCCATTAGTAGCAGCGTTATCAACAGTACTAGTCAGACCCTTACCAGGTTTTAAAGTCCTGAGTTTAGTGAGCTTTTCCCTAAAAGGAATCCTATTCAAAAAATTAATTTGGTCTTAATTACACTAATGGCCTTTTTGTGACACAGATTGCTTGCTACCCCATCTTTCCTCTTAAAACATACGAGCACAGAGTGAATTCCCAGCACAGGGCTTTCACCTCAGGTGGTAACAGCAGAATATTTTTGCAGGTGTCCAGCAACTGAAAATGAACACACAGTGACCTTTGTGGCCTAGCACCAAAATAAAAGTTTCACCACAAATTTTGGTGGAATGCCTTTTGCTTTTTTTAAAATTAGTATTATCTAAAGACAACAGACGAGCCCTCTGAAGAAAGTGAAGGGCCTGCCCTTTCTTTATTTTCTTATTTCTTTTTTCAGCGGACATGAAAACTTTGGCCATGCGAAGAAATTATTTAGCAGCAGATCTCTGCAGAGTGCCGGTGAGGAGAAGAATTAAACGTCTCTTTTCTATGACGTAGGTACAACTTGCTTTCATTTTTCCTCAACTTTCCCTGTTCAAGCCTAGGTGTTTCTAAATGGCCAACTGCTTTTTGTTACTACACTCATGCCTTTTATTATCTTCAGAGTCATGACCAATCCTGATGGAAAGCTCTGAGATATGTTCAGGATAATATCAAACACTTGTGTCTCCAGTGAAATCTTCAATGATAAAGATGAGAGATGGCCTTACATGGGCATCTGACAAACTACCCCTCCCCTCCCTGAACTGGAATTTCTTTCATGCACAGAAATCCCAGAAGGACATATGATAAAAGATTTAACATATCCCAGATTATCTCAAGGATCTCGTTTCCCACCCTTCCTCACTTTGCTCTCTCCATTTCTTAAGCCTGGTCTCCCTCTCTAAGCATTGTTATTTGGAATGCATTTTCTTTCTGCCTGTTCTTCAATGCTTTTATATGCCTTCACTGAGAAACGTCTTGTCTACTTAACTTCTCAGTCTTTTACTACTCTCATTTAACTATGTGTGTCTGCATTATTTAACTGTTAATGAAAACTATACTAATATAAAAAAAAACTATACTAAGCTACATGCAAATAATAAGCGTCATTAATATTGATCAGTAGTAGTACTACTACTGAGTATTTAATGCTCACAAAGCAAATGTGCTGTATTTCATAAAATGTTTATTGCCTACAAGATTTGTTGTCCTCTCAGATACATACCAGGACAGGAAATCTTACAGCATAGCAAGAAGCTTTAGAAGTTTTGCTGATTATCAGTAAGAGCTAAAGATAGAAGCCACCAACACTATGGCTTTCGAGAGACTTGCCGTTCTTGAGCATTCTGGTTTTGATATTTCTCTGTTTAATTTAATGAAAAAAGCAGCATTGCAGTAAACAGACCTACAACAGCAAGTAAAATCAAAACTACAAGCTGGGACTTAGCTGATAATACCACTAGAGTTCACTACAAGAAAGGAAAAGAATGCATGCTACATGTGCAATTAGTATGACAGATTCTTTCCATTCATATAGTAAGCCCAGACATCAAAGTTTAAGAACTGCCAGCAGTGTTAATTTTAACATTTGGTCACTATCACCACAAAAATGCCTGTACTGTAAATTTTGACATTTTCTGTAGCTTGTTTTTACCTCTCAACATGCAAAGTGGCATGAGAACTGCAGCGTAGTGAGCTAAGCAAAGCACACTTAGGTTTCCTTACCTTGGAAGCTTTTCTAGCAGAGTCTTCAGTTCATCACATATGAGTTTAACGAGGCCACTGTTTATGTTTCTGTATGATACGTCAATCATGAAGATATAAGCTGGTGGCTTCGGAGGCTTGTTGTTCTACAGGAAAAATGAACATTCACAAGGAAGATTAGACAGTGCCCTGTTACGTCAAAAAAATTTACAGGTGGTACCATAAGGCAATCTAAATGCAGTGTCCAGTTGTTTGAAAAATGCTATGGATCATCCATAGTCGCTATTGCAGAAGGCTGACAGGTAATTGGGTAAAGTCCACCACTGGAGTAAAACATTATTACTGGAAAATAGCATCCTAATGGAATAAAATGTGTAAAGGGTAACAGTTTACTAGGTAAGATGCAATATAAGCATTTTCTCTGGAATTCAAGTGTTTAAATGAATTTGCCTCTTCGCTTTTTTCTATACCCATACCGTTTTTGCATTCCCTGTATCAATATGCATTTTGTTAATGTGAATGCTTAAATTCAGTTTTTGTTAGCATTTGCCTCTAACAACCGTTGATTTCTAACCAATCTGGAAACAGAAAATACAACTTAGGTACCGAACCAGAATTAAAATATCTCCGTTCCTAGCAGTACTAAGTGGTGATCATCTGCATCCTGTCTGTCTTCTTGCTGTCTCATGCTCCAGTGCATTGTGGACAGCTGAACTGTACTTTCAGGAATAAGCTGACTTTCTGTAAGATAATCAAAGCACAAGAGTGGAACACGCAATGTATGTAACTGCTGCGTACCCAGCAGTCACTTGGGCTGGTATGGATTCCTTTGGGAATTCCTCTTATTCATAAAGTAAGTGGCATACAAATCATGACATACACTACTGACACAAGTTTCTGTAAGTAAGAAAAAGTAAGATGAAGGGGTTTTGTTGCCAAATAAAGCAATGCAATGCTTAGAGACGTACCCAGGAAGAGGATACGCAGTGAACATAGCAACAGTAATCATACTCCCTGAGATCAGTTTCCCTAATTCCCATTAAGATGAGTAGTGGTCATCACTTGGTGTCAAATTCAGGACAGCTTTTCCATTATACTGTTCCACTGCTTTCATACACAGAAGTCTGACCACTTCACCAAATTATACTTGTTAAACTAAACCTCAGAAAATTCCATATAAGAAAAAAATCATTTAACCTTTGAATCATGACTTATCCATAGTCCCTGGCACACCTCAGACTAACCTCAGCATTATACCCTTGATCTCACTTCATTTGAATCATCTAAGTCAGGATTAATTCCTGTGAAGTAAAACCAGTCAGTATTTTTAAAAGCTGTTCTGTTTACTGTACTTGGATTTTAGTTTCAAATGCTACTTCTAAACTCTTGTATCACAACACCATTTGTAAAGAAACCTTGTGTAATTTCTGACAAATATATAGCAGAAATGAGGACTTGTGCTCTTGCCACATCCGCCTTGCAGGAGCGCAATAATGCAAAACAGCTGTTATTTGTTAACATTTTTTGTAGCTGTTCATCCTTGTCATTTGATAAGCACAAAAGGAAATGACTTTTCAGTTCTGGTCTTAAACAGGATTTATAAAATAATTAGACCTTTGCAACTTGAAGCAAAATGAAAAATTAATTATAAAAGAATGTTAACTTCTGTAAAATGTAATGACTTAGCATTTTCAGCATGAGTGTTAATTTCGTAAGAGACTTCTTTTTTATAACATTCTAGTAAGTCTGTGGATGGGTCTTTGCACCAAGCAGACCATACTGGATAACTTATCAAGGAAACTCCCTGATTTAAGCTATATGGCAAAAGCCACTGTGGTGAAAGATGCATTGTGATGACGATTGCATCACACAGGGCTACACTCTGGAGTAGAGAAAAGGAACTGTGGCACAGAGCCATGCAGTACACAGGAGTTTTCAGAAGTTTAGCGGCCAGAAATCAGCAAAGCTTAACTGAATTTGATGGAGCTACACTGGCTGTACACTGAGGATCCCGCAGTGTATTTCTGTAATGCCTCACTACGACTCTCCTGTTCTGGGGTTTAACCCCAATTTCAATACAATCTACATAGGTTGTTGCAGGGATTTCACTGGATTTTGGAGCAGTACCCTAGTGAGAAAGCACTAAATAAAAATTAAACCTGTTCCTTTTCTTCATACCAGCAGAAAATTAATGGTCTGAGGAAGTTGCTGGTATCTACTTCAAGACTTTGTAGGGTCCAGTTGCCCTTCCTAACCTTAGCATGACCTCAGTTCCACTGACAGGAAGAAAATTCTGCCTCATTTCAGCAAGAACAGAAAAATATGTTCATACTGTGGGCAGATGAAATCACACCTGCAGTTTTGTAAAATGAGCTAAAGTTTGAAAAGTTTAAGTAATTTATGCTTTCATAAGTATCAAATACAGTTCCCTAATAAAATCAACTATGAATATTTACAGTGACTTGAGTGGGCGTTGCATTGAGTTTTTCAGTGAGTTAATATTAGGAGAGGGAACCCATTCCACTGTAACTGACTTACTGGTCAGAATACTAAAACTGCTCTGGCCAGGAAAAGACTACAAGGTCAAATTCCCTTGCTATGGTTTTCAATATTGAGAAGGCAATTCAGGAGCGTGTCAGTCTTAAAAATCAATAGACGACATGCATCTAAAATGCAACACTGCATTTTAGAATCTCAACTATATCCTCTAAACAGTGCAACGTGCTAGCTATGACCAAACAAACACCCCAGTTAAAGACTGGTGACCCATGACTTTGCTGTGCTATTAGTTATTCTTACTTGTTAGTCTCATACTCCGCAGCATAAAAGAGCAAAACATAATATTGTAAGCTTAAATTCTCTGCATCTATCTACATTTTCTAGAATGTTCCTGGACTCTGATACTCAGCTTACAAGTGCATTTACTCTACTGTAGGTATTTAAAGGATTGTGTTTGTTTTGACATAAAATTGTAAATTGGTTTGCATACTGGAAATACTCACTCGGCAATAATCCAAAGTAGCAACATATTCATAAGATCCCAGAGATAACTCAGGCCTTTCATAGTGGTCTACTCGTCGGCCAATGTGGTCCAGATGTTGAAAGAAGAATGGAGGGACTAAAAGCCAACACAAGAGCAGTAAAAATATGTTTATATTTTGGGGAAGAGAGGAACAAACCAACAACATCTTTCACCGAATACAATGGACTAACGCAGGCTACTCTGTTAGTGATCAAGGGAAGAGTTTAAACACTCACCGAGGTTGCAATGGATTTTTTTCCCCACATTGGCTTAAAACAAACATACAAAACACCACAATATTGTAGTAATGCCAGCTCCTTATGTATTTGGAGAATAGGGCATATTCCCCCATAAATGTCCATATTCCCCCGTAAATGTCCATATTCCCCCAGCTCTACACTGTCAGGGCTTGAGTAGGTAAAACTGACTCAGGTCATTTCCATAGGCAGGAGCCTGTTAGCCTCACGATACAGACCTAACAGTGACCATTTTGTTAGTAGATACAGTCAACTCACAGTTTAATTCAAATCACTGGAGCCAGAGCTCTGCAGAGGGAGAGCAGTAAAACCAGCACTCTTCCTAAAGCCTGTACCGAAAGTACCACTTCACTGAAATAGCTCTACAAGGTTCACAACCCTGACCTACCGTGTAGCAAAATATATTGGCTATATTATATTGGGAACCTTCTACAGCTATGATAAATGGTGCAGAACTCCACAGCATTAAGAAATCAGGTGGGTTTGCCACCAACAATTTACATACAGCTAGTGTAATGGTTAGAGTCACACTGGCAAAGAGTCACCTCTGGATTTTAGCTCCTTTTTCCCTCAATCAATATATATTTTGAATGCTTATTTTTCACACTTTTGCCTATAAAAAGTGTATGTGTATGTGAACAGGCAAGTATCTACCTAGTTTCTTGGCCATTTTTAGTCCTCATTATACTTCTTTCTAAGTGCTTTCTAACTTGGATAAAAGACGCTGCACTAATACAAAACATGATTTTAAATGACACTGCAACTTAAATGTCTTCTTAGAATGTTCACGATGCATTTAAATTTCTCTTTATGAGAGTTTAAATTGCTAACAAACTATGAAATTTGTTATCTACTATGCTTGCCCAAACATTTGAGCGTCAGGCAGAAAAGAAGTTGGAACGAGTCTGCCAAGGTTCACATTTCAGAGTTGAAAAGATTACTGTATTAGGGAAAGCACTATACCGCTGTGATCCAGCTGAGGAAATCCAACTTGATACAAATGTCTAGAAAGGCAAGTTCTGGCAAAGACTTGGGATTTAGCCAAGAGCACAAGAACAGTTATGAGTCACATGCAGCACACTTGAACAAATATGGCATGGTATCTTCTGTGAAAACCAACACTTGTCACAGTAAGATTAATAGGTTATTTAACCATTGCATCCACAGTCGTGGACAGGACTAGGCTAACATGGTTCTAAATATTTGGCTCTTGCTGGACATTTAGATTTCTTATTAATTTTTTCCACACAAAAATTGCTTTCAGTTAGCAATACAAGCAGCTTTGTATCCTATGTTGACATTGTATTTTTAAGTTTTGATTGTATCAGAATGGACTTCATGAATCAGCATTATTTTTCATACATTTATTTTTCTAAAATTGTACTGAACAAGTGTTTCTACATATTTTGCTTGGGTAGTGATTTTTTTTTTATTTGTGAAACAGGCCTAGTTACTGCATCTCACTAAACTATTTCCTCAGCAAGTCAAGAAAATAATTTTAGGGATACGGTATCTTTTTAGTTTTGTGGAATTTGTACGAATCACAGATCAGACAAACATCACTTACCATCATTTATACAATTGCAAAATCCACACTGGTATCTTCTTCCACCTTCAATAAACTGCATGAAGGGACACATATAAGCTTTGCACCTGTTGCATCGGATTGGTCCAGTCTCACCATGGTTTACAACATAAAGAGGTGTCTAGAAGAGGAGGTACATAAAGCTATGAAAAGCAATGCAAACTTGAAACCAAATAAAGTGAGCCAGAAAGCTGTTGCTCAGACTTAACCCTTGTTAGAGATCCCTGACCAAGAGAGCATTCATTGTTCAGCATTTATCCAAAATCTGCAGTGTGGCTGGCTCAATCCCAGAGGTCCCCTGTGGGGCTAAATTTACAAGTTCACAGGCATATGACATATATCCGAAAGAGAGTAAGGATTTACACTGAAAGCCTACAAAGTTTTGAAAGCATTGGAAGTTTAAGGCTCCAGGCTAATTTTCTCCAGCAAGAGGTTTTTACAGCTCACTAAGAGAAATCTGCCAGAGTCAGGTATTTTGCCTTCTCTGTCAGATTGAGCTTTTCCTGAAGAAATCTATTGCTGCTCATCTATTGCATACAGTCTCTCAAACACATACTTGCTAAGAAAGCTTGTAATATTTTGTCCTAAATGTTGTGTGTGTCCCCCCCAGTGCTGCCATGTTATATGCTATACTAACATTTAAATGTTGCCAGGGTCACCAGCTAGAGTAGAAGATTTAGAAGAAACACTAATATTTATTGAATGAAAGTACATACCGCAAACAAATACAGTATCTCAAGCACTTGTCAGTTTAATTACACTGACCACGCTTGCTTATAGCCCCTGCCAAAAACCACAGCTAATGGAAGACATTTTCCAGATGCCTCTTTCAATAATAACTATGCATCAATTGAAAGAGTCCTGTGATTATACTTAATGTTAGAAAAGTCATACTTGAAACCACTATAAAAACGGAATTTTGCTTAATTATTTATGAAACTCCACAGAACATAAACATGGTTTGTATTTTTCTTTTTTTCTCACTCCCTTCAATCCCAACTAAAAATCTCTGAATGAAAGAACAAGAAGAGAAATCCACAGTTTGGACACACAACAGATCTCTACAAGAGGAAAAATGCTAACAGCCTTTGAATGCTAAAACATTACCACTAGCATAGTCACCTTTTTTTTTTTTTTAATTATTCTGTCTCTTCTTACGGAATGCACATATTTAATCTATTATACATTTTATCTTTTATTAGAGCGTAAGAGTCTTTGAATACCTAGAAAATCATTCATGTCCTTCTAGCATTCACTGCTTACATATATTTAGTTTGTTTCTATTTTACAGAGACTGTTTTACACATTTGTTTCTCCAAAGGGCTTAATACTTTTTGCCAAGGGTTTTATACATACGAGTAGATTTTTACTAGGTGGGTTTTAAGCGCTCCCTCCTGCTAGACTGAGAGGTTATTTTACTTTGTGCTCTTTCTTCTATGAAAATTGAGTTTAACAGAAATTAACCAATAATGTCAGCTGGCAAACTATCAGGGTCATTTTTCAGACATGAAAGCCTTGGCTATAAAACCTGCTCATCAGCCACAATCACTTAATAAGTTTTAAAATTTCTGGGTTTTGTTCATTACTTGGCAATTTTCTGATTATCATTCTGCTGTATTAGTTTAATGAGGCCTGGATCTAGTTTGCAGTTAATATTATTATACTATCTGACCTGGCGAGGAAAAAAACATGACTAAAACAACTCCTGATGCATTTATATGCATTGCTTTAGTATTTTTTAACCTTGTTTTGATACATTTAACGTTATCCAAGAGCAAAGAAAAATTACCCCCAAATGATCGTATTTTGAAATACCAAAATTAAGACCTTTACATAAAAACCATGAACAAGAACAAACAACAATGAAATGCCATGAAGTTCAGGGCCTAGGTGTCTACATTCTTACACATACTTAATAAATTACCTTTTGAAAGACAGCAGAAATTTTTTTTCCTTGTCTTTTCATATTTTACTTTTCCCCTCCTCCATTTAAGCTTCTTGAAAAAAAAAATCACTTATTACAAACTCCTTTTTAACATGTGGGGTTAGAGCCACAGTAGCCTAAGGGTTATGTCTGCAAAGATTTACATGCATGTTTCACTTTATGTATTAAATGGCTGTCTTGTAGTTACTGAGACTATGTGCAGTGCACGAGGTTAAAACATGTGCTCAAGTCTTAAGAAAATAGTATTCACTGGCAATGTTCTGTAGACATATAGTAGGCTGGATTCTGTTTTGTCTTGCCCAGAGAAATAAAGGATAAAATGCCAATAAAATCATACTGCAGAAGCTAGCTATTTTTGATTCCTAATAAGCTTGCAGAAACTTCAAAAAAAAAAAAGAAAGAAAAAAAAAATTAAAATCAACAAAGCAAAACCAACCAAAAATGCATGCAATAGAGTTAAGGATTTTTGTCTAGCAAAGAAAAATCCTGAAAAAAGCCCTATGGGTACCTTTACTGATTTATTCATTTGGATTTTTTTGAAATTAAAGGGAATTTACATTTTAGTATTTTTTAAAATAATTTAAAACATTACATCAATAATGAACACATCTCATGAAAAAGCTATTTGTATGATAATTTCAGAATAAGCACTCAGACTGAAAGCATCAAAACCCCACTTCTTGATGTGAACAACACAGTTGTGAAAGAAACTTTGCCTCAATAAATCTGAAATCTTCCAGGCATTACACCATAAGACCAGACATTCTACCCATCAAGAGAAAGTAATTTCTGTTTGGGTAGAACTGCTATTCCATTTCCAACTGTCAAAATAACTACTGTCAGGATGAAGCAACTTTTAAAAAAAATAACAGGTAGATCTTCATGGGAATGTACAGAGATAAATAATACTGTAGACGCATTAAGGAACTTAAAGTAGTAATTTTAAACAAATAAATACATAAAAGTAAAATGGTCATAAAGACATGGTACTAAATGGGGAAGTCTGGTTTGATGTGCTCCACTCTCTGTAGATGTCACTGTATACCAAAAGATAAAGTTGAGATCTGTTCGTAGTCCCATGGAAGTCAGTGGCAAACTCTCATACGAGCAGGGGAATAAGAAAATTTTTAAAAAGCCTTTCTTTTGTTTTGTTTTGGTTTTTTTAAACAAATGCAATACTTTTTTTTTCTTCTGCCTTTCCACCTATAAAGTATCAGCATTTTCTTTCTCTTCTCTTAAATCTCTACCAATAAATAAGTGAATCAAGTTAGATATCTACCATAACTATTTGGAAATTTGCTGTACTTGTGGACTTGTTATGGCCTTACACCTCTCTTCCCCCGCATCTCTTCACAAACCTTTGTACAATTTGACTATCTGGATCACATAACTGAGAACAGAGACAGACCTCACAAAAGGGAACACTTAGGTATTGACTGTTAGCATTCCAGTACTACCAAAACATAAATATTTCTCAAAACCAATGATTAAACTAATAGTTGGTAGCCTAAATCTGAACAGGACTCATAAAAGGGATTCTTTTATGTAAGCTGTAAGAGCAGAGAGGCAGAAAGAATCAGTCATGCTGGGAGGCAGAACACTATTGGTTTTAGAATAAAACAAAAGGAGGATTGGGCAGAAGAGATGGGAAATGCTGCAAGAGACCTGCATAACTTTCCCTTCTCCAGAACCTCAGGGCCCCACTGGAGTGCAAGTCCTGAAAGCCGATCTGATAAACCATAATTTATCCCACTATTAGTCCAAATATAGCTGGGATAGCAAAGAGTTTTAGTTTGGAAATATTTCAGCAAGAATATCTCTCAGGAAGTCAGAACAATATCACAAAGCAATAGATAGACATTGGTGGCACAGCTCCAAGATTAAATACATCCATAAAAATTTCCAAAGGGACTGTAACCTGTGCTTTAAAGTCTGAGAAAGCTGAATTACTATTGCTTGCTATAAAAATGAAGTCCTGGCCCACTCCTCAGGGTTCCCTGTGATGCCTGCAAAGTATCACTGTATTAATGTTGCAGGATGAGGGCCACAGCTGGAAATTATAAGTGTAGGAGTAGGACAGTGATAAAGCTCAAGATTGTCATGGCACATCTCTGGAAAGGCGTTCTAAAGAGAAAAATCAAAAGCGAGAGATTGTCTCTGGAGAATAAGAGAGGCATAAGTGAACACTGAATAAAACTAGCCATTTATCACACAACAAAGTAAAATATATACAGCATCCGTTTTCATTGCCAACTGGCATACAGACTGGGCTGCAAGAAAACATTTTGTAGCTGTGCTGCAAGACAAATCTCCACATGTGATGGACACGGCACCTTGTCTTTTCCTACCTACTGCAGCCAAGGCGGATTCCTATCCACTCCTTGATGTGGACCCTATCAGTACAGTGACAAGTCTACATTAGGAACTATGTTTTTGCCCTTAGTTTGACTCCGGCACGTCTAGGTGCATTTAACACCCCAGCACTGAAACAATAGGAATGATACCGTATTGAAAAGAGGTCCACACAACTTGTGAAGTCTGGCTACATCCAAGAGGAACACAAAAACTTTTTTCACAAGTGTAGTTTTCAGTAGTGTCTCTGTCACACCCTTACTCATCCCCTCAAGAAGAGGAACTTACCACCAGTTCTTCTGTATACTTTTGAAGAACATTACCGCTGGACGACATGGGGGGTCACTCTACACCACATAACATTGTATGCTACACGCGACAAGTTGCCTTTTCAACTACAAATTATCTCAGGGGCAAATGATTCCGAAAGCATGCCCCATGAAAAACCCAGACGTAGGGCATCTAAGATTTCAGGACATGTTTAGACGAGGGCTGTTTGTTTCAAAAGGAAGAATATCTATCTCACAGGTTTGGAGAGCTGCACAGATACATAACTCCTGATGACTTCCAATATGACAGTTCCTTAAAATTATACTCCATGATCAGCAGTATTACAATAGACAATGTATTTTATACTTCTGATATAGAGTGAACACTAAACACTGTATTTGCATGGCAGATTAACAGAATAGAAGACACAAAACTGCCAACTATTCAATCCCGACAGTTCATTATACAAGCTGTGCAGTCTGCCAGGGCAAAAAATTTGGAAAGGCAATATTTCTAGAGTTATTATTTACACTGACACTGATGCAAGTCTAATTAGTAAACTATTCATATGCAAATTTTAATATATGCTATACAATCTAATTTTCCAATGAACAGAGGAGAAGGCTGTTGACCAAGTGTGGTACCACTGCCCCAAGTAAATCTTGTGTTTCATTAGTACAGTAAAGAGATGAGGAAAAAACTCCTCCGGATAATCAAAGAGAACTTTGAAATGTAACACTGACATTTTTGGAAAAAAACCTAGGTCATGAACCAACTGTCTCTGTTTCCTAGGACTGGTGAAGGGGTTTGTTTTCCTTTATTATATCATCAGAGATTGCTTTTGAGAAAGATTAACCAGTCTACAAATAATCCCTTGGTTGTGAGTTGCTTTACTGATTCACATTAAAATGTCAAGAAAGCATTTCCCTTTGTGATGTTCCTACTGTCTTTTATCAGAAGCCATTCCCTCTGAAGATAGAAATTATTTTGCCTATTCTTGTTTTTTAGATGGTGAACACTATCAGCCTTCTCAGCTGATGACTCAAGCCAATTTGGACTATCTCCTCTGCAGGGTTCACAACAGGTTCAAGTATTTTCCGTAACACGGTGCTTTTTCATCTGTTTCCTTCTTTGCATAACCGCAGCACAGCTAAACCATCAGCCACATGATGCAGGATCTCTTGGCTCTGTTCTGATATTTATAGACCACATAAAAACGCAAGAAGCATGTTCAAACCTTCTTGCTCAAAACCTCTCCAAACCCCAGCTGAACATTCACCTGCATACACAGCAGTGCAAAAAATACTGTGGCATAGTAGCTGAATTTCAGGTTGACACTGTACATGGGATATGATCCAGTGTGTACTAAACCAGAAAATGTAACAATGCTAAAATTTTGATGTAAACAAACACCAAAATTAGTTAGCTTACTTCTTTAGAACTTCTGTGTCATACAGGTGATGGAAGTCAAGAAAAAAGTTTACTGTCCATGCTTAAGAGAAGCACCACAAGTTCTCCTGGTCATGATCCCAGGCCAGGAACACCAAGCGTTAACAAGTCAGCGCTCTCCAGCACTTCTCAGCTTTGAAGTGCTGACTGTTATTTGGATGTACGGACATGCTGTATCTCAAGTGAAGGTCAGCAGCCAGGATTAACTGATGATATAAGCAGGAGCATGAAATTGGATAATCACAAAACTGTGCTGAACAACAGACTTTCAAAATGTTAGCACTTTAAAACAATCAGATCTCAAGCAAGACCTGCCTCAGTCCAGTCTATACTCATTCTAGCAAGAGTGGGAGATGGTGCAGAGGCACATACACAAGAAGAGAACAAAGGAAGGTGCAAAACAGACAGACAAATCTACTCTAGGACAGTGGTGGTGGTGTCATGTTGTTCCCCCCGCTTCCAGTTAGCACCCCTGAGGGCGATATGCACATGTTAAATCACACAAGAGGACTCAGGTTCATGCCTGTGCTAATCCACAGCTCCACTTTCCACATATCAGCATCACAGATGGTCCAACACTGCCGCCTTTGTTTGAGATTTTTAGGTACAATTGTCACACTAGTTGTAAAACCACTGAAAAATAAGACAGGCAAGTTTTAGGAAGCTTCTCTACAGAAACGGTAAGTAATAATTACAAGGGAGGTAGTCTAGCTTTATTGATCACAGGAATTTCACAATAAAATTAGAAGTTTGATTACCAGTGCTTTGTTCTCAGTCTGGCTTGAAATTCATTCAGCACAGAACAAAACAAAACATGTTTAGCAATGTATTTTACAGAAGTAAATAGAACTCAAAGACACCTCATTCAGGCATCATTTTTCTTTTTTGCAGATCACTGCAGGAGAGCTCTAGAGGATCTTCAAAATAGCAGAGAGAATTTGGGCTCCAAATACTGTTACTACTGAAGACTTCTTGACAGGCCCAGTCTCTTACATGTGCTATATGGTCACATCAATGTTAGTTTACCCTCACATAAAATTTTTCAAGACTGCTAAATAAATGATAAATCTAACACCACAGTTTAAAATACAGGCACAGCCTATAACATACAAAGATAATGGGTAAATTGGCATATCAGTTCTCATTTAGAAGGTCAAAGACCATTTAATGCAAACACAGCTGTGACCATTTCTAACATGCTCTAGAATATCCTTAGGATAGCCAATCAATCAGCACTCCAAATAGTACGTGTGGAACACGCAGCTCTAGGTTTAGAGAACAAATATTTAAGTTTGTTAATAAATCTAAGTGTAGCATAGTGATCTCTGAAGCAACACTTCTTCTAGATGAAATTCTGCATGAGAACATTACCTATGTTATCCATGTATTTATAGCAAGAACAAAACCAAAACCTAACATTCTGGCCTGCTGGGTTACGGCCAACTTTAGAGACCAAATATGTGGGTTTTTTTCTTTTTATATATAACACACACACACATATATACAGGATGATAGACGGGAGGGGTGTGTGTGTATACACACATATATATGTATAATATTTTTCAGCATTTGAGAGAAAAGCAATTACTGACTTAAGATCATACATGAAAGTCTGATGAATGGAGGGCTTCCTTCCTTCTCGAAAACCTGGAGTTGTTTCTCTTTTGTTAGAAGGCATTGCTGTGACTTTTTAAACTGACTATTCATGTTTATATTCCTGTGAACTTTCTACAATAGGAACATTCTTGCTCTTATTTTTGCACAGCCAGACATACTAAAGAAAGAAACTTTAATTAGGGGGAAAAAAAAGCATAGACAAGTTTAAGAGCATTTTAATTGGAGGTGGATAAAATAGTACTGCTTATCTGCAGGCCTTCTTGAACAATATTTATTAGTAAATAAGCCTCTAAGACAAATTAATTTACTTCCACTGAAATCAGAAAGAACTGGGAGCACTCAAAGTGCCATGCTGCATTCACAAGCCAGCTATAGCTAGCCAATTGCCACTGGACTATTTAGAAAGTATAAGGAGAATTTTTGTTATGTGAACAAAAAGCAGCACTGAATATCTTCAGCTCTGAAGCAAGAATATTTGGGATACATTTAATACCCTTTTAAAAGTCAAGTCCTTTCTACAGTGTTAGTTTTGAAGGTCAATAGCAAAACTAGCTGTTACTTTAAAAATACCACATCAGGTAGGAATGTTCATACTCAGAGTCTCTCTCCCATGAATACTTTCACTATGATAGCAGGGATGCTTCCAGCAGACTCCAGAACCTCCAAACATTAATAATGTTTGTATGCAACTACTCTCCTCTCTTTTATTAACACGGAGCTATAGCTGAATGTCACAAGTATGAGGCTGTGTCGAACCAAGTTATGAGCTAAGCAAATCTGTGAAGGGCACAGACCTGTTCTATTGCTCCTTTACTCTAGGGCTGAGGAGGTTATCTATGCCTCTATTTAGCAAACATGGTTTACCTAATTCTGTTAAACACCATATCCAAAAGCAGACCCCTCCTCCTATTTCCTGTCCTATAGGAAGAAGAGCTTCCCCTCCCACAGAATTAATGAAGGGACATTCTGTAAAAGGCAGCTTAGTCTCTCCTATTTTTCTACGGGACAGCATTAGAGCCTGCTGTAATTAGTCCCTAGATGTAACCAGGTGCAACATTTGGTAAAAAAAACCAAAACCAAAAAACCAAAAAAACAAACCAAAAAAACCCGAAACAAACCGCCCAACCACAGTCCCCCCCATCAGCTTCCTATTGAACTCTAAAGAACATTTTTTCTATGTAAACGCACACTTTATGTGGTTGCATCCAAAATACTGCACTAATATGCAGATAACTAAAATATATATACACTGAAAATGCAGTAACAACTTCAGTTTAAAAAGCAAAACACAAACTTTTCCTCCTGAACTTACTAAATACCAGTGTGTTCTGACTCTACGAAGTTTCCAAGGTAACTGAGTAACATCCCTGACAGCTTAAGGTTAGAGCTTGCACAGTCTTATACTGTTTAATTTACTGCTGTTGCTACGATCAACTTTGGCCAGTGCGTAAGAGGAGACAAACACCATTTCAGGAGAGCAACATGCAGTCTGTAGAGGAAAACACACATGCAGCATGGCAGACGCCATTCAAGCAGCTATTTTGAGTTAGAGGTATCTAGCGATAGCCAAAGTAATTTTTTACTTGAGTGTCATTTTTGTTGGCAAAACAAACTATCAATATTGTTGTCCAGCTCATTAAGTGGAATGAATGTTACTTTTTATTTTCCTTCTATATTTACTGTTGCTTAGTCAGGTTTTTTTTTTCTGCCATTATCATTCTGAAGAACAGATAGTCTCCAACTTACCAGAAACTAATTACAACGTCTTTAGAAAGGTATTTTCCCAGTCTAAATTTCAAATTTGTAAAAAATTAATCAGGAACTCTGGTTACAATATGAATAAGGTTTATATAAACATCAAATTTCAAGTCACTGTCCCCATCTCTTTTGGAATTACCTCCTTACCATAACAACAATGGTGCATGGAACAACATACTACAGGAATATTTTAAAGAGTATATACTTTAAGAGTATTTTAAAATGCACACTAAAACCAAAAAGGCAAAAAAAAAACTAAATCAGGAAATTTACTTGAATTAGGAAAAGCTCTGCTGCTAAAGCCTTGCTAAATTTGGCTCTGAAAGTTCATTCTAGTTACAGAGTGTAGTTACAGTCCAATAGGCTAACAAAAATCCTTCTCCTAGATTATGAAGTCTTGGGAAGCCATCCAACTCCAAATGCTTTACTACCAAATGCAGACTATCACGGGGCATACTCCATAAAGAAAACCTCATCTAACACAGGATTTATGCACCTCTAGATTAGGCTTTGCAAAACCTAGCTTACAGGCACTGGCCTACAGAGTGACATAAAACTTTCTGGGTGAGGCACCTGGAGACGCTTGAGAGTTCTGTACTCTCCATACCACACACTTGTGGGAGAGTCAGGCCCCCAGAGAAGTTATGCAAAAACTCCAGACATTAACCTGGTGCTAGCCAGTTGAAAAAAATATTAAAATGGCATTGACAGAGCAACAAAGACTGGCAAATACCCACCCTGCTCCATGGTCCAGGTGGACTCAGAACTATGAGACCAGAGTCTCACAGTTCTCTCCCAAATGAGGGCATCAACAAGGATGCTTTGGAACTTGCTTTATTTTAATATCTGGAGAACAGAAGAAATAGTAGTACTTAGGTTCACACTTACCAGCGTGGTATACAGCAATGAGTTCAGGATACAAACTTATGTTACTTGGACAGTATATGGATTGATTGTTCCAAATAGCTTGACAATGGATTGGTTGTAAAAATACCAAGACAGTCCTAAGAACAAGGAAGAAATGTCTGGTAGCATGGCCCTATCCTGAAACTAACTGGCCTAGCTGTCATATACAGAGCACTACTGGTGCATGTGCTCTCCTTTCTTGTCCACTGACTTCCATCTGTGGAAGTTTAAATGGAAGCAACTCTTCTGTACAAACTGGCAAATAGTTTGGTGGTCAGCCTCCCTTTCCTGGAGGGTCTAAAAAGCATTTCAACATCATCAGACTAAGCATCCTAACTATTAAGTTGTATCACATGTGCAGGGCTTCTACTTTCACCATGTTTTAGAAAAATGTGACAACCAGCACAGATTATTTTGACAGTGTGCCCCCAAACACATTGACAAAATCATTCTCTGCTGGATCTTGGACATTCCAGAAGACAGAACCACTGAGCACGCAAAGCAATCTGTCCCAATTACAATTCAGAGAGAGCGAAAGATTATCTCCTCACTAGTCAACAGTTGCTGGTTTTGCTGTGGAGTATTCATTTGAAAGGAGGAAGCTTTTGTTACATACACTAGAGTATTGTCAAACGCACTTGAAGCAATTTTGAATAACCTAGATAAAAAGTGTCGTATGAAGTCTACACAAAGATCAACATTAAACATTCAATAAGCTTTTAATTTCCAGTACTTGTGAATACAAAGAGGAATCTCACATCAACTACCAAGTACATATGGGGATTGCAAAGTCACAAGCCAATATTGAGAAGGGTGAGACATTTCAAAAGAAGACAGCAGGGCAAAACTGTCGTGAATCTCTCTTTCAGAACCTTTTCTTCAGAAAGTTTTCTTAAAACTATCATATTTTGATAGTTTTACTAGTAGTATGGACAATTTTACTGTCTAACTATGCAATTCCTGTCTAAAAAGACTCACAGTGTGAAATTGCTGAACTGTACATAAACCCAATTGCTTACATAAGCTTCAGTGCCCAAAAGAAAAGGCGGCAGCAATACAAAAAGGAACTTTACAAAGAACTTCTGGGTGATCCCAGAGCTACAGACCAGCAAGTCCTGCTTCCACAGAAAGCAAATTGGTAGATACTACCATGGAGGAGAACATAAAAAGAAATACAGATAAATAGGATATATAGATGAAGAGCTGATGTGGCTCTTGCAGAGGGATGTCATGACATACAGATCTATTGAGTTCTGTCAAGAGTCAGCCACCATGCAGATAAGCATGACCTAGTTGATATAATGTATTCCTTTTGAAAAAAAGTCTTTTGATAAAATCCCTCATCAAAAGCTGAAATTAGCTAAGCTCTCATGCAGTGTAGGGGAAGGGCCTCCTGTGAATAAGTAGTTAAATAAAAGACAGAAATGGAAGGGTAAAATAAAAATGTCGGCTTTTTTACATCAGGTAGATGTTATCAGCAAGCACCTGAAGGATCTGTTCTGCAGTCTGTGCTTTTTAACACGTATTTTAATAGAAAGGAACTGTCAGCAAGATGTTTAGTTTGAACCATTTTGTATTGCCTGCAAACTAAGCATTCCTCACTCTCCTCAAACTAAAGTTCTGCATGAGCAGATAACCACTAAAAAATGCATGTGTCTATATATAAATATGCTTCTAACTAAAAGCTACAGCCTGCTTGCCCTTCTTAACAGCTACAGAATATGGACAGCAGAACCTAAGTCCCCACTGAGCCCAGGGTGGATTGCAAGAGTGTGGGGATTTCCCTAATTTGTCATATTTATTTAACATTTGAATGACTTATTTAAAACCCCAGAGGAGCAGACCTGATGTCTAAAAGAAAATTCGCACTCTGGTACTTGACTTGGTTCTTGAAGCAAAAAAAGTATTTACAATATTGCATCATGTGCTAGTTATTCACCTCACTCAATTTTTAGCTTCCACTAACCTTACAGCTCTACCTAAGAAACCATACTATCATCCCTGTAAAAACCATGGCTTTCCAAACAGCTGCACTGGTCATTGTCAAAATTTGCTACCCTGCAAAGGTTAAAGAGCCTTTAGGTCATGAACACCAGCATTTCTGAGAAGTAATTCCATTCCAGTTTTATCTTTCAACTAGTTAATTAACTGAGGAGAAAATGAAAAGTGAAATATTAAATTCCCACCGATGAATATTTCCAAAAAAAATATTGCAAATAAATAGGAAAGAACATGATAGAGAATGATGGCAAAAAACTAAGGAGCAAAGAAGGCAATTTAGAAAAATATTTAAAATTATAGATAATTATTTGGAGTTGTTTATATTTGCTTTTACAACATGAAATACTCTTTTAACTACCTTTTGTTAGCAAGTAGTATCAAATGTTAAATCAAGATCACATGGTTTATTCAGGCTCTAGGGCTTGGTCTATGATGATAACTGTGAGAGCTAGTTTATTTTTATAGACTGTTGCTAAAGCACTGGTGGACTAAAAATAACTTCTGTTAAACAATGATACTGTATTCTGAATGTATAACAAATACTTTCCATAGATCATCCAAATCAGGAGAGTGACAATGAACCGCTATTTTTGAGAAATAATAAATAAGGACTTGGTAAAGATAAGATTCAGAAGTGTCTAGGGCTGTTAAGACACTGGGCAGGGGAGGGGTGTAAGGCATGAATGTTTTAGCAGCCTTTGTTTTGAATGATCTATAGCATCTGTGTAATGTTCACTAGTTTATAATTTTCTAAATTGGCTGCGGGCTTTTTGTAGTAATCTTTGAGAGACTATGCCCTCTGTGGATTTTGTCCCTTTAACTTTCAACTTGAGGGCTCTTCTGAATAGATCCATTTTGCTTGCTCTGTTCTTCCAAAGCTCAGCGTCTCTATGTCAAATGTTGCTAACTTAGCTGCTCTTGGGATATCAAACACAACCCTACAACGATCTCCACTGAATGGTCTCTACTTATGTCTTAAATTCGCTCTCACTTGTGATTTAACATTACTGAAGCAAAGCCTCCTTTGTGAATTTTTCTTCAGTGTGGCCAGTTTTAATCTTTAAATTTTGATAGTGGCTTCTCTAGAATGTTTAGATTGTGCAGTTTTACCAGGTTACATGTATGCACCTGAAATCCTGCATCTTAGATACATTAGATCTTTCTTACTCTTTCAACTATAAATTCTTGAGGAGCTGAGCTTTCTCCTCTTGATGTGAAGACCAATATTGCAGCCTACTGGTATAGGCATATCTTTATGTCTTGCTTTCTATTCCCTTATGTTGGCCTTGTGTCCTCTCAACTCAGAGTTTCCACCAGACTTCCAGATGCTATGGAACTTCTCGGACACAGTATTACTCCACTGGGTCTCAACTGCCTGGGGAGTTTCTAGCAGGGTATAAAGCAACAACATATAAAGCAACTACTTTTCTGTAATTTTTAATTTATTCTTTCTTACTGCAGGGGCAAACCCTGTTTGTTTCGGGGTTTCCCTACCCCCCAAAAAAATCCTACCTTACACTTAATCAAAGACATGCACAAGATCTTTTCGTTTAACATCCTTATCTAGCACTATGATGATTTTACTTTGAATTCTTATTTTCTCTCACGGGGTTAATTTGTATCCTATACTATACTGAAAATGGAGATATCTGTCGTATGCATCTTCAAAAGATGTCCCTGTTCAAGTTTATGTATTTCTCAGCTCCTGACAGTTTTTTTCCCAGACCTCAGTTAAAAAAAAAAAATTATTCACTTTGCGTGCTAACATTCCCACTTCACTTTTGGAGATGGGACACCAGTCCCTGTGTGTAGACACTCTACTTTTGACAAAAGAACCCACAGTGACTAACGAACTTATATATGCCTTACAGACATGCTGAAATCCCAAATTATCTTCTTTCCAGGTTGGACCTCCAAACTGGAAGACTATTTCTGAGAGAACCACTGTTAAGCTGCTGGACCTAAACTTTTTATTTGAAAGCTCCCAGGATCTTTTATGTCTGTCTCCCTGAGTTCTTAGTCAAAGGAAACAAATCCTCAGTTTCCAGGTTGCTACTGTTTCTATGAGTGCAACGGACAGCTTTTATTTTTTTTTTTTTTTTTTTTTTTTGTAAATTCATTACAGACATTAATTCCAAAACTTCAGGGAGTGTTCCAGCTCTGCCAGATGGAGCACTATTGATTCTTCAGAGTAAAATATGAAAGGAGAGACAAGTGAAAAACATTTAATCGCAGAACAAAACGCTGTTGACTTGCAGAAGTTCCAGTAAACTCTGAACAGATTTTCTCATAGGATCTCCTTGTCACTGAGTAACAGGAACAAAACAGATTTGACAGCAAAGTGATGCCTATCATCTCCATTAAACACATGTGTGTTCCAACTCCAGGACCCCAAATACCTTTTCCTACTCCCTCCGATCCAGTTGCTTTAGATGAAGGATCTCAGGCATTCCTTCCCACTGGCTGCACAGCCAAAAAAAAGCTCAACACTTTGTTCTGATGGTCCAAGTACAAACTCAGCAAGAGACACTAATCAGAGTGCACAACCCTAACTGGTACCAACACGTAACACCATTTACAAGTCATCCACCAAAATGGTGAATGTGCTCAATTAAGAAGATAAGATCTGTACAGTTGTGCTCTCTCTCTCATACACGTATCTCATTCTATCAGTGGCAGTAGACTTAGCTATTTCATTGCTCATTTACCAAATTTTTGCTGCAGTTCAGATTACACAGTGCCAAACAAAGCACAGATAAGAGAAAATATGATCCACAGTTCTCTTGATATCATTTCAGTCACCTGGACAGAACATAATGCTTCATCAATGCAAAAAACAATCCTCTCAATGAATCAAAACCCACACTCAGGACTGGCTTCCAGGAAGGAAGAACAAGCCATTTTGAAGACTACACTGAAACCTCACAGTATTTGGAAATGGGAGCAATGTAAGGTTTTTTGCGTTGTTTCTAACTGTCTTAGTACAATAACAGCATAGAATAAAAATAACCAAAACACCCAGACATAAATTCTATGGCAACAGACCCTGAAAATGCAAATATATTTTATGTACTACTTTAAATTCATCCTCAAGTGATGACCAAAGCATAATACTAATTAATTAAGAATTATATTTATGGAACACTTGTAAGTCTATTAGTCACTTGAATGACCCTGATAGCCCATAGCTTTTTAAATATGGCTTTACTAACACAGAAAGGCACAGTCTATGAAATATGCATCATAGGGGATTAAGTACACTGTGTAGACTTGCTGAAGTCCTCACAGTTCAAGTGAGATAGGCCAGTTTCTCAGCTGTTCCTAACCATATTACCAGCTGCACAAACCATTTGTGGCCACTTCACATCCATGGACCACTAAACCCTTGTAGCCATTGCTTTTCTTCCTCCTCCTCTGAAAAGAAACAGAACTGAAATTCCCTGGGTGCTAACACTGAGTGTATTAGAAACAGAGACATGCAACAAAGATGAAGGGAAACTATTCATTGAAAGGCCAGAAGAAAAAAAAAAAAAATCATTATTTTAAACAGTTACTACGTACAAAATGTTGTTTATCAAGAGGTAAAGAGATTAGACAGATTCCCACTTTGTCCTGAACCCTGTAACATGATGAGCATCACCTGTAGGCATTGTTAAAAGGCACTACCCATAAGATAGGCTAGATATTCTGAAACGAAGAACATTCTGTGCCTTGCAGTCACTAGTTCCAGGCAGAATGCACCATACTAGGAAATTCAGAAACACACATAAGCCCTGAATGTATTTTACCTCTATAAAAAGCCCAGTTCTTTCAAATTAAGCGGCTTTTCAGAATTAAAGCCGTTATAAATCCCATATGGAAGACCATTTTTATTAGAAGATCTTAAGAGCAAGATCCTATTTTGGCAGCAGCAGTGAAGACAAAGGGCACAGGCAAGCCTCGGAAAAACTGCCTCAGCTAAGACTGCCCAGTGCTTCCTACTGTAACACCATCTCTGCAGATCTTACAACTTTACCAAGCTGTAATTGTTCAGACTAAAATTTTCCACACTGGACTTTTGCCAATTTTGAGACACATTTTTCAGAGGTTTTTTAGCCTCTTCCAAAAAAGAGGCTAGGGAAAAATACACTGCTCTTTACAGATTAATGAATTCCACTGACCTTCCCAACAGCTTGAGAGCACTAACACTTCAGAACAGGCGGGTCACTGAGTACACCTTTTTGCCAACCCTGGGAAAACCCTCCTGAACTTGGCCAAGTACAAGTGTTTGTACATACTGCTAATTTATGTATGCAGAAGAGATTTAGGTTTTAGCAACTCATTGATCAATCTATCCAAACACTATGCAGGAGACAGGGAAGCCATGCATGGGGGGCATAAGTGACTAGAGGCAAAGAAAGATGCACAAATGAAGAGCCAACATGAAAGCAGAATCGGTATGTGCCACCTGGGCACAGAAACTGGGATAGAGGGTAGTAAAGGCTGGCTGGTAAAGTGAAGGAGTGGAGAAGCAACAGCAGGAGTTTCATCTAGGAGAAAATGCAGGTGAGGCAACAAGCCAAGCCTACACATTCCCCTCAAGAACTGGAATGAAACCCCAAATTGCTGTCTAGCAGACAAATGGTGAGACTCAGTATCTGCAGCACCGTAAGTAATACATCCTATGTCCCTGTGGACCACAGAGAAGATAACTACATACTACACTGCTAAAATAATACTCTTAATTCAAACTACAGAGGTCTGTTGGATTGGAAGTTATCCATCCTGATAAAGAACAACATCTGTTTTTTTCCAACATATTTTGCAAAAAACCTTAAGAATTTACAAGTAATAAAACAAAGTTAAAGAAAAATCAAAGACTGCAAACCCAAGTGCTGAAAGTCTTTACAAGTTTAATTAGGCTTTTCTGTGCATGCATTTTATGAGGAGTTTTTGAAGATACAATCACATACTACAACTTTCATTAAATCCTTATTTTTTTCCCAGCAAACAGTGCTCTGAAAATAAATTAGTGCAGCACATGAAAAGGAAATGCATTCTGCAGACCTTTGTTGCAGAATTTAGAAGCTGTGCAATGGTGGAGGCAGGAGTTGAAGAACAAGAAAGATGATCCTACAGATGATGCGGCTAAATGCTGCACTTGAAAACTGATTTTATCCCTGCTACTGATAAAATCCTTCAGGGATACCAGGAAATCTGGGTAACTGTCTTAAGACTACAGGATACTGCCAACCTGCAGAAATACTCTGCAGAAGAACTAGGGATGTGTTTGGAATATGAAGGGCGATTAGAGATGCTAATGTGAGAAAAGGCATCGACTAGGTTAGTGCCTCCAACTGAATGCCAAAAACGGGTGGTTACACTTGTCTTCTTTCTATGACTTTCTATGGCTCATCCAAGTAGAAAATACCATTATCTTCTCAGTCTGTTGTGAAATTAAATTATTTTTAAAAGAACTAAATGGAAAAATGTCATTCTTTGAATGTAACTGTCCACATCTTAAAATTAACTTCATACAGTTTGTGGTTGTTCTCTTTTAATGTCTTTGCCTATACCTATGGAGTTCCAGCAGAGCAAGCAACTGACAGAGCTGGCATAAAGTAGAGGCAGCTGGGGGAACACCAGGCTCCTAGTAGTTCAGATTACAGTAGTCATTCTTGTACCTCTTCTAAACAAATATTTTTATCCCTTGAAGTTGCATCGTGACCTAAATGCGTCTCATAGTCTTCTGCCACCTCTCTACTGTCTTACTCCTTTACAGTCAGAGGTAAAACACCCTCACCCCCAACTCAGAGAAGAACAAGACTGTAATGTTTAGGAGACAAAACCCACATAGGACTAATCTTCAGCTCATCCTTACCTCATTTGGTGGAACAATAGCAAAAGGTTGGATGACAGCTGCCAGTGGAATGCGAGCCTGCTTGGCCATATCTGAAGACAGTGGGAAGCAGTAGGTAGTACATCGGATATAACGAGGGCTGGCGTGGCCTAGAACACCCAACATAGCATGCACAATGAAAGGCTGTTAAAAGGAACCCACCTGTCCCAAACACAAGCCAGAAAAATCAAACCAACAACATAAAGCAACAAGTGCATACACTAAGTTAAATACATGCTTTTTTTCCTCCCATGAGAGCTTCTGCCCACCTCTCCTCTTTATATGTCAGCCCATTGCCCCTCCCTGTAGGTAAATCTTTTCTTGCTGTTTGAGTTTAAAGCAGAGATTTAAACATATCAGGAAAACCCTCACAATTATTTGCAATAAGAATGTCAATAGAGATTGGGTTGAAACATACCATATCTAAGATCTTAAAATAATATGGATGAAATCCCCAGTGGAAATGTCAATACTATATGTAAAAAAATGCTGCCAACTGTTAAGACTGCTCTAATGAGCTAGTTCTGATTCAGAAAATAGCGTACCTGTGTTAACATCACCATGCTCATTTATGTGGCAAAATAGAGTGTGCTAAAATCACCACACCACTTCTTTTAGCACGCTTAGCTCAGTTCCCTGAATGAGAAACTGTGCTGTGCACTGCGGACAAAAGCACTGAAAGGCACCAAGAGTTCAGAAATCTGCTTCCTTATGCTCCTTTTTTAACCATCGAGCTGCAGCTCTGCTCCGTTTCTTGAAAGTAATTTCTTTGTTCATCAGAACAGCATTACCCCATTCTCAGATAATGCCAAAAAATCTTGAAGTGTTTAAGTTTTATACAGCTTATCCAAGCAGTGATAAATTAATGCTGGACTAAACGATACCATCAGTTTAATCTGTATTAAAATATCAAGTCTGCTGTCAAGAGCAGCACATGGAATATCGTACTTCCAGGCTCTAGGCAGAAGCAAAGGCAGACACATTGGCCAAAGAAAAAAAATAAGTCAATTAGACAGCTTGTATGCTGCCACTATCGCTTGAATAGAATTTTCCAAAATTTTTATCTTAAAACATAACAGTGCTAGTCTCATTGCTTCTTCTAGTGTCCATCTTTTAAAATTTCAGAAGAATCCAAAAAAGGATTTTCAACTTGAAATTTAAAACCTTGAAAAATTTTAAGTTAAAAAGAAGAGTTGTCTCAACTATTCATATTATTTTAAAAGCCAGGAAGGGTAGACGTGTTAACCCAAGGTGTAATAATTCAACTCCTACTCCCCACACACACTTATTTTTTTCTTCTTTACAGGGAGTTTCCCATTTCATGTCCAATTTAGAGTAAGGAACATCATTTTCAGATGAGAAATTTGAGAATTTAGGCTTTTTTTTTTAAATTATATTTGATCTCACCTAGAAAGACTCCAAATCAGTAACAAGGACAGTTACCTTGGTCTTGGATTATGCAGTCTGTGGTGACAAGAGGAGGAACCTGTCCTCTTGTGTTTGTAGCATAGATCTGCCCTCCCCGAGAAGCCTTATCATTTTCAATTACTTGAATCTGATGAATAAGAAGCAAGAACAGCATGAGACAGGTAAGACATGCATTCAGTTACATTCATCAACAGTTATGCTAACATCTACACCAAGTAACACTATTGACACTGTCTTACACAGAGGTGCTACAAACCGATCACAATACAGGCTTCTGGGCCACTAACAACTAGAAAACCACACACTACTCAGCTGGGTGTAACTCATTCACAACTGCAGCTGCCTATTGGAACTCAGGGCTAACACTACACATTGGGGTGGATAAGACCTATATACAGTGAGCAAATGAGTTGTTTAAAGTAAGTATATTGACTGCTAGGAGGACAGACCTTTCCAAGAGAGGATAGCTAGCAAATTGAGGAGAGCAATGGTTTAAATAAGACCCTGTTACTGAATCTGGTCTTCCATTCTCCCGGATTAAACTGAAGGGCAAGACTGCGTCACCTTACTCAGATTCTGTATGTACCAGGTTATCTTTTGTATGACCATAGCTGTGCTGCTTCATAAATTAACATACAGGTAATTGATCAGATTGCAACAGTGGGAGGGGTTAGCCCTCATTCCTCCTGACTAGGCTCCATCCACAGGGTGGTTAAGAAATAATCTACATGGTAGATCACCTTCCTAGCTGAGCTATATTTCAGCACTGCCATTTAGAAAGCAGCAATTTAAACTCCTGAGAAAAGCCTTGCTGGCCATTAGGCAGTATTTCAACCCTGGAGCTCAGGGGTTTCATTCTCTAGGTCAGACTGCCCTGTTGTGAGCTTTCTCCTAGAAAGAAACTAAAGGAGAGCAATCACAGAAAACTTTTATTAAAATGAGGCAGCTCTGATCAGGTACAGATTTACTCTGGTTGAAGCCTATTTTATAGCAATTTACAATGCAATGTCATGGAACACTCATGAAGCTGGCCGAACACATTTCTTTCAGATACACTTCCTCCCTTGTCACTTCTGCACAACCCCTCACCCTTGTTTAAGTTTGATACTTTCCAGGATATATCTGAAGTTATATAAAGCTCTATTTTGTTCCACACCATAAGCCAGATCACTGAGATGATACCATTATTCCTCCTCTTCCCTCAAAGGAAGCTATCTTTTCAGCAATCTGGTTTAGAGTGTAGCCAAACAGCCGTGACAAACAAGAGGAACGAGACAGGGAATTTCTGAAACTGGCATTGCCACTGCTGCTGGCATTCCATGGAGTTGTATCTTTGCACTGCACATTAATTTCTAATAATAGCTAGGGAAGTTCAGAAGCCTCTGTTGGAAAGCAAGCAGAGGAAAAAACCCAAATTAGTTGCATAGAGTCTATTGATCATTATCCAAGAGGTATTTCCTAACACACTGGAAATAATTTGGGGCCTGTAACTTTTTTTTTTTCCAATAAAGTTTTTGTATTGCAATTTAAATATACAATACATTCCTCAGAGAGCTTGTTATATCTTCTGCTTGATTATTTTCCCCTGCCTCCTTGGCTTGTATACTTATTGCTAACTCTTGCATTAGAAGGAAAAAGGTTTTGCTCTAGAAAGATCCACCGGCTGAAGAAAGCAAACCACTTTCATACTTAGCTCTGCAAAGGATCAATGTACCATGGTATTCTGCAGTTAACTGACCTAAGGATATCATTGTTCTTGGAAATAACTGTTGACAAAGCCCAGATGCTAGTTTCCATAGATGTTGTCAGAGCACGTATCAACCTCTAACAGATGTAAGAAAAATATAAATCAACAATGGCTACAGATAAGAAATAAATTTATCTGGCAACACTATTGTAATTATATAATGTAAATATAACAAGAGAAATACACATGATCATACTTATTCCTCATTCTGAATTAGCTTTTTGCCCTTTACAGACATTGACCGAGATCATGTTTCTTTTAAACACATCATTTTGATCCTCTCTGTGCTGCTTAAACAAACCGTTTAACCTATTTTAACATTGGTGTCATAGTCAAGGCTGTTTATTCTACATGCACAATTGAAACAAGACATCAGTCCATGCTTTCATGCCAGACCTCCTCCTTCTCCATTCTCCCTCCCTGCCTTTTTTTTTTTTTTTTAAATTAGACAAGACCATTTTATCCTTCTTATGTAAAAAGCACAATACTGAAACACGAGGAATGGTTGACCTATTAAAGGCATTTGTTAATCACACAAACACTTTAGAATTTTTACACAATGGTTTTGTTACATTTAACTTGAAAATTGCCTTTAACAGAGGCAATTGCAGTTGTTATATTAACCTCTAAGTGATTATCAACAAGTGTTTTTCCAAAATTCTGGGGATTTTACATCAAAACTATCATGGATAAAACAAATAATCTTTTCTAGAAGGACAAAAGAATATCCCCATTTAAGGAAGCATTGCTGCTACCTACTAGACAGCATCAGGCTTTTACACAAATACTTTTCCTTCATCTCAGTGGAACACAAATTCTTTCCGGTAGAGCAATACTGCCTCAGCAGAGAAGTGGAAGATTCCTTCACCCAGACTAGCTTACAGTGTGGTGGTTAACACATTTTTTTGAGTAGAAAGTTATAGGTCAAAGCTGCAGGACACACCCTGCTTCAATAATCCTGACTCTCCAAGGACCTTTTGACCTGCCTGGACAATTGCCAGAACCAGTATAAGTGTGTGCATCAGAATTTTTTTTCCCTGTGAGTTGGACAATTGCCAGAACCAGTATAAGTGTGTGCATCAGAATTTTTTTTCCCCTGTGAGTTCCACATGTTCTCCCTCTATTTCAATCAGCTGTTCTCAATAAAGAAGTTAAATGCAGCCTGCATCTAACTAGCTATTCCTTTGGCTAACAACTAGAATACTTTATTTAAGATGGACACAACCACAAGCCGAGTGCTTATGGGTGAGGATGAGGGGGGAGGCCAACAGAAAAGATATCCTGTTGGGAGTCTGTTACAGACCACCCGACCAGGATGAGGACATTGATGAAGTATTCGACAAGCGGCTGGCAGAAGTGTCTCAGTCGCGAGCTCTTGTTCTCATGGGGGACTTCAACTTCCCAGACATCTGCTGGAAATACAACACAGCAGAAAGGAAACAGTCCAGAAGGTTCCTGCAGTGGGTGGAAGATAACTTCCTGACACAGCTGGTAAGTGAGTCTACCAGGGCAGGTGCCCTGCTTGACCTCCTATTCACTAACAGAGAAGGACTGGTAGGAGAGGTGGTGGTCAGAGGTCGTCTTGGCCTTAGTGATCATGAAATGGTAGAGTTTTTGATTTTTGGTGAGGTAAGGAAGGGGGTCAGCAACATCGCCACCATGGACTTCCGGAGGGCAGACATTGACCTGTTCAGAACGCTGGTTGGGAGAGTCCCTTGGGAGATAGTTCTGAAGGGCAAAGGGGTCCAGGAAGGCTGGGTATTTTTCAAGGAAGAAGTCTTGAAGGCACAGGAGCAGGCTGTCCACATGTGCCCTAAGACAAATCGATGGGGAAGACGACCGGCCTGGCTGGACAGAGTTCTACTACTTCGACTCAGGAAAAAAAGGAGAGCTTACCAGCTCTGGAAGAAGGGGCAGGCAACCCAAGAAGAGTACAGGGATCTTGTCAGGTCATGCAGAGAGGAAATTAGAAAGGCAAAAGCCCAGCTGGAACTTAACCTGGCCACTGTTGTAAGGGATAATAAGAAAAGTTTTTATAAATA
>NW_009258887.1:490320-490710 GCF_000687185.1 Egretta garzetta
GATCCACCCAAGAGTGCTGAAGGAGCTGGCAGAGGAGCTTGCCAAGCCACTCTCTATCATTTATCAGCAGTCCTGGATAACAGGGGAGGTCCCAGATGACTGGAGGTTGGCAAATGTGACGCCTATCTTCAAGAAGGGCTGGAAGGAGGATCCAGGGAACTGCAGACCAGTCAGCCTGACCTCAGTACTGGGGAAGATTACAGAGAGGTTCATTTCGAGTGTGCTCACCAGGCACGTGGAGGACAATTGGGATCAGGCCCAGCCAACATGGGTTCATGAAAGGCAGGTCTTGCCTAACCAACCTGATTTCCTTCTATGACCAGGTGACCCGCCTGGTAGATGAGGGAAAGGCTGTGGATGTTGTATACCCGGACTTCAGCAAAGCCTTCG
>NW_009258887.1:491042-502088 GCF_000687185.1 Egretta garzetta
GTGGCCAAGAAGGCCAATGGCATCCTGGCCTGTATCAGAAATAGTGTGACCAGTAGGAGCAGGGAAGTCATCGTGCCCCTGTACTCGGTGCTGGTGAGGCCGCACCTTGAATACTGTGTCCAGTTTTGGGCCCCTTGCTACAAGAAAGATGTTGCATTGCTGGAACATGTCCAGAGGAGAGCAACCAAGCTGGTGAGGGGTCTGGAACACAAGTCATATGAGGAGTGGCTGAGGGAACTGGGGTTGTTTAGTCTGGAGAAGAGGAGGCTGAGGGGAGACCTTATCGCCCTCTACAACTGCCTGACAGGAGGATGTAGCGAGGTGGGGGTCGGCCTCTTCTCACTGGTAATGGACAATAGGACGAGGGAGAATGGTTTGAAGTTGCGCCAGGGCAGGTTTAGGCTAGACATTAGGAAAAACTTCTTCACCGAAAGGGTTATCAGGCTCTGGAATGGGCTGCCCAGAGAGGTGGTCGAGTCCTCATCCCTGGAGGTATTTAAAAGAAGGATAGATGAGGTGCTTAGGGACATGGTTTAGTGGTGGGATGGCAGGGTTAAGTTAAAGGTTGGACTCGATGATCTTAAAGGTCTTTTCCAACCAAAGTGATTCTATACGCTTGTTTTCTCTTTCTCTTACACCATTCTAAGAAGAAGAGACACTGTCCCACCAGCACATGTTTGGGCATGCTTCAACCTTCAATCTATATGAAGCTTAAGCACTAAGGGTATTCTAAGTTACTGAAAACCTTACGAGGCTGCAGCAACTGGAAGGATGCTCAGGAAAATGTAGTTGCCTGGGAAACTCCTGAAATCAAACTGTGAGGTGGCTTTTGAGCATGGGACTTCTCTGCATTTCCGGGATTGCAGTTTTAGAGTTCACATACCTGTATTCTGCACAGATCTTAATTCAGGTGTCTATCTGTTACTAAGTTGAAGCCTTCAAACTTTCCAGAGTGAAAAGGAAAGGTGATAAGCTGCAGTGAATGCAAGCAATCCTTCAGTATTGCTCACTATCATACTAAGAAACCTGTTGAGAATTCCTATCAAAATATTTGGATTCATGGGTATGTCCCACGTTAGATAAAGATTTAAAGCCTCTTCAGTACTGAAACTAACATTATGCACTAATTTATCCAAAACTGACAGCACAGAGTACAAAATTGCACGTAACTAAAACTGCAAAAATTGGAACATATATTGTGAACCAAGCCACATGAGCACAATTTTATGCTAGAAAAAAGCCCACCAACTAAAATAAATACAATAATAGCATTGTCATTCCTTTCTCTTAAAGGCAGCAGAAATTTACTTTTACAAAAAAATTAGTGCCGTGTTACTTACTGGGCTTGGAATAGAGTCAGGATCAAGCTTCTTCTGCTGTGGACCTGGGAGCTGTGCCAGACCCCCAGGGAAAGCACCAGGATAAGACAGCTGAGATCCTGCCATCTGAGGGCCACCATAGTTTGCTACAGAGTTACAAATGACAAATCATTTAAAGTAGTGAAGTTGCATTACCAATTTCTAACATCAACTTTTTGCCATACAAATCATTCTTACTCAGCTAAATGCAACTTCTTCTTCCCTTCTGTTTTCAGGAAGTAAAGGAAATGGATTACTTTGAATCATGCAGTCTGTGTTTTAAAGGTAAGCATAAGACTAGGTGTGACAACTTTGGCTCCAAAGTTTTCAGGTGTATGTCAAGTAAGATGGTTAGTAGAGATTACCACAGTTACTCAAACCAGGCCATTACATTTGCGAGAGTCTCTCCCCCTAACATCAGTCAATGCAAACTGGCTAGTTAGCTGTCAAAATAACAGTTTTATTCACCTATGTCAGGTGAAATAATTGTATTCAGTTACAATATGTTATTGCTATAGTAAAGCATTTTTGAAAGCTGCTTATGACAGTATTAGAGCAACCTACATCTTTACAGAGTGTAAGAAAAACTCCTTTCTGTAGTATGTTGTGCCTTTACCCATTACTAACCAAATAATTCTGTTCCCGATCCAAATTAATCTCCTTTTTCTTGTTACAGTCTCAACAGTGCTAAAGTTTTGCTCAAAAGTATAGCCTGCCCTGAACATACTGACTGACAATGCAAATCTTTTCATTCTACAAAAAGAGGATTAAATTTTCATTTTTCCAAGTCAGCAGAACATCAAGCATGAATGGTCACAGTTCCACCAGTGATTCTCCACATATGTTTTGTTTTCAGTTACGGAACAAATATCCTTCCTTACCTTGCTGAGGATGATATCCAGGCCCTGGAGGCTGTCCTGAAAGCTGTTGCAGGTTAGGATTTGGGGGGACAGCTCCAGGCCCAGGGATTCCATCTTGTCTGGCCATAGGAGGCAATGATGGTTGAGCACAAAGGCCATTATTTGCTGGTGGAGGAACCTGTGATCCAGGTGGTAAAGGGATTTGCTGCTGGGTTGGTGGTGGTAGCTGTGGACCCTGAAAAGATGCTGGATGCCCAGAAGACATGCGAGAGCTGGGAGTAGTGCCAGGACCTGAGCAAGAAATTATGTCAGCTGAGTCAAAAATGATCACCTACTAACTCTGCGTGGAAGGTGTTCTATTTTTGCTCAATACATTTACAACATATAAGCAATATTGTATCCCGTACTGAAAATGCTGCATTATGGGGATTCTGAATGCCTGTTCACGTAACAAATCTGACCTCGTAGTTTAAATCTGAATGGGTTCAGACATTTAATTTATTTCTTTTGGCACTATTTGCAATAAAATCCTGCAGCTGGGGTGGATGGGGAAAGAGAAAGGGAAGCCAGCCTTTGACAGTCCTTGATTAGAATACAAATAAATCACTACTTGCTTTTGAAATAACATATAATTTCATAATGTGAAACAATGTTCTTCTTGCTTAATAATCAATTTCTCTTACATGGCATATTTTTGTAGTCTGCTATTTACATTTCACCATGACAGGTTCACTGGAAGATAAATCCACTCATTTTATCTGGTTTACAACTCTCTTCTAGTTTTGATGCTAAAAGATGAAACATGGGAATTATTTTGTGCACACTGGTGAGGAACAGTTTGTTGTTTATGAGATCCAGATTCCAATTAGAATTAAGAGGACCCTGGAAATAGGGGATTTTTTGAGACTTAGAATCTTTAAACACTTATTACTTTACAAAACTTTTTTTTTTTGGTCAAATTTCTCCCCCAAGACCTACAGCAAAATAATTTTCAAGAAAGCTAAAAAAAATAACCAAAATTAGGTTTGGAGCAAAAGGACCAGTGTGTTAATATACAAATATTGGAATGTATATTCTGTGAAGACATGTTAACTAAAAAAGAAAACCATTTCACATGCAAAACACAAGCTCACATTCTCAGCTGGTACAAACAAACATCACTCCAGTAGCTTTATAAGCTGTGAATTTCAGCACTCTAAGTTACACCAACTTAGACTTACAACTAAGGAAAAATCAGAAGAACAAAACCCAACACAGAGGCAGAGTTGTAAAGAATCTATGTCTTCAGTGGTCTGAAGGGTCTCTCAACCTTCCAGCGTATAACACTACAAGCAAGAACATTATATTTTACATAATTATTGCTGAAGGCAATATAAAGAAGGCAGAATGCAAAAAGAAAATGTTGCTCTAAATAATATGAGTGTATAAATGAAGTGCTCTAGAGGTGCTGGACCATGCTTCATCCTGTCTAAAAAGGTCTGAGTTAATTGTGCACTTGCAGTTCAGTACATCAAGGTTGAATTCAAGTCCAAACTAATTTTTCTAAGGTGAAGAAGGTGTGAGTTTTCACAAGCAATTGTACAAACAGAGGGTCAGACTACTGGTAATTACACAGGTTTCGTTCAAGTCAAATCACCAACTTGTAAAGTCAGGGTAGGATCAGTAATATAGTATCAGTGCAGCCTGAACTGAAAAGTTCACCTTTACACATATCGTACAAAGCTGTCAACCACTGAAGTGATCCTCACTTAGAAAATTCATCCTCCTAAACAGACTGGCCTCAGCAAAACAAGATGCTAACTAAATTCCACTCCTTTTAAATGAAATGGTAAATTTCACTAGGAAATACTCAGGAAAAGCACATATAAACAAACAGAAAATTAGTGGTGGGAAGTAATTTACATGGAAGAATCACGTGATCACATCTTTACCTCGAGGCTTAGGTTTGAGATGGCTTTAACCTCAAAATAAATGCAAATAAATTCAGATGAAAAACTAAACTATAAGATTTGGACAAAAAAAAGCAAGATAGTTTCAAAACAGAGAGAAACTCTAAAAAGCTGAGAAAAATGAAACCCTGTCTGCATATTATTGCTCATGCCTTGGCTGTTACTGACAAGATCACCAAGTAATTTGAGAAATGACTGATAAGACAGCTGACTTCTACAGAAGGTTCATCAAACATCAATTCAGAATTAATCCAAGAATATTGATTTAAGGAATAGGATGAGATTAAAAAAAAAATAATCTAAGAACTTGAGCAAATGATTGTGGTCAAAGATTTCATTTTCTGTTTATATAGAAGTTCAGTAAGTTTGTAATTATCATAGTCTTAGTAACTTTAACTGAGAAAAAGTCAATCAGATCAGATAAAGCTGATTACCATAGCTGTTTATCTGCATGCTGTTGAGCTGGTTAGCAAGTTGTGCTGTAGGTGAAGTGGATGCAGTATTTGGGTAGGCTGGTTGTGACTGCTGACTGCAGGGAGGATAGGAAGATCCTGTATTGCTTGGAGGTGGAGGGCCTGGAAACCTAAAGGGAAAAATTAGTCCAGTTATGCAAAAAAAAATACATCAATCAATCATAATTCTAGAAGGTCTCATACCTTCTCAAGGGTGGTGCTGAAACAATTAATTAGGACAAACTCTTAGGTGAGTTTGCTCACATTCTGTTGAGAAAACCTATACTTGTATTAAAATAGTCATGAAGCACAGAGAGAACGCACACTTGTTTAACAAGCAAAAGACAGTACATGTTTGTTAGCATACTTGTTAGAAGCAAAGAAGAGTGAATATGCCATGGCAAAGAGATAGTGGTAATAACTATATGAAAGCTTGAAGATTAAGAAACACAAACTTCTGAATGTATCGCATCACTCCCTCCCCTTTCCATGCTTATAAAGGAAAATTCCTTACTGGGGTAGGTGAAGAAGATTAGGAGAAAAATCTGTGAACAAGGGAAATGAAGTGAGGAACTGTTAAGGAGTACCCTGTAGTAGAAGAAAAAAGATGATGCAGGTAGGGAAAAACTGCTTCGTGATTATCAGATAGTGAAAAATGTGAATGCAAGAAAAATAACTAAAGAAAAGAAAGAGGTAACACACATAGAATCACAGAATCACTTTGGTTGAAAAAGACCTTTAAGATCATCGAGTCCAACCTTTAACCTAACCCTGCCATCCCACCACTAAACCCTGTCCCTAAGCACCTCATCTATCCTTCTTTTAAATACCTCCAGGGATGAGGACTCGACCACCTCTCTCGGCAGCCCATTCCAGAGCCTGATAACCCTTTCGGTGAAGAAGTTTTTCCTAATGTCTAGCCTAAACCTGCCCTGGTGCAACTTCAAACCATTCTCCCTCGTCCTATTGTCCGTTACCAGGGAGAAGAGGCCAACCCCCACCTCGCTACATCCTCCTGTCAGGTAGTTGTAGAGGGCAATAAGGTCTCCCCTCAGCCTCTTCTTCTCCAGACTAAACAACCCAACATGTGGCTTATAAAGATATTTTCTACCAGACTATTTCACTCAAGAAAAATAAGATCTCAGGCTATCCCCAGAAGAAGATCTACACTGATTTTCCTATGACCACTTCTAAAACCAAGGAGGGGCCAAGCTGTATCAAGAGAGGCAGAATTCACTTTCCTTGAAATTCTGATGTGGAAGTTTCCTTCCCTCAAATAGCAGCTGTCAGAAATCCAGGAATAAAACCAGATCAGGTAAGAAACAGTAGGTGTGCAGCTGTTAGGGCAATGTCTGGAAGCTAGGAAAGAGCGTCAGTATTTTGCTGGGTTGGTCATGTCAGCTCAACCCTGTTCACCTTGTTTTTACATCTTCACGACAACCACCACTTCTCCCTATGCATTAGTACATTGCCTTTTACAATTATCACCCAGTCTCTTTGGGTCCTCCTTTACACAGTGATATTACACAGACAACAAACAGGCTTCCCTATTTTGATAACTAATAAAACATATACATGGCTTTATTTGAACACAAATAACTATACAACTAATAAAAAGCACAGAAGCAGATTAAGACTTCAACCAACTAAAACAAGAATGTTGTTAAACGGTGTCAAGTTCACTAAACTAAACTAACTTCAGGTACACAAACTAATTTAGCTGCTCCTGGGAGATAAGCAAAATAATTAACACTTACAGAATTAAAAAAAAGTTAAGCATATTGACCCACTATAACCCACAATATAACCACTGTGCAATAAAGCTTGACTATCGCCCCATACAATCATTTTTCCAAGATTTCTTTTTACAGCTTCCACTTGTCCCTATTTTCTCCTTTCCCCACTCCTGTCTCCTTCACTTCTTCCTGTGAGCTCTGAAGGCTGGACAACAGCACTTCAAATAAATGCTTCATAGTCAATCTCAGACCTAAGCACAAGAGCAGCAGTCATCCATCTGAGAATGTATGACAAAACTGGGTTATAGAATGTGTTTAAAGTACCCTATGCAGCCTTGGCTGTGATCCCACAACAATGAAACGAAGACATCCTAACAAGGAAGGGGTGCTGGGGGAGAGGACTACAGATATAGACATATGCACCAGCTGCTACTCAAAACTCACTGGCAACTATTAATCTGTAAATAACAACTTTTTTCTACCTCACAACAAAGGAGAATTAAGACAACAGAAAGAGAACAAAAAAAAATAATGCGACTTCTATATCAAATAGCACTTGTAACACCTTACTGCTGCTTTGAAGCAATGGATCCAAGTTTAAGAAGAAAGAATAATTAAAAATAAAACAAACAATGCATGATAGAGACCTGACTTGCAGTAAAATGGAACTTAATGAGATTACAGATCACACTGTACGATCTGGCAACTTAACCGAACTAGAGGATTCGGTTCAGAAATGGAATAAGTCAGAACTGCTGAAGATAAAAAGGATGCCATACTTAAATGTCAGTGAAGCAGCCGAAGAGAGGTAACAGAGGTCAAATAGCTTAGATCTCGTATTAATTCTTGAAAGTCACCTATGTGGCTGTTGCCCTGGTGTACTGGGCCCATTTTGGAAGTTGGTCTGGCTGAATTGATGTGTACCAGGTGGTGGAGGCCCAACAGGAGCTGAAGATCCAAAAGGCACAGTTGATTTCGACACACCTGCAAAAGATTAAGTACTTTTACATAAGAACCCAGTAAGGAAGCAGAAGATCACTGAGAAATACAAGTGTACGGCCCTGCTCCAGCAATAAGAATACTGGCTTTCAGTAAGAACAAGAGGGACAGTAAGAAAGAAGCAAGAATGAATACACCCTGCATTTCAATTTGGGATACTGGTAATTCTCTGTCACCCAGTTACCTTTATAGGTAGAAGCAAGAGGTCCCTTTGATTTCAGAGACCATGGTCAGAAAGAAAACTTGGAACAACCTTTAAAAAAAACCCAAAAAACCTCCGTATGTAGAACCTGTAAACCTATGCTAAAAATTGTTCTTAATTCAGATCTAGAACAGTGACTGTGAAGAGACTATATTTTATGTAAACAGCAGGGCTGAATAAACACCTCTTCAACCTGTATTTCTTGAATTTTCCTTTAAATTACTCTAGCATCAAAAATTTGTTTGGTACCAAAACTGGTATTTTTCCCAAGTATTCTAATTAGCCAATTACCAGAAGCAGTTCCATCTTCTGATTATATTCAGCATTGGATTAAGGTAACACAACTCCTGCTGTCTTTAATAAAAAGTTTTAGAGAAACTGGGTAAAAATTCTTCTTTTTTCTGTTTTCATGATAACACAAAAATCAAGGACTCCACAGAGTATTTAAAAAAACTCAGTATACTTGGATACTTAGTTCTGTCATTACCCTACTCCACCATCTCAAATACTAAATTTAATATAAATTATAATAATTTAATTGTTATTAAAGATTTTAACAATTTTTTTTAGGTGCTTTAGAGAATACTTCAGACATCTTTACTATTTCAACTAATATCCCCTTGTGACTTCAGGCAAAATATCGAGATGGTCCCTCTTCCCATCTCCTTATCTTGACTATGCATATTGGGTTATTCATAATACACCATTAAGCACTGGTGCTTATTGCTTCCTGGACAATGGAATTCACACACAAAGGTCAGATACCCATCTTACATCAACATGTGAGCATCAGCAACACCACAGACAAGGCTAGTGCAGGATCCTGTTGCAGTAGCAGTGTAAAACTGAGCATTTTGTGCTGACATGAGTAAGAAAAAGATGGAAAATGCCTTCATAAAAAAGCAGCCTGTGAAAACACATTTTGAGCCAATTTCATACCTGGTTGAGGTACTGAGTATGAGGAGTTAGGGTCCCCGTAATGCCCATAATGAAGTGAAGAATTAGGTGGTCCAAAACCTGCAGAAAAGCCTCCTATGCCTGGCTGGGATTGGGAATATGGAGGAGCTGCAACATAGCCTTGTTGACTCATGATGGCAATATTCTCATTCCAAGTATCGGGTTCTCTTTAAGATCTGCAAAATAGAAAGTGACACCTGCTACTCCTCTTCACTCTCTGTGAACTGTGTTCCCAAAAAGACTAAAGACACATCTGAGGGCAAGGACCTTGTTGTCCTTGCTATTACCAGACATCTTTTCCCTAAGCTTTTGGATCTTGATTCTGTTGCTGTTACAGAAAGGGAAAAAAAACCCCAACCCAAACAAACAAAAAACCCAACCCACAACCCCAGAATTGGATTAAAAGCAATCCAGAAAAAGTTTTCTAATGATGAGAGCATTCACAAAACATTTAATTTCTTTGTTGCAGTTAGATTTTGTTAAGCAGGATAAAAGAAGCTTTTAGGAAACTCTGAGGAAAGACTATCCCGATTAATTGCAATCATTTAAGATTAGAACTAGAAGATCTGAAGAATTCCGCATTATTAAACCAGATGATTGTATTTGGCAAGACTAGTTTTCAGATACAGTACCCTTGCCACCAAGGCATTTGAGAAGTTATTGAAGCTTTACACTTTGCAGCATTGATAGTTAGCTTTCTCTTTTCCATGTAAGAGAGTTTTTTATTTTGACTTCAAACTGAATTAAACAAAACCAGAATTCCACTAAGCTTCTTGATGCCCAAATTAAAACTGTTTTGAGAAATTCTGAGGAGCCAAACCCTGAATGAGCACTTACTACTTCTGCAGAGTCCCAAGCACGTAGGTCCGGCATCCCCAAAGAACTAAAGAAACATCATATAAGCTAGCACTTCAGATGTTAAATGTTCCTTTGAAATAGCTTTCCCAACCACCTGCACTTCACATTCTTAGGCTTGAGCCATGGAGTGATATTGGAGCATGCAAACTGCATGAAAGCAAATCAGGAATTGTGCTCCCGAAGCACGCACAAAGGCACCTCAACTCCAGGAACGCACCAAATCCATGCTGCACTGGCACATATCAGTAGAGAAAAGCTATCCCTATCAGAAAACCCATCTCTAGGTTTCTCATATTAAACATACATTTCTGAAAAAAAAAAAAACAAAAAACCAAACCAAAAAACCAAAAACCTGGCCCAGTTCTAATCTTCCACGTCAGACAAGAACCCACTTCGAGCTGGGTACAGGGCCTAGCCCTCCTCACACATTGCCCGTGCAACCCTCTAAACCACGCTTCTCAACATAGCATAAGATTTCTCAGATAAGTAATCTGAAGGAGTTGTCTTCTATTTCTTAGTTAACAAGGTAAACAGGGGAAGAAGAAAAATGTTTAAACGTTAAGGCTTATTGCTGCCAGCTGTGCTTTCTTCCCTCCCCGCCCCCATCAGAAAAGACGTGGCACTGTGAGCTTTTGTTGCTCCAGAAGACAGCAAGTCAGCGCTAGATTACCTAGACACTGGCATAGACATATATATATTTTATATCTATGTAAAGGAAGAGGTTTTCACTTGAGACAGCTGCAACAGCCAACACCTTTAGCTGTAACAGCATCCCGGGGAAATTACTTCCTCCATAGCTTACTCACACACACACAAAAAAAAAAATCTTGCCACGTCAAGCTTCCCACAGACAGCATGAACACGCAGAGGTTGTGCTGAAGAGAGACAAGAACTCTAACCATAAGCAAAATAATATAAGTTTATTGAACACAGTTCCAGATTCTATTTAACATTGAGCGTATTTAATCCCTTCTCAAGATCCCTATACACCAACACCCCATGAAAACAGGTTGGAGGCAACACCCAAAATATCGATAGAATGTGATCACCTAAGATTTTAGCGATCAGGTTCTAAGGATCAGAGGATCTGCTAAACCCAGTTTTACTGCAAGTGTCACTACACGACAAGTTTTTTCTCCCTCTCTTAACACTAGTTTACCTCAAACCCCACAGCCTGAGATACAACACTAATGCAAGCAGTCTCCACGATTTAGTTTACCACTATAACAGAACAGGTTGTCATCTTTTTATGTTTTCAGAGGATTGCTGTACCTATGCAATGCTCTACGGCACCGATATCCCTGTGAAGATGTAAAACTCTACCATGTGCATGCAGAAGTAGGATAACGGAATCAAAACCAGGATCAGCTAATTGCAGGAGGACTATTAACTTCGTATTTCTTCAGAGACACCGTGCTTGGTAACTTGTCATCTAAAAAGAGGTGCTGTCCCTCCCCATGGCGTGCCGCAATCTCAATCTGACAAATAATCTTTGGGATGCTTTTATCTTTTGGATCTTCAAATTTACTCCAGTTCAGCGCAAAACCTGCCATCAGCGAACGTTTCTATCCCCATTAACTGTAAGTCACGGTTAACACCGCAACAGGTCTCACTACCGGGTGGGTGCTACCACCCGGCTCCGCGCAGGACGCGCCCGCCCGCGGTACCGGTGCCT
>NW_009258887.1:502524-516449 GCF_000687185.1 Egretta garzetta
CCGCGGTCCCCCGTGCGGCGGCCGGGAGCGCTGGCCGCGCCGGTGAAGGGTGCTCGGAAACGGCAAAGGGACTGCGGGGGCGTCCCGAAGAGAAAGATAGGCAGCAGCGTGACTCGATCGACTGCGAACCGGCACACACCGTGCATGCAGCTTGGAACTGTTACCAGCAACTCATTTTTCCTTCTGTATTAGGGGTGAAATTCCTCTCTAAATAGAGAAATGTCCTAAAAATATGATACTTTTCGTCATATGTGCTGTAAACCCACATTTCTTCACTGAAAGGGTTGTCAGGCTCTGGAATGGGCTGCCCAGAGAGGTGGTCGAGTCCTCATCCCTGGAGGGATTTAAAAGAAGGCTAGATGAGGTGCTTAGGGACAGGGTTTAGTGGTGGGATGGCAGGGTTAGGTTAAAGGTTGGACTCGATGATCTCAAAGGTCTCTTCCAACCAAAGTGATTCTATGATTCTATCTATGATTTTTATCTGTGGCAATAAATATAAATCTGTAAACTTAGACCACCTGAATATCTGGAGTGAAATATGATACAGGCACTTTACCTGTTTGCATACTCTGGTTTTACTGTTCACGTTCAGAACTACTACCCTGGTTACAGGATAGAGTCAATGTTTTTCTAATCGACAATCTAGAAACATGGGAGTAACATGAGAAAGATGTACAGGTAAAGTGACCGGTTCCTCCCAGTCAAAAAACAAACATACATTGTGGTGTTAAAGTAAAAAAAAAAAAAAAAAGGAAAGTGGCAGAGGATTAGCAATAAAAAAAAAAGTCATTGCTCAGGGAAAGCTTCATAGCTCGTATGCACCTAGAATTCAGGCTTCCTAGGCTTTCTTACCCCTTGAGTGTTCTACAACCTTAAGAAAGCTTTCAAAAGTAACGAACGGTTTTGCACAGTGCGAAATCTCAGGCACGGCTACCTCAGACAAGATTGTCAAAAGCGTTCATTACTATACTAAAGAATTCTCAAATCCCAGCGCCTTTGAAACAGATGTCAAAATGCAGGTACACAGGGGCATCTTCTACGTGAAAGACTCACAAGCAGCCTCAGCGAGCAACACAAAGTGGGCAAGAACAAGTCTCGACCTGTCCTTGTTCTTGCTATGCAGAGCTGGATTCACCACCGAACAACATAAGCTGGTTTTCTACATGTTATCAGAGAAAATCTAAAACCTTTAAAATCTCTCACAACTGGCTAATCAGAACGGAAAATTTAGTCCACGAGGTGACGAGCATCAGTTAAACTGGATGTGGTTTTGGCTGCAGAGTATCGGTGACTCTTTCATAAGCAGGATGCAAACCAGCGCCTTTCACCATTGCCGGGCTGTAGTTTCACCCGTTGTCCCTGTCTCTTTTGCTGGTTATATGGGCACATACAATTACTTTCAGTTATGCAAAATTCTTTTGAAATAGCATGCCACTGAGGAAAATAATACTTTAAGTTTGGACATTCCCTATTTTGTTGTGGAGACGGGCGGCTCAGGGTCTCACCAGCCCTGTTGTGTCTAGCTCGTAGCTATTAACAGTAAGCAGCTGTGGATAATTCAGCACTGAAGAACCCTGCACTTACTTGGCCACTGAGTACTTACTATCGGATTTCTCCTCCCTGAAATCAGCTCCAGTGAAACTGAAAGATGAGATCAGCAAACGATAGCGAGGAGAAGCTATGGCAATGTCAGTTCCTCCCCTGTTTCAGGCCTGCTCTGGAAATGGATCAAGACGCCTCGTTTGTTTTTTTTTCTTCAAGGATGCAGCTTCGCTTCCATTGTCCTTTAGCCTGGAACACAGAGACAAAAGGCATCCAGCACGTCATGGTCCGGATGTTTTGAAGCTACGAGTAGTATTTTTCTACAGTTTCCACCTGTAACATCAAAAGTAATTTAAGGTTTTCAATTTCAGAAATGTGGAAATACTAAAAATGTAAGTGCATTCCTGGTCTGGAAAGTAATTTCATAAAAATGAGATTGCAGGATTGCTAAATTGTTGTCACTTCATCTTAATTAAATAATTTTAAATTAAATAATTTAAAAACATAAAATCTGAGAATCAGACTGGCTTCTTCTCTATCACCATCAACAATGAAGATCTTGTAGGTTAAATTACCTTTCTTAACAATCAGTTGTACCTACGCAATGCTGCTGAAAGCTAATGTGGTTTCATGTATTTCAGACCTAATTTAGAGTTAGTACTGGTGAAGTAAAGAGAAGAATTGGCCTAAATCTATATGCTTGCTTCATCTATGTTAAAAAATAGCAAATCCCTTGCCTCTAAAATCTCACTTTTAAAGTTCTCACTGGAATTTTTTCTGTTAGTTCTGAAACAAAGAAAACAGTCATCCATCAGCTTGAGAGATTATTGGATACAGAACCAATACAGGCTCTGTAGAAGGCTAACTCAAATCTTTCAGAGATAAATACTAATTTTTTTATTATTATTAATTTGGGATTGATCTGTTCCATGAAGTTACTACTGGAGGTCTATAAAAGCCCCTGATGGACAAACTGTGCAGAGCTCCATGTCTCTTATCTCACAGCACGTTGCATTAAGACAACATGTGATTCCAGGAAACCCAAATCCTAGCCTAGCCTTTTCATTTAGAGGATGTTCTTAAAATACGGCCTTAGCACAAGCTGCCAGGAAGAATCAGAACACCACTGTGATGCATTTGAGCTACAAGCATGTATTTCTCACAATGGCAGCTATGGTATGGTTTTTGTAGCAGTTAACATTGACTGTGTTAACACATAGCTGTGACAAGACAAATACCTGCAGTTTAGTGCTATATGATTTTTTTAAAAATCAAAATATATTCTAAACCATTCTCTAGGGGAAGATGTGGGCAATATTTGGTATATTCTTTAAAGAAAAGACTATTTAATTACAAGAAATAGATCCTAAAACGCCAAAGATTCTACATTTTTAAAAGGCTTTTTTTGTTGAAACTCTTTTTCTCATTTCATTTGTATGTCCTGCAGCCAAAGCAAAAGGTTTGCTTTTGCACAACATCAGAAGGGTCCTAAAAGCTGTTTACATAAAAGGATCATTTACTTTTCCTGTCTTGCTTACATACAATCAGTAAAATCTTCTTTGATGTTTTGTCTACTGTATGGTTAAGATCTATGGAAAACAGTTTACAGTTTAGTGTAAAGCACTTCACCAGCAAAATGGAAATTAATGTTTACAAAGGTTGTATTTGTTTACAGTAAAAGCAAAGACTTCAGTAAAAAAAGAAGCAATCAAATTTCGAAGGGATTATGTTTGTCTGAAAAAAAGAGTAGTGTGATTGTGAGTTCAGATTAAAAAATGCTACATGAAGAAGAAGGAAAGGTGTAATATTTCAGACAACAGAACACTACTGTAAGCAGAAATACATTAGTGGTGTGACTCAGTCACATTTCTAACGTAAAAAAGTAAGCACAACAAACCGAAATACAGGCACAACAGAAGTGAATACTGGTATTTTGATTAAACAATCTCAATGGCAATTAGAAAATACTGCTGGACTACACCCTTTAAACATTGCCCTGTATAAAATGAAAACATGGAGAGCAAAGGGTTTTCTGAATATTAGACTGATATAGCTGCTGTTATTCAGGGAAAATAATACAGTAATGCTAAAATCCTGGGCATACATTCATTGCTATATGTATTTTCTCTTAAGTAAACTGGTGTTAATACACACTCCCTACAGTGACTATCCACTATCACCTAGTCCCGTTTCAGCTCAGGCATGGGGCCACAGTAAAAGAAGAATTAATTCCTTACCCTTTTGTTTTTTTTCCCCCAAGATCAGACACTAATTGAGCAGGTGGTGAGTCAGAGTACCCAGAACCCAAATCAGACCTGGCCAGTCAGAGAGGCCACTGGGATGGAATTAGGGATTGCCAAGCACGTGGATCTTGCAAGGATTCTCCCTTTTCCCTCCTGCCAAATACTGACCTCCCGCTCCAGGGTGATGGTAAATGCTCTTCTACCTCTCAGGCTGCTTTCTGCATACCATACAGAAAGAGGTCCTGACACCTTGTGCTCATTAAAGTTTCCAAAATATTTTTAGATGAGGAGGAGTGTAAATCCAATTTCAATTCATAAACTTCTATTCTGTCTGTCTGAATTCATCTGCAAATCCATTTAGACCAAACATTACTCTCTGTGAACTGGGCAATTTTGTTGCACTTGTACAGGTGCTGGTAGCTTTTGAACAGCTGCATTGTTCCACCCTAGAAACGGCTGGGTTTTGTTATACCCTGCAGAGGGGAAGGACTGGGAGTGTGATGCTCCGTCCCTTGCCCCAGCCCTTTTAAACATCACTGGCAACTGGGAAGTCCACAATGACAGACCCTTTTGTCTTCATGGTCCCTAACTCCCCCAAACAGAAGACAAAAATCAACCACCACAGAGAGCATTCATTGCCTACCTTGGAGAGTGTTGGTAAAGTTTACTGGCATATTTGCAAAGCAAAAGATGATACTTAGAGAAGAAAAATGATAATGCAGGTGAAAGAGTATTTAATGATATTATTTGCCTAGGAGAGACTCTGTGAAAAGGGCACTTGCCTTAAAGCCAAGGTCCTGATTTCTTGTTAGGTTGGTCCCTAATAGCTAAAACCACTTTCTTTCCCTGAAACTCTGTAAAACAGAAATGATTATAAAATGCTTTATGGTCCACATATGGTAAGTTCTATGCAAGTCACACATTCCAAAAGCGAGCGTGTTTTCGAAAACTGACTGTGGCTGCTGTCTTTAAAAAAGAGTTTCTGGCTAATACAAGCCTCTGGATTTTTCAGTATCTGCAGACTGTGAGGCTCCTCTGCCTGCTCCTACTGATTGTTGCTATTTTGGTTTTCTAATGAAATCAACATTCTGGCAACTCGATCTGGAACATTTACAGGAGACAGATACGGTGTTCTGAGAAAACTGCTGTGATGTTTCAGTTGGGGAATTTCAATTATCTTTTTTAATTAATTTAGTCCTGTCTGAGATGCATGAGAATGGAAGATTGCACTACCAGTTCTTAAAGAAAAAAACCCCAAGACTTGATTACCTTGCCGTAATTGCTACATAACAAACTGTAGCATAAAAACAAAGATGAGAACTTCTTATTATAATCTGATGAATAATGTATGATACATAAAGTACTGTGAATAAACATTAAGCCATCAGACTGAGAAAGGACAGCAGGAAGTTACACGATCCTCTCTGTCTTTGCTTGCTGAACGTATGGAATTTCTCCAAGTTGGATATATTTCACTTTTACATTCAAAAGCATCTGAAGTAGCTTTACTTTCATTTTATGTTTCCTGCTCATGTATAAAATTTCTGATGTATTAGTGGAGTTTTACTATAGAAGAGTACTCCAATAAGCTTACTATCATTAAAAAAAAAAACCCTGTTTGAGTTAACTCTTCATAGAAATCTAGCTATTTGATTGATTTACTCAGGTTTCTCATTGGAAGACATGGGATGAATTTACAGAGTGGTTTTTTCCATTTGTTCAGTTAATAATGCAGTTGTATTTCAGCCAGTGCTAGTGATCACTGTGAGTATAGTCCTACTGTTAGTAAGTCACATTTGTTTCATATAATTGATTGTCTGCTGCAACTCATATTATTTCCTTTCTCTGATCAGTTGATATCACAAGCAGGGTAAGTTGGTTTCTATTTGTTAGTACTAACAAATACTTGTAACTGTTGAATCTGTTGCATAAGAAAAACATCTCTTCAAAATCACTCTGAAATTACTTAAGATACAAATACTTTATAGGAGATGCAGCTGGCATGAAAATAACAAAGGACAGGAGCAAAATTCTACATCACGCTTGGTGTCACCCGCACGCATGCTAGATTTGCTCTGTGGAAGCACAAAAACCTCTTGTTCCAGATTTGCAGACTTTGGCAGTTGTCTGGAAATCCTGCAGATCCATGCCAACAGCAGCTAAACAGAAGATTATCACCAAAAGCAGAAGCCTGTGCCAAAGACAGAAGGAGCTGAGAAGTCTGGAAACTGGTTCCTGGCAAGAAGATGCAGCGCAACAGGCAAGGATGTAGTATTGGCAGGGGTTAAACATCAAGGTGCTTTTGGAGAGCAGACTTTTCTAATATAATCTGCTCCATTTGGAAAGGAACTAGTTATCAAAGCAGAGAGTTGGAATTCTTCTTCCTATCTAGGAATGAAGATATCTGGATTGCTTTTTAATCTATTGCAGTTATTTGCAATGGAGGGTTAAGATTTCATGCAGGGAGGTCCTTGTTGTACCATCTTTGTTGTTACTGTTTCTCTGGTAAAAATCTAAACAGAACCATCCGGATGCAAAGAGCGAGCCATGCTGTTAGTCTTATGCAGACGTAACTAGACGCCACAGCAACTTTTTATGCACTGTCCTTTTGCTAGATGCTGTAGTTTAAACCGCCAACATCAAGACTCGCTGGGGCAGGCACTGAACAAAATACTTCACTGTATTTGTAAAGTTAGGGTTAGAAACTGCTTTACAAATCTTACAGCTTATTTTGTAGTACAGAGGAAAGAGGGAAGAACAGGGTACTACAGGAGGATTCAAACTATCAAACTACAAATGGAGATTTTCAGAAGGTCAAGCAGATTTCTTAAGGTTACACTGTGTAGTGGCTATTTTCCCCATTTTCCAGGCCCAGACCAAAAATTAAATGTGAATTTGCAAGTGTAAAAACAGAACCCAAGCTTCCCAAGACCCATACTATAATTATAACTCACTTATTCCTCTGCTTCTCCCCTTCTTGTTTTCAGTACTGATAAGTTCAATCTTATGAGCCTTCCAGGTTACAAACAATACCTGCTTTAAACTGCAATGCATAAATAGTTGATTTTTATGCTGGACTCTGGCCATGCATGTTATCAGTCACTGAGCTCTTTAAGAGCAACAAGTCAAAGGGAGTTAATTACTTTTATGCTAGCTAACGGGGAACAAAATTTAAGAGATGGACTTTGATAACAGGTGGGCATTCATCAGGCTAATGCTAATTTTTAAGATCTCTTCAATCTTCAGTTCCACATTAAACTATTGTTTCCAAATTTAGTAGACTATTTGGGCCTAATTCATAGCTCAGCTGGGATTAAAATATATTTTCTAACTGAATATGATATGGTTACTCTTGATTCATTTTACTGCAGTACATCGGAAGAGAGTTTAGCATGGTATATTTGTTTAGCCCAATAAGTAGGCATGAAATGTTTGCATGGGGTTCTTCCCGTAGGAAGAGGGGAGATCATAAAATCTGATTGTTTAAGATGAACAGATAGACAAAAGGTGTCATGTTACTTAACCACCACCTTTAAATAACAATTCAAAGAGCAGGGTGAAGCATGATGGCAGAAGTGGGGGACACAGAACACCTACTTACATCCATGTTCCATTCAAGACTCGGAAGCTTTTGCACAGAAGATAAATTTTGTTTCCTGTAGGCTCTCTTAAGAAGAATGTGATGCAACCTTTCCCTGCCAAAACCAGAAAGAAAATACCACATAATAAATAGAAATAGTTATAGTAGTATAAATAAATAGTTTTCTTTTTCTTTAGAATCTTCTAACTGAATTTTCCCAACTACTGAAGCAAAAAGTGTAGTCATCCCATCTCCTGGGAATCAAAATGGAGACAGACACCTAAGAGTCTCCCCAAGCCCCAAGAGAAAATTAGTTCTTGCTTGCTATAACACAGCAATAAGTAAAAACAGCACTGGAATGACACCTGGAAACATGAATTCCAGTCCAAACCCTTACTTCAAGATTAACAAGACTGTTAATTTCAGTGTCACAAACATTTTTTCCATGTTCACAAATCCTGCAGTGAATGTGTTTTACTTTTTCTTCACAGCAAAATCTGGGGGAGCCTTTGTAACTATTTTGCGTATTGATTCTTGGACACATTCTCAAATCCTTGTATTTCCATATATCTTAGTGGCCCCTTTCCCAAGACCCCCTGGGTGCTTTGAGACACCTGTACTTCCAAATTGCCTGGCCCATACAAAGGAGAGTGAGAAAGAAAGGAAGCTCTTACTGTAGTGTGCAGCTGGGATGTGGTGGGGCCATGTATGCACACCTGGAATCTCAAAAACCTTGAAAGACTATGAGAGTATAGGAAGATAAAAAAGTCTCCTGCTCTTCAGCCAGTGGTTCAGGAAGGCATTTCCTGAGTATCTGGATCTGGGACTGGCTGTGATAGGAACAGGTAGGACAAACATCGGAGTTCTCTTCTCCAAACTCTTGGCTCCTTACTCAAGTAATCCATACATTTTTACTCACTGTATTTAATGGTGACGGGTCTTTGGCTACAGAGGGCCTGTGATATGTGGCCACTGAAGCATATGCTTAGAGAGCAGATCTTCATTAACCTACATCCCGACACAGTGATTGCAGACTTACAGGGGTACTCTCTCTGCATCAATTTCTATTTATTGTGTTACCAATCAGTAATGCTCAAGTATATCAACTTTGTTTCTGTGTTTGGAGGAAAGTGGCTTCTTTTGCCTGTTTCTTTTTCCACAATAGATCCTACAACCATAATGATAAAGCCATTACAAGCATCTAGAATGACACCCACTAACATAAGTGCTGAGAAATACCCTCCTGGCAGCGACGGCAAACTTTACATTTTCAGTGGGCTTACATTGTCTCAGTGAACCATATATAAATAAATGCTGTGAGTGGGATCTTAACATAATAACAAAAGGCATGATTGTGACTGTTGCGAAGTCTACCATTAGGAGGAACACAGTTCTTATTCCTCTGCCTGGGCTACCTGCGTTAATAAACTTTTGCTTGTGGCTAGAGTTATTATTACTCATCCTACTAAGAACACAACAGAGAACAAAGAGGTAGAGGCAAGATAAACAAGCAAAAGTTTGACTCTTCCTCAATGTCTAAAACTTTGTTAACCTTAGCCAAGCTGGCCTGGAGGTGCAGTCATTTGTTTCCAGCAGAGAACAAAAGCAAATTACTTTCCCCCTTACACTTGACAGATTGCAGACTTACAGTTTTTCAGAATGTGACAGTGCAACCCTTTGTATGTCCACTTAGAGAAAGAATTATCTCAGGTTCTGAAACATGACTGGGTTTATTTTAGGTTTCTGAGAAAGTGGTTTCTCACACCAGAGTCAGATTCGGTACATTTCTCTGCTTCTTCCAGTACACTTCGTTTGCCAGCCTTGAAGTTGGGGAAAAAAAACAAAGCAGGACTAGTTCTAAAATTCCAACCCATCACACAGTACCTAGCCTAATAATCCAAATTAGGGATTAAAATTTGAAGCCTTTACCTTTACTGGTGAGGAACTGATCATGCCTTTTACGAGTGTGCAGAGGAAAATCCTGTCTGGCCTTAGAGGTAGCTAATAATTACTCATGACTTGCATTTTTAATTTCTTTTCCCTTCACTAAGAACTTGGTATTAGTGCCTATTAGTACCTTTACCACTCCATGTCTGTACTTTCAGTCAGCAAACCCTCTTCAGCTCGCAGCACACTGCGAAGTTCCTCATGCAATCAAAACATCTGGATTCTATTAATTTCTCTTGTAGGACAAGAGAAATTTGACAGGAAAAAATGAAGAGCAGAGCAATCATCTTTAATGAATGTTAGCAGGAGTTGTGCATTTGAACCTTCCATCAATACCTTTCATTCACTTTGTAATTTTATACCTTTTTTAAAAATTAAATCCTTTCCATGTGGTTCTGTTCCTTATTGCTTCTAAAGTCATGAGAACAAAAATTAAGGGTAGGAATTAAGCAGAAATGTATTTTTCTACTTCTCTAAGGTTTGGGAAAAGTGATGTTTAACTTTGCCTTCAAAATTTGCTTTTACCTTATGCAAATACTGAGTTGTGCTACTACGAAACAAGAAAAAGGCAATGATTTGAGACAATAATATATGCTACATTGCCTTACATTAGCCAGCTTGCAGAAGCTACTTTTAAAAAAAATCTAATTTGAAGAGATATATTCAAAGAGGCCATATTCACTTGGAAGAGACTGTATGTCGTGTTTTCTTAAGTGGCATGGCTGTGATTTTATCTTTTTTTCTATTAAACTAGCTATATATTTACAAGTGGTTTTTTTCCTATGTAATTAATAAACAAACAAACAAAAAAGCACTGTAAATCCGCCCCGCTGATCCCCCCATTTGGCTAAAATCACATCCTACAATAAATTGGGTAGTTTATTAAATTGTTTACAGATGATACAGTTAGAATCTACTAGAAGGCTGTTAAAATAGGCATTTTTAGTGAACTAGCTTATGTTGATATTATGTGAAAAAAATCAGATAGGAAAAGAAAATAAAATACATAAAAAGGAGGAAATCAGACCATCTGGGTATTTACAGCAGTAAAATGCTTCCCATAAATTAAAGATCATGATAGACCCTTTCCCTCTCTCTTCCTCATTACTAAGGAATGGGTGGAAAGGTTTGCATTTTCAAAGAATCCACAGAGCTAAGGTACTATTGTAGGAAACTGTAGGTAAAATGACAGCTTTTCATTTATTACTGAATGAAAGACGAACATACATCTTATTTCTTCTCACATTTTTAGAATGTCTTCTGAACTCAGCTACAGAACTACTCAATTTAAATTAGATTTTAGATAAATCCACTTATAATAAAACTGTTCAGAATCATAAATGATTATTACAACAATAAAAGAAAATCTATGGACAAATGACAGCACATGAGGCAAATAAAATTAAGAAGCAGTCACCAAGACCACACAGAGCTTTAAAGGAATTCAAGGCTGAAATAGCTGACTCTTACTTAAAACTGTTACCTGAGATTAGAGAGTGCCATTTTTTAACAAAAGTGTTCCAAGAGAGGTTCAGAAAGCAACGAGCCTGTCAGCCTGATATTTACACAAAACAAATGGATGGAAACTATAATATGGAACAGTGGACATCTGGATAAATATGACTTATCTGGGAAGAGTTAAAAAGGTTTTCATAAAAGGAAGTCCTGCCTTACAAACATAAGGCAGTCCTTTGAGGGGATCAAAAAACACATGGATAAGGGTGATCTGATTGATCTTGGATTTACAAAAGGCTTTCAACAAATTCCTTCACCAAAGGCTCTTAAGAAAACTAAGCAGCCATACCATGACATGGCTTAGAAGTATAAGGTGATACACATTGGGGAAAACCCCATTAATTCACATATAAAACAGTGAGCTTTGAACTGACTATCATCAGACAAGATTTTAAGATTTTAAAAGATAGTTCCATGAAAACATCAACTCAGCAGCATCTGAAAAAGCAAATCAGGTCTTAGCAATGTTGGGGTTAGCAACTAGACAACAGAATAGATGACATCATCATGTTATTGTATAAATCCCAACTTCGTCTGCAGTCTGAAGGGGTGTTCCAGGCCCCCATCTCAAAAAGGATATAGAACTAGAGAAGATCTAGGGAAAGGCAACGAGGATGATTAAAGGTATGAGACAGCTTCTATATAAAGAATGACTAATTATTCTATTCTTCTTCCCTTGAAAAAAGATGGCTGAGATGGATATGCAAGAGGTCTATAAAATAAGTGCCTGGAAAGTGAGGCTGGGGATTGCTTGGTCACCGTTTCCTCTGATCCAAGAAGCAGGGAACATCAAATGAATCTGTAGGATCCAGACTCAAAGAAGAAAAGGTGATTCTTTGTGTCACAAGGTAGTTAGGGATGACTTCCTACAATAAGCTATGGATACTAAAAGTTATGTGGGCTCAAGAGGAAAACTACACGGAAAAGTTTATGGACAAGAATTTCATAACTGTTACTAAGTACAGAGGAACTGCATCCAGCTGAGGAAGTTTTTGAGTGGAAGTCACTGGAGGCAGCCTGAGGAAGGTAGTGTACATTTTCCACATGCTTATTTCTTTTCCCAACCAACCGTTTTCCACTCGATATCAAAGACAATATTTTAGGCTAGGTGGCCTCACTTTCATCTAAGTATGGCTATTCTTATTTTATCACAGCTCATCTAGGCTACTGTGCTAGATCTTTTGACTGGCAGTTCTTGAAAGCAGATGAGCAGGTGGGGTTTGACCTGGAAAGTTTTTCATACAAATCTCATCATAGAAGATCAGATTCAAGCCAAAGCTTTACCTGTATTTGGGCACAGACAGATGTTGGGCGAGTTCTGGTGGCTGTCATTTGCCAGATTTATAAAGTTATTTTTTGTGACATAAAATTTGTATCAGTTGTTGCCTAGAATTGGATCTTTAGGTTTTAGTGAAATGATGGAGAAGGTGACAGTGGTTAAGTGGCTGTTGTTGCCATTAGCTTTAAATTTTTCAGTGGATTTCAAAAATTATCTCAGAATTTATGCAATTTATTTATGTTATAGAAACCACAGAGACAAAAATGTCATAAACTCCATGAATGACTCCTCTTTTATCATGATGTCCAGTTTCTGACCAGCATTTAGAAATCTCAAAGGATGCAGAGAATGTACAACAAGATAAGGCTAGTACTAAAAAGAAAGATATGCTGCGGCATAAGCATTTAAGAAAGTCATATAAGGCAAATGGGAGTTGTTAATGCCCATGGACTATTATTTGTTAGACTGGGACATAGGAAGCCGTGGGTCTCCCCATCATGGGAATAGTTTACTTACAGACATCAAACGTTTTTCTTACTGTGGAGCAAGCAACAAATTCTCAGAAGAAAAAAAGCAGTAATTTGTTTGAAATTGTTGTTATAAAACCCCCTCAACATACTGACTAGAACAAAGTTATTTTTCCTATCTTTTTTCTCCTGTCAAGACCACAGTTCTTGCCAGTTCAAGCAAAGAGTCCTATATCAGTTTAAATGTACCAGGTTTGCATGTCCCCAGAGCTTTGTCATTATACTTGATCACTCTTAGTTTAAAGATTTGGGGGTTTTCTGTTTGGTGGTTTTGTTTTGTTTTTTTAATACTACAATTTTTTCACAACTTGTTCTGGAGTAATTAATACTACACAACATATATACAAACTCAGCAGAAAAAAAAAGAATTTTTCTTTAGAGAGCAGAGATCTTACAGCACCAATGATGTTCTCTATTGTTGCCATTACTTCCACAAGATGGCTTAACTTCTAGAGCGCCATGTAGATTCACAGATTAGAAGCCAGTAGAAAATGAAACAACCACTAAAGTATTCAACCTTATGGATCCAAATAACTAGCTCACAATGTTGTAGACAACTGTTAATTTTGCTTTTAAGAGAAATTTCTCTAATGTTTTACATGTGATTTTAGCCAAAACCATTGGCACGATTTTGCTATGTCTTTTGCTATGACACAACCAAATTTAAAGTGTTGCTCTCTGCTTTTTTGCCTTAAGGATATCAAATCGATGGTAAGGGATTACCTTCAAGGAACTCCAACTACTGATACTTCAGCAGCTGTGTGGACATATTCATCTATGTCACACAACAAAATCAAAAAGATCCTGGTGCCCTGACTGGTTATTTTTTCAGCTGAGCAATGACTGATCGAGATTGTTCTGTTTTATCGTTTTACACAGTTTAGTTATATGGTCATGGGAGACAGAAGCATCTATATCGAGTACAAATTCCCATCAAATACATGACCATCCAAATGCAGGGATGTTTCTCCTTGATTTGTTTTCTTCAAAAAGTATATGAAGTTCAGAAACAGAGATCAGATTTGATTATTCCTTTTTACCAAAATGGTAAAAGAGAGCCTAATACAAGCTCAAAACGCCCTAATAGTAATTAAACATATAAACTTCATCATAAATTTATAAAATTTGAAGGGCTGATAATTATGTGATTCATTTTCCTAAAAAAAAAAGGGGGGGGGGCTGTTTTTGTCTTTACCAGAGTGTCATTATTTGCAGCTATATACTTAAGAACTTTATTGTCATAGAAGTATCTATAAAAATGTGCATCATTAGACAAAAGGGAGAGAATTTTG
>NW_009258887.1:516482-555410 GCF_000687185.1 Egretta garzetta
AAAAACCATCTGCTATAGCAACAAATCAACATTGCACAAGATCGTAAGAAGCAGTTACCCACCTTGAACTGAGTTATTTTAAACGAGGTGTCTTCACTCAGAGGTTGTTTAGCAAAGTTCCTTTAAAGACCATTCCCTTTCTGAGTATGGCTTCTCTGATAATGTTTTCCTTAAGTATTTAATTATATGGCAAGCTGTGCTTGTTTTGCTTCTCCAGAGCCTTTGACTTGTAGTCAGTAAAGCAAACACTCTTCCTCCCATTAAATCCTGATATTTAGAGAGTGACATTTTCCTCTGTTTGATTAGGGAGCTTGTCTCCACCCAGTCTTTGAGTTACCTTAGTGTCTTCAGAGGCCTGATGAAGGGCTCAAGCGCCTAAATGCCTGTCTACTTTTTCTGGCCATAATATTTCAGTTTAACAGAAGATCCTGTCTCTACCTTGATATTTTGCCTAATGGTCTTTAAAGAACGTAGCTGTAGTGTAAGGAAGCATCACTCCAGGGACACTTAAGTGACAGACACACAGCCTGAGGCTTAAAGCCTCAACGGTTACCGGGCACTTAGATGCAAAGTTGTGTAACTTAAATGCCGAGTGTTTCCTGTTGCCCTGCCATCTCTGAAGACCTAGAACCAGCCAACCAAAACCACTGCGTACAGGGACCTTGGTGGAATTTAGGCTGTGGGAATCTGACATCAACCCCCAGCAACCTGGGTCTCAAACAAGAGTTGTTTCAGAAATTAGTCTAGCTGTTAAAGATGTTTCTGCCCACCTGCTGAGCACTGTCCTTTAGAACCAGCTTAGTTCAAAATGGAATGTGATTTAAGCCAAGTCTTCGAGCTGAGGTGAGTAGAAGCGCCGGCGCTGTCAGTTGTTGACACGCAGCTAAGGGAACACTCATCCCCTGCTGAAGAACAGTCACCTCTTAAAGCACTCCAGCTAGACCTGGAGAAGCTCAGCTGTTTACAGCCTGAATTACCCCCAAGTCAGGAATGAGGAACAGGACTGAACCCAGGTCTTGTAAGGCACCGGCAAATTCACTTCCCACTGAATCCTTTTTTTTCTTTTTTTTTTTCATGCTTATAGTAAGGTTTCCCTTTAATAACACAATGCAAATTATCCACTGATAGCATCTGTGTAGAGATCTGATACTTCATTCCACTAATCGTCTTCCCCTCTCTGGTAGGAAAAGCAACAGGCTGCATAAGAACAGGTATTATTAGGGTCCAAATAATAGGTCCAATTCAGGTCCAGTTCAGGTGGTTGCTAAATAGCAGTGCACACTAAACTATACTGAGGTTAGAGAGAACCAGCAAAACAAGCAATTCCAAGACAGGGAAGTTATAAAGCTTTTCTTCTTTATACCTGCAGTGCTGCAGGAAGTGCATTTTCATAAACCTAGTTCAATCTAAGTGTATCAGTTATTCAGAGGACGTATGTGATCTTTCACTCGAGATTCTGCTTTCTTCTTTGTTTGGAGTATGAATGCAAGAAATGGGGAAACTAGAGTTTAAAACGTCTGGCACCATTTACTAAAGTAAACTTACATCCTAAATTGTCACTGGGAAATGTACACTTCTTTTTGCTGTTGTTTTGATTTAGCTGTCATGAGAGTCATGTTTAAATACAGCCTTTTCTGCCTCATGGCCGAGTCTCTTTGTGTGCATTTCCTCAACGTTACTTACTTTACTTTGAAGGTGGGCTGAGCGTAGAAATCTGACGAAAGAGTGGGCTGTGCCCTTGATCCGAGGGAGCTCTTACATTCTTCTGAATGACTACATTTGTAGTGCAGTACACAGCAGCAGCAACAGTGTGGTGCTCTGGGTCTCCAGCTCTGCCTGGCAGACAAATCTCCAGCTCGCTGAACATCTGCAAGACAAATTTTTCATGTTCTTCTGTAAATGAATGCTGCCTAACTGCACCAGGAAAATGGGCACAGGGGATTATCTCTGCATTGCTATGAGTGGAGGGGCGCCTTGGGGCTTTAGATTGCAAGGTGGCAAGGAGCAAAAGCAGCCTTTGCAAATCGCCAAGGTAGGATCATGAGACAAAGATGTTATCGGTGTTTTGTTGACACGAGTGAAGAGAATAGTTTGCTTAAATATATGCTGCTTCTAGTGAAATGGTTCGCATGGATCTTACTGTGACGCTTGTTTGAATTTGCTAACATGTTTTGTAGAGATTCTACAGGTGCTGATTATGTTTGTTTCAATAAAAAGGAATGATTACTTTTTGGTAGCTTGCAAGCATCGCAAACATTTTCTTAAACATTAAAGGCTTGAAATTGTGAAATGATGTATCCCTTTCAGCTCCTGTTTGAGTCACTGTAAGGTTTTGAATGCACTCGGCATATCCCTAAACTGAATCTCATATTAGGAAATGTTTCAGTCATCTATTTATGATACTTTTTCTACTCTAGGCACAGAATAAATACAGCTTTATCATGAGAAAATGTTCTTACTATTTTGGGAATCCTGGAAAGCATTACACTGAGTTATCTCTGGTTTCGGAAAGTTATCCAGTCTTAGAAGCAGCTTTAATAGATGCCAAACATTCCCTCTTATATTTCATGAGCAACACTGAAAATTACTGAACACTTCATAAATTACCTTCATGTATAAAATGGGAGCAAAACAGACAGTAGAAATTCAGAATAAATAAAAAATAAGAATTGGTAACCCCAAGTTGCAAAAATAATATAGCTAAATAGTTAAATAGTTAAAAAGTAGTTTTGTTAAAAATCAGCGGTCACTCCATTGCAACGGCTTCTTCACTGGTGCAGCAATGAAGATTTGTCACGGTTATTAAGGATTATCTAACTGTATGGAGCTGCATTCTGTTCTCCTAGTCGAGAGGGACAAATTTTGTTCAGAGCTCCGAGGTCAGCAAAATACCACTGGATGAAATGATACTGGGACTGATCATCACACAATGAATTCTGCCTTGTTAAACTGAGGGAGAGAGATTAAAATGTATCTTACCACCTTTTAGGACCTTGGTAATCCAGTACATTGAGTGTTAAGTTTTTTTTGTACTTTGATGTAGTATTTTAGATCAGTAGTTTAGCTATTTAAGCTCTAACTTTCTTAACCTGTCAATATACTTATTAGTTAAATTTTATTTATTGGATCAGTTAACTTTTCCACAAATAGCAGAAACAGTAAGTCTACCTCATTTTATAAAAGAAGGTCCTTTTAGTTCCTCTGCAAGAAAACATTATCTTTCACTATTATTTTCAATGATTTCCAGCCCATAATATTAATCATATTCAGTAACAGAGCTATGATTTATTGACTGTATGTATCCTTTTTCTCATTACTGTTTTTTGTTTGGTTTTATATTTTGCTAAACTTTAACATGCTTAAATTTTTTTCCTACCGATGGGCAACTGTTGCTTTGCAAGTAAAGCCACTCATAATAGATGACAGTGGAATCCTGCCATCTAGTGAAACTTGTAGCTAGAACTTAAAAAATTCTAAGTAACGGAAAAAGGCAAGTGGCCTTAATTACATAAAACCAAAAGCAAAAAGCACAGTAGTTTGAACACAAGATCCTGAGTAAGCTTTAGTTTTCTTGGTAAAAATGGGCTATACAATTTTTTTTTTTCGTATTTGCATCCTAGACTGTGGCACATAAGTCTGGGTTCTGTTTTACCACTAAAATCTGAGATTTGAGAACTAGATACATGGTACCAGTTGTGCCTTACTTCTAAAGGGAAAATCCACCAGTAAAATTTACCTAAATTTAGAAAAATAATAATATACATTTTTAGAAGAAAAACCAAAGCAGCGTGAGTTTGTTTTCTTGCAAATGAACCCAATCAAAAGGCCACGTAATACAATACTTCAGAACACCCTTTGTACGAGTACATGGATATTGGCATATATAACTGTTACAAGCATGGTGGATTGGGTGCTTTATGAGTTCCAGATCATTCATTTCTCCACGCTTACGACTTGGCCAGGATAAGTGAGATTTGAAAATTGACACTAGTATCTGGCTGAAAACCTGAAACTTGGGAGTTGACAGGCCACAGCTTTCTTTGGGACTCAGAGGTCGGCAGGCTTCGCCATACTTCCCGGGGAGCCTGGGCTTTCAGAGGCGTGCAGACGTGGGTCTCCAGGTCAGGCACCACCATCAGGTTGAGGCACGGCGAGGTGGGGGGTCTGCAGCTACACTGTGTGTGACCTTTTTGGGGGAGAGGCAATGTTTTCAGCTTTTATTCTGTTATCCATGAAAATGGAATCTAATAACTCATGAAAGAATAAAGAATTACCCAACCGGTGCATAGTAATTTTCCTACCGGTTCCAAAATCCAAAGGTTGTGTTTCCTAAACACAATAAAAAACCTGTTTTGGTTTTGGTTTTTTTTTTTTTTCAGTTCAAGGTTCAGCTTATCCACCGGTGCATACTAATGTAGCTCCATAGAACCAGTGGGTCATTGCCAATTTACACCAACCGAGATTTTGTCAGAATCGTGTATTTCTGTTTGGTGCCTCCGCTCTGGTTTGGGAAGGCTGCAGAGGGGTTGCTCGCCTGGCTGCCAACAAAACCTGAGCACGGTTATACCTCTGGACTGCTGCAGAGGGAAATGCACTCAGGCCCCGGTCATGAGCAGAGCAGTGGCTGTGATACAGATCTAAAGGGGAGAGGGATGTGAAATGGAGGGAAATGAGATAATCCATGAAAATGTGGCAGGATACAAAAATCCTAAATTCACACTTATCTACCCTTTTGATGAAGGAAACACACTGTTTTCAAAGCTAACGAAATAAGTCACTGCAGTTCACTGCCAGAAGCAACTTTTACCAGTTTGTTTTATGCCTTTTAAATTATTCTTTTATTACATTTATAAAAAAATACGTAAACCTTCCCCCCATTGTTTATTGCCTAGCTCTTAAAGCATATATGCAATAAGCATTCCCGCTAAAATCAATGAGAGTTTTGCCTGTAATACGAAGTTTCGTCTTCCATTATCATGCAGTGTTAACAGAGAGATAAAGACAAACCTTTTGCCTTCCCAAGAAATATCTTGGTATTTTTTCTCACCAGCACATGAAATAGGAAACATTCATCTCCAAATAATTTTACAACCATTAGATTAGATTAGACATTTCAGTAACTTGTTAGATGTGAGACTGCAACAAATGGATTTTTTTTAAGGTATCACAAAGTATCATTTTGTTTGTTCATTTTAACGCTCATTCAAAATGTAAATCTTTAAAACATTTGACTTGTTTTCTGTAGAGGCATACAAACTGTTTAACACCCCTCCTCCTCCCAACCCTGGTTCTGTACATCAACTTACTTTGTTATGTCCACTAATGTTGTAAACACGCCATAAAAATTCATTTTCAGTTAAAAAGAATTTACATATTCTATATACTGTCCACATATACCACAATGACTTTAAAAATAATCAAGTCTCAAAAGACATCTTGTGCTAAGAAGCATATCTAATAAATAAATGTTATTTTAAAAAAAAAAAAGATAATCAGGAGTATAAAGCTAAGGAAAACAGTGGTTGTATCAGTTGTGCTGTGTATGCACCAAGGCACTAAACCACGTCAGTACTGCACTGTAGGATAGCTTTCCCAAAGCAGGAGACGGTTGGGAAATGTCAGTACAACAGTGACCCTAGATGGCTAAGAATTCAAGATATATAAGAGCAAAGTGACATGTGATGTCCTTTCGGTTTCCACTGTGAGATAGATGAAAGAATGCTTTTTTTATGAGTATCATAGATTATTTTTTTTCTTGTAAATTTCTTTGCAGTTTTTCGTTTAAAATATGTAGAAATTGTATGTACAAAATAATGGATGATTTTCTGGACTAGCATTTGAAAGAAAGTCCCAAGAGTTTTTCTACTAACACTTAACAATGCCAGCTATGTTATATATAATGAAGCTATACCCTTTAAGAAGTCTCTCTCTGAATGGAGCTGTCCTATAAATGATTTAGATTTATAATTCAACCATGATATAACTCCATTAATTTTTCTGGTTGCAACACAGGTACATTATTCTCAATGTATTTGTTACCTACATCAAACAGCAATTTGATTAAGTCATTGTTTTTATCTGTCAAAGTCTTGCTAATTTAATTTTGGGAACTTAACCTAATTCTAGTATTCAAGGGCGGATGTTCCAGGAATCAGACCTCTAAGCACGTCAAAGGAAATTCAGTCCTCTTTTTCCTATCAGTATCCTAAAAGTAAAAATGAACAGATGCTTAAAAATCCATACGATCAATTGTGTTGTAGGTTTTCATGCTTGAGACATTGGGGAAACTGATGTTATCGAGACAAGGTGCCTCAATTGTTACTGAATTCAGATCATGTCCGTTCCGGAAGTACTCTGCTCTATATGTAGGAGATACAGAGATATTTCTGCGTGCATACACCCCAGCAAGAAAGATACCCTCAAAAGGGATCATGTTGTCCTATTTTATACCTATGCGAGCATTCATCCTGGTCTCTCCCTGATTCCTCAGCGGCAGAACAAGATGTAGTTGCATATGGAGAAACACACAGTGATTTTTTTTAAAGTGCTGACAGATTTTATGTACTTTTTCAGCAACTTTTTTCAACTAAATTTTTAGAAAAATAAAGCAGTAACACTTCCCTTCCTTTAATTTCTACCATGCCAGTTTGCCAGTCCATAACTACAATTATAATGCCTATCCTCTAAAACGTCAAGTTATTTGAAAGAACTTAATGGGTATTTTGAAACTCTTACCAATGTGACTTTGCACCCTGAAAATTTTTGCTCTACTATGGAAATTTTCTTATATCCAGACATGCCAAATATAATGCAATTTTCCATTGTCTTGTAAATGTTACCTATAGTCCTAATTAATCCTGTGAAATACTTTGATAATTCAGGGTTCAAATCCAACAGCCTTAACTAGGCTTCATGCAAAACTTAGACAGTTTGTGACTATTTTGCCAGTTTCTGAAGCAGACTGCTGCTGCACAAATAGTTGTTCTCCCTTTGGCTCAGTAATGACATGTGACAACTGGCTGCCTGGTCATTTTAGACTTGTGCATTTGACCATCAAAATGCTCAGATTTCCATTCAAGTCTCAGTTTCATCATTTGGGATTCATTGGAACCTGAAACTGAAAGTGAAACTCAAAGACTTGGGAACAACCTGACCCAACAGTGTGAAAGTTGTTGTCTGGATACAATTACTTAATGCTGGATGTATACAGAGGTGGACTCCGTTGTGGTAGTTTGACTTTCTCCCTGCATTTATCCAAAATACCTACCATATGCAGAACAACCCAAAGTGGCTTTCATCAAACTGACCTTTACACAGAGTCTAGTAGAAAAAAAATGGAGGCTAAGACATGTTAGCACAGTTATGCTTTTGGTCCTGAGATAAGGCAAAGCACGTCAATGTCACACATACGAGCAGTATGTTAGCACGCAGTTGGTCCCTCCACAAAGGTTTAAGGAAACTTTTTCAAGTTCCCGTCATCCTCATATATTGTCACCATTGGCAAATGCTCACATTTCCAGGCAGAAAAGCTAGGTTAGTAAAAACTGAGATTCTGGTGACTACATTCTAGTTGAAACGTGATTAATATAGCTGTGTTATACCTGTGCTCCTAGCTCGTTTCCGTGCCAAGTCACACAGATGAGTATCAACCATCAGTTGCTGAAGCAGTGGTTTTTTTGCTCCCCTGCTTGCCTCTGCACTGATGGCCTAGGAGCATCATCCTTCTAGTAAGATGAAGTAAGAGACTGTTCTGCGTTTCAGATCATGTCCAGATGACATTAAAAGTCATCTTGGAGCTGGAGTTGGTGCTTTGGTGCTGTCTGCTTCTGAAAATATACTCGTTAATGCATAGTCAAGTAGGATCTTGCTATATGCTACTGTGTTTGAAATAAAGATGCTCAGCAGAGTGTGTAAAGGCTCAGTACTGAGCTAACATGACCCTGCTGGTATTTCCTTATTTGTATCAATTGACATTTTAAACAGAATTTGAATACAACTTCATGCATTAGCAGTAGACAGAGCAAGCCATGTTTAAAACATGCTACTTGAACTTTGGCAGCAAAGAAGGGGAGTTTAGAGTTAACCAACATGATTTTAAACACAACTTGCCATACTTGGACTGTATTTAAAACTGTTTGTTTAAATTTGCTAGCTAATACATTTCCAAACATAGTTTGTCTTTGCAGCCTGGACAAACTCTTATTCTCAAATTCACTCTTCAGACCATCTGACACAGCCAGTATTTGCTGATATTCAGAAAATCCCGTACAGCATATTTACATATTCTTTCACATAAGGAGTTATGTTGAAAATTGCAGTTTTATCTATCTTTTCTGGAGAGGATTTTGATTCTGTTACAAGCCTTGACCCAATTTAATAACCAATACATTTTTGCACATGTTTAGATGACATAGTTCAGCTTCTGTTTAAGTAAATGACAAAATTTCCATTGACAAACTGGGAAGAGGCTGGGCTTTATAGAGGTTAGGTTAATTTATTTTGCAAAACAGAGGAACAAATGGAAGTTCCCAAAATCTAACTAAAATAGACCACTGCTAAATAACTCTGTTCCTGAAAATCTGCCATTGCTAGTTTGAAAAATAATGAGGAAAAGAAAAAAATCATACACCTTTACCAGCAAAAGTTTATATGTACTTCCAAAGGGTAGGGGTCTGCATTTTCTAGTTTCAAACTTCTGTATGCCAGCTATTTTGGCAGTGGAAATGCTTAGTACTGAAGTCCCATCTAGTTGTTTAAAAACTGCAGGCTGAACTAGGACTTGATTGTATACCCTGTTTTGGATATACAGAACTACGTACCAAGGTGTTTTTGGCATGCTTTCCAGTGTTTAGGCAAATACAAGCATGCTTTGGATACATGGTAGTATTCATTTGTGCTTGTTTCCAATAGATACTTTTCCAACTCTCATGCTAGGAGTGGTTTCAATGGAACAGAATGAACAACATAATTCACACTGATTTAAACTAAACAAACTAAAAAACCCAAAGAGTGTATTCCTACCAAATTAGATTAGCTGCTTTGTATAGAGCTTTGCTTCATTTTTTAGTTTCTTTGCTGGAAACATTTAAAATACACTGCATGACATTATTATATTTCATTGTTCTGTATTTTCTGCCATGGCATTCTTATTGTGAATGTGAATGTAATAGTAAGACTTTTGGCCAATTTCACATTAAAATATCACAACAGGAAATGTTGTTTACAAAGCCATTTAGGATTGTGTCAGATTGTTTGAGAGGATACAGCTAGCAATTTATGCATATCATGGAAGGGCTTTCTTCCAAATACAGAACTCAGAGTTCTTCATATTTACAGCAGAAATATTTAGAGGAGAAATGACTTTAAGGGACCATATTTCATGGGTTAAATGCTTAGCACTCTATAAAATGAGACTGATTTGCAGAGATAGCTTCAACTTTAAGAGGAACAATTCTGTGCATGGAATTAACTGTGGACAAAAATGATAACATTTAGATTGCAACCAGTACTTACGAGCACTGTTCGTTGGCTGGAATGAAACTGCAGTAAAAAAAACCAACCCTGGATATCAGCTTGAAGGTTTTAAATTTCAGACCTAATGTACACAAGTTACACAGTGGGTTTCTTTTTCTGTAATTTTTCCCATCTGTCCCACTTCATTAGAATCTGTAGTCCATAGTCAGTGTGGATGTTAGGATGAGACTAATGCACATTTAGACTGAAACACTTCAGCGTGCACCAAAATCAAAGTGCTATTTTCTGGTTACCTGCCAATACAACGTGGTCTTGATCATGAAAGCCAAAAATCTTCAAAACACCTCAGCACCTTGCTCTCAGTGGGGTGCTAAGAACAGTGAAGAAGTGGCTGCTTTATTTGTTGCTTATGTGGAGGTAAATTATAACGAAAACCTTGCTATGAGCTTGCCAGAGCCAATGGACTTATACCCTGAGCTCTCCATCATGTGCTCCAGTCCCGGGCCCAGCACAAAATTTTCTTTTCTTGTTTAGCAGGGAAACACTGTCAACAAATCTTCTTTCTACTTCCACAGAAATGTATTTTGAATCCTTTAAGTTCTTTCTTTGTTTGATACCTCCTTCCTGCATCTGGGATGGGGCACCAAATGGACGGGTAACCTTTTGCTTCAAGAGAGTTATGTCATCCTGGACTGCGTAGCCGTAGAATCATTATTTTATAAACTTGCCTTTTTGTAAGTATATGTTAGAAATATGGTCCCATTTAGGAAGCTGGATGCTTAGGTTTTTGTAAGCATGTTTTATATTACAATTCATTAGCAGATGAACTGGTGATGGGTCAAAACTAAGAAGAAAGTAGATAAGGTATGGTCTTCTATACTGCTGGTTTCATTTGATATGTTTTCTGTAGCATAAACATGCCACGTATGGCATAAATTGCTACAATATTGAATTTCAAGAAAGTTTCTAAAACAAAGATAATGCAAGACAATCATATGTCCATTGTGGCACTTTACAGTAACAGAAAGAAAAAACAAACAGAATGACGGGGAACATAATTTAATAAGACCAAATTTCCCCTTCTTAGTACTCTCGGCCTAATACAAGGATTATCAGGCACTGCTTGTTGTCTGCAGGCAAAGGTGGCAAAGCTGAATCTTTGTTTTAAAAACCTAACAGTTGAAAATACTATAAAGGAAGCCTTAACAAAGGAGTTACATTTTTTCCCATGAACTCAATGGGAGCTTTGCCATTGACTTCAAAGGGGCAAAGGACTGGGCCTTAGTATGTAGAATATAGTGCAATTATTTAATTAGAAGCAGATACCATGAATAAAAATCCTCATTGGGAAGGGTGTAGCAGTTTTTGCTAGGGATCTACTTACTACAATTTTCTGTGTCTAGCAGAAGTCATTCCCTTGAAAAGAACAAAAACCCCTTAGACTTTGGAGTATTCCAATAACACTGTTAAATAATGTAACTTATTTTCAAGTTATTTGGTAATTGTACATTTCATTTCCAAGCTGAACTGGAAGTCTTTGTAAGGACAAAGATACTCACTTGAGTTGAAGGCATTACAGTTTGCGTGTTTATAAGAGAGTGAAATAATTGCTAATAATAGGTACCAGACTGACATTACTAGAAACTAGAGGCCATTTATTAAAAGACTGATAATGTTTCAGTGTAAGCTAAGGAGAAAATTTAGACTGTGGACATATCTCTCAGTTGCAAATGTTTACTGGTTGGAGGGACTATTTGTAACTGCCCCCTTGCTTTCTTCAACTCTGCAAATAGACAGGCTTGTGTTGGTCAAAATGAGCAGGTATTTCTTAACCAGTTTAGACACCAGGGCTTTGCTAACTCACCTCATTTTGCCTGAGAGCTCAGGGAACAATCATACGAGCAGCTCATCTATAAGACTTGAAGTGCAGAAACCTCCAGGTTAGGATAGGGAGGAGGAAAGAGAGAGGAGTGCCAAGCAGCTTTGGGTGGACAAGTCAGACAGTAACCCCTTGTGTTGGCACACCCATCTTGTTGTAGATGCATCTTCAACAGTTGAACTGACATCACTTCGCAAAAGCTCCAAAGGTCTTGCAAAAACCCAGCTTTTCTTCCACAAGAAAAGCATTTACATGGAGAACTGTGCAACAGTAATTATAAGGGTTGTCTATACCTGTATAATATCAGGTGTTTCCAAGCTGTACTGCAATTGATGGGAATCACGTCGTGGGTTTTATTAGCTTTACTCAACCACCACCACTGTTGCTCCTTGAAGAGATCATCTCTCTATTCATCTCTCTAAATTCATCTCTGCCAGAAATTCTTGCTCTGTTTTCTCTTATCGTTCTCTCGGTAGTACTTTTATTTAAATACACAAGTCCAGCTACTTACTTAAGCCTCACTTTCAGTGAATTCACTGAAAATTGTGGGCAAACGATGCCTCAGACTTCAAACCTTGTTACTCTGTTAAAATAGTGCCCATCGCTTCCAGCGAACTTCCTTTGGACTGAAAGAAATAGAGGAAACTTTCTGTTTTGCATGAACTCTCTCATCACAGAAATCTCTGAACTACTAGAGCTTAACAGATGTGGCTGGAACAGACTGATCAGCATTTTGTTCCACAAATTACATTTTCCTATTTTGCAGAGATCACTTCAAAGACTAGCTGCCATAAGCCACTGATTTAACTACAGAGGATGCATATGGAAATAATCTGAAAGGGATAAATAGCTTTGTATATTATCATATATTCATAATTATCTTCCTACATGCTGAAATAATATTTGCAGAATGGACAGTGTAAGACCCGCTTATAAAATTCTTCAAATTAGCATGGATGTTTTAAGCAAATTCTAACACATAATACTATTTAATGCCTAAGATTCTTACAGAGGAGCAGCTGTTTGACGTCCTTCACTGAAAAAAGCCTGAAGTTTCAGAATTGTTGGCTTTCCAAAAAAACTTGATACCTAGGAAATTAGAATGGTTTCACCTAAATTCTCAGTCAATGGAATAAGTACATTATACTGATTAATATAAAATGAACCATTCATAAACTTGGAGGGGTTTGTTACAATAATACATAATAAAATTACATCATTGGTTGATGAAACAAAATGTTAGATTTAAAGTGTTATCACATGGTGTCCATGCTGTCAGCCAAAGTTAGTCTTTAGATGTGTTGTGCATGTTTAGGAGTATCTAAGGGAAGATAACCAGTCATTAAGCTGAGCTGGAAATCACAACTAGATCACTATTTCTTTTCAAGCCCCCAGATCCCTTTGCTAAGGGAATTAGCAGTGTGCTATTATGTCCAGACTGAATAATCACTTTTTCATGATACCGACATATTATTGATTATCACCTCATGGTGCTCCTATTCACAATCCCCAAAATCTTAGGTAAGTGAATGTAAAGACAGTTACGCCTTGGAGAAATTTTGGTTGCTAGCTTTAATGTTTTCTTACTGAAGCTGCTAAGTCTTGTTCAGCTCAGTACCTCCCAGACCAAATAATTTCAAAGTGTAGAATTAATGCCTTCGAGATAAATATGTGTATAAAACAAGTCAAGAATCACATAATATCAAATTAATCAAAATCATAATATCAAATCAATCATTCCAAATTTTCCTTTCACTTCTGCCTATTATTCCCTGCATATAAATAGAATGTAATCCCCTTAAGGACGGCTCCATAAATTTGAACTAGGGTTTGATTTGTGGTTTCATAACGCTATAATCTTTAAAAAACTAACTAACTAAAAAGGAATATTTCAGAAACCCTTAAGAAAGAGGCAGTCGTAATCCTTTAAAGAGAAAACAGAAGAATATTCCTGCACCTATTTTACACCATATCATGAACATTACACATGACTATTGAATACATGTAGTGAAATAATAATAAGAAAAAAATATAAGTATAAAAAGTATAAGTATAAAAAACCATTATATGAAACCTCAGTTTCTTCCAGCCCAATCTGACAATAGGTAGAGCAGACAGGGCTGGGAGCCCTGGAGATGTAAGAAGTCTCCCAGGTCTTGTATCCAATTTAAACTGAATTTTGACCTGTATTAAAATGATGGTTTTTCTAAATTCCTCATTATCCTGATTTTCCGTTCTCTGCCCTCACTTTCAGTCATTACTTCAGTCTGTAATATTAGCTCTTCTAAAACTGGGTTATTTTACTAATCTGATGAAGAATAGAATCCCACGAAGTACACCAAAACCAAATCCAAGAATACATCCTTGAACAGCTAGGGTGTTGGAAATCAACCTGAGTTTTGCAGCTTGAGCCTGTTTTTACTCAAATAGTTTAAAATTAACAGATCAGTACAGGTGTGATCCAACTCATTTTTCCATGACTGAATCCTTATTTGAAAGGCCCTGATTCAGCTCCTGAATATGCTATGTTTTTACGTCATTTTCCAGATCACCAGGATAATGTTACCAAAAGATTTCTGATTTCATGGCACAATTTGTGACTACAAAAAGGATTTGGCTTTAAAACCTCTCGTCATTCTACAAAAGCTAAAATTTCCCAGACTCTCAGAGTTACAGTTTTCATCCTCTATATTTACAGGAACAGTGAAAAACAATTCAGTGAATCTAAACACAGCGAGAGGGGACCATGAATGCCTCTTTATCTACACTGGCAAGAACAGTACACAGGGTACGATAATTAAGCCTGAGGAGATAGTTATCTTTGTGGCCTGTCATTTTTTTTTAGTGTTACCACAAGAACAAATGGAGCACTGAAATGCATGGCCCCAGGACAATGGTGCCCAGCCCCGTACCAGCCTTCTGGGGCATTCACTTGTTGTTTCCTTCCAGGCCTGATTTGCATAAAAGGCCTGGAAAAGTTGCAGAGATGGGGAATTAGCACAAATTGATATCAGGCACTAACTGACTCAAGCAAAAACTAAAGATGCATTGGCCTGTTCAAATCAGGCTTGAATTCGGGCCTTCTGGACTCCTGCATCATTCAGCTCTGAAGAATTAAATCCTGGCATGGTTCATCAGCTGCTGGGTCCTGGGATAAAAATAGAGAGGCAGCAATGGGATCGTGTTTTAGCACAATCTTAGCTGAAATTGGAAAGGGTGGGAAGGAGCCCTTCCTCTTATGAAAAATATTTTCTTTTCAGGTGTTCTAGGCAACAGCATGGCAATCAAGCTCACCTAAAGTGAGAGCCAAACCAAATCTTTCTCCCCAAACCTTATACTGCTCTAGACCCAAACTTTTTTTTTAAAGGCTGGAAAATATTCATTGTTCCATGTTTTTGTGTAGGGGTGTTCCATCAAGAGCAGTGAACACAATTTATTTCGGAGGCTGGATCAATCATGCTGGATGCACGCACAGTGACAGTCATAGCCACAGGAGTCACCTATTGCCTCAGTCCTATGCAGTGTCTCTGGCTTGTCTGTTAGCCAACTAAAAAGCTTCTTCTAATAGGTTTCCATCAGATCATTATGAGTAAGCCTTCAAATGAGACTTGTGCTGTCTGGCATCAAAAATTTCCAGTGAGTATAATATTTTTAGTAATCCACAGATTGTGGGACTAAGTTTAATATCTGGAGAAGATCTTTGTCCACACGTGGTCGAAATACTGTGTGAATAGGTTTCTTTGTGATTGCCAGTCCCTTTTATATTGTAGGACTCTTGTATATCGTTCTCCTTACTGGGAGAGGAAATGACATGCTACAAAGTCCTCTCTGTTTTTATAGTTTCTTAGTATTATGGAAAGCAGTGTTCTCCCTTAGGGATCCACTTAATCTCATGTTATACCTGTATGCCACTTAAAGCAAAACTTACACATTGGCCCAAGTGAGTGTAGTTTCATTTAAAAGCTTCCTTGAACTTTTTTTTATTTCTTTAGTTGCACATTTGTAAGATACTCTCAGGCCAAGCGATATTTACATGTAGCTCGGGTTTCATTTTGGCTATTTCACTTGGCTCCCTTAGGCCTTGTGTACCTCTAGTTTCTCTACCATTTTAACACAGCTAGTCACAATCTAAACCAGTATCTCAAATACAGAACCTGCCACAACTGCACTGGACTGCTCAGAAATATATCTGCCTACTGCTTTGCTTGGACTGAGCACACAGCTAAGGAGTATTTAAGACAAAATCCTCGCAGCAGCAGTGGGTCCCAATCCTTCAGCTAATATTGGTTATTGTGAAGCAAGTACGTCTGTCAGATCTGCTGAGGTTGTCCTTGTTGAAACTTCCCTTCCACCTCTGGACCCCTCTTCATTTTAATGCAGCAAGCTTTGCTGCACTCCTGTGGTGTCAGTCACGGAGAAACACTTTCACAGAGTAAAACACCTATGCAAGGCATGTGGAATACAAGGCGGGGGGCATGAAAGGAGAGGTTGGACTTGGTCTTCTCTTTCTTCTCACAAATTACAGTAATCTCTGGCATCAAGGCTTCTTTTTCTCAGGCACAGATGATGAGATTAAGTTTACTTCAATGTGCAGATTTCGGGTTTCTTCTATGCAAAAAGAAAAGAACTGGAAAACAATCCCCTCTGATAGAGTAGTATTAAAATGCTCTTACTGTGTGTTTTCTTTAAATTAATTATTAGGCTTAAGTTAATAAGAAAGAGGTAAGTTTCAGGGCAAAATAATAAAGAGAAAAGGAAACTGGACACTGATTCTGACACTGAATTTAATTTATGAAGGTGCTGACCTGTGACATCTGTTTAAAGACTACGCAATCCTTAAAAAGTGTGCTTCCCAGAGAAACTTGAGAAGATACTAGCAGTTCGTATAACAGGACCTTTCCCTCAAAATTGTATTAGTAAGAGAGGTGTCAGCAAAGGTATAAATCTTCTGAGGCAACCCGAGTCAGATTATCTTCTTTTAGGTGAAAAGAGCACCTATTCGGTCACTTAAAACACCACTCTTGATCTTCAGTTGATTTTTAAAAGACTTCTTACATCACCAATATGCTGAAATTTGTGTCTGACTGTAAAGGTTTCTTAAACAGACAGCTATAAACAGTGCCATGAGATAAGAAGCTAAATCGCCCATCAATTTCCAATATATATAGTGATGTGAATCATAGGGAAGCGCTTGCTCAGGAAACAAATACAAAATTACAGAACTGATCCTCATAAATTTCTTTTCCATTTCTAGCTGTGCCTTCACAATTTCCTCCTAGCCTCTACCTCCTTTATTTGGTGCTTGGCATTTGGAAGAGTGCTGCAGATCAGGGCTGACTTTGTCATTACCACAGGTTTCCTGACGCTCCTTCGAACAATCATTCATGAATACCATGCTGTCATACTGTCAGATATTCTTTTAGATTATTTTTTCTTTCACAAATAAGCTCTGAAATCAGGCCAATGCACGTGAGAGGAGAAGACAGAATGATTTCTTTTTCTTCTTGCACTTGTGTCTCATGATTTTAAGCTAGTATTTGACCTTTGTTGGGAGTTGAAGCGCTTTCCATAGATCTAAAGGGAAACACTACATGGAGGATTTGGGTTTTGTAGCTGCCATAGCCTTAGTTTCAGAAGTACTTACAAAAAAGTGCCTCTTAACTCTGTACAAGACACAGTTGTTTGTTGCTTTCCTATATAGTAAAGGCAGTGCTCACTCTAAAAACCAAGTCATGAAGATCTGGCGCGGGTTTGGATTTATACATACTAAGGTTACTGGGAGTTTCCATATGGCCATAATAATGCAGCCCAGTTAGATGCATCATTTAACAGTTGAAAAATATGCAGGATATCTTGTAGCAAAGTTGAAGCAACGATAGCAATATAAAATGCAAATGAATGCTGTTGTCCTAAACTAATACAACTATGGCTGTCAAAAAAAGTAGGTATTGTAGAGCCACATGTTAATCTTCTTGAATGGGATGAGTTATTAAATCAAATCCTTAAAATGAGCAGCTCTTTTATGTGTGCTTATATTTTCCAGATGTTTGATATAGTCAAGATAATCCTGTTCATTTGCATGTGCTTGTTTCTTCTGTTGTTATTTTTAGAAAATTCTTTAAAACTTACTATTATTCTAACATCTGAGTAATATTTGACAACCTTTTTTATTTTAGCCCCATAGCATTTTTCAATTATCTTTCTTAATCCTTATTTCTATTAATAGTTTTGGAAGAAGAGACAAAAGAACAGAAGCCTATCATGACTTCAGGTTCTAACATTTATTTTAATAATATTGTATAGAATAGGCCATACCTCTGTGGCATAACTCTCCAGAAGCTGATGGAGCTATGCTAGAAGAACTGTAGCGCATTTTCAACAAAGCTCAGGAGGAATAAAAAAAGGTGACATGGGAGAATATGGCCGTAATTTGCGGTAACAGTATTTTTCAGAGCTATCATGCTCTTATAGCAGGTTTCAGATCTTTAAGTTTTCCAGAGATGAATGTTTGACAGCAGCAAAATCCAGGACTTAATTCAAACTAATCAAGCAATTAGGATTTTGTCCTAGGTTTTGTCCACACTAATTGACTTTTTACATTTACGTGGAAGTTTAGTGAAATTATAATGCACAGAAACTATGATGTCTTTAAATCACACAAAGCTTTTTACATGTGCTCTTCCATTATAAAAATATCTAAGGTACTGGCACTTGTCTTCAGGAAATGGAGATGTACCCATACATCTACTATGCGTGATTACCTCTTTGGTAGACCACATTTGACTGATAAGCTGCATTTCTAAGCTATGCATCACTTAATGGAATTAGCAACAGTGGTGATATTTGTCCGTTACATTTAGTAGTATGTTTTTACAAAAATTATATCTATGCCAAAGCTAAAACTGTGCATCAAACATAAATAATACCACTTCAAATTGTGATTTCATTTTTCAAGGCCCTTCCTTCTTGACAAAACCGAAGTGTCGCAGAAAGTTAACACTGTCCATTCAGTACGTGGCTGTGTCCCTGCTGAGTCAGCCCCTGAGCAATCGTAGCAAGAAATGTGTACCTGGGGGTTCTGACCACCTGCAGTAACTTCACTTTTGAAAAATCCATTTGTAGGAGAGAGACTACTTTTAGTGTCCCAACCGAATTCCAACTTGTGCCTACAATCTGATTATGTTAGTTACCCTGTATCCCTTTCCTCTGTGAAAGTTTTGTTAGGAAAACACTACTTTACCTCCCAGAAGGCTCACAGAGTGGTGCTCTTGCTATAGGGTTGCTGCATTTCATGAATCTTTGGGCTGCAGCCTTCTGTGTATATAACTGCATCCTTGACTTAGCCAACATGACTTAAAGCTGGCACAGATTTTGGCAAAGGTCATTAAAGTACTTCAGTATCTGTCTGGGATGAGAGATGCCATATTATGCTTGGGTTAGTTCTTATATTAAGAATTGTTAAAACTGGCAGCATTAAAAAACAACTGGCTCTTTCCCAAGCTACATGCCATTTGGATTTCCTTAAAAATTCAATCTTTACAGTCCCTGAATAATGCAACCATTGTAATTCAAGGACGCTCCCCTGCTGGTTTTGATTAATTTATTTTAACAACACAGAAGAAGTCTGCTGTAGCTCCTCTGGTAATATAAATCCGTGTTACAAAGAATTCTGTTGTCTCCACCTCTCTAATAAACTATAGTGTCGGGGGTTCAGAGCTAAATGGATGGCAATACAATGTAAACAATTCATTTCTGCTTTTGCGTCTGAATTTATATCAGGGTTTTTTCCCCTTCAACCCTTAGCTAGTTTATAACTCTATTAGTATTTCCCATCTAAGTAACATATCCAGTGAAATATTTTAATTTGCATGCAATAACACCCATTTTACACATTTAAAATTAGTATCTTGAAACAATTTTACCTATAGTCAGGTATCTTAAAGAAACCCATAAAATAACCATGGCTATCTGGCTAACTTTTTAAAATTTATTGTGAGTCTCATGACATATGCTATTTTCCTTACAGTACCAGATACATTTCTGGATATTCTGGATTGCAAAGTGGTCCCAGCCACGAGAGGAAAAAACCAAGTAATCTCAAGTTTTTAATGCTTAAATCTTTTTTCATGTGGTCCTAGAGAAATTGTTATTTACTAGTTGCAGGGCTAATGGAAGAAGCTTGGAAGGACCACAGTCTGAGGATGAAATACACAGTGAGGACACCTAAACACCTATTACAGTTTCTATGGACAGATATTGAGTAGATGTAAAACATAGCTGCTATTAAAATAACAGTGGGTTTCAGAGGTTACAGAAATTGTCACAGCAGTCTGTGACATGTAGATATTTTCCCAAGTTCCAAGAACAATGTGAATACTCTAGCACTGAAGCAGTATGAGGAGTTTTGGGAATCACACAGCACTTTAATAAAAATTGCTGTGTTAGCTTACTTATGCAATTACATACTCTTGAACTATTTTCATTCCACATAAATATTACATACGTCTTTGTCTAAACTCATTTATTTAAAATATTAAATGAAAATGAAATTAAACAATTCCCAAGCTGTTTCTTACAGCTTTCTGGTAAACTAGCTGCTCAGTTGACATGTCGCATGTGTAATTTCAACAGTACCCCTATGCCTGAGTGTATATACAGATGCTTTAGGCTAACATTAAACAATGTTCTATAGCTATGAATGTTTTTGTAATCCAAATAAAGTAGGTAGTGTTTTTATAACTATCAATTCTTGGGTTATGGCGAATGTCTTCAAATAGAAATGGAAAGAGGTTTATCATTACAAACAGGTCTCATTCCCTTAAAAGGAAGTTGTTTCTTTTTTCTTCTGCTTCTTTGGAGAACTGGCTACAAACTGGGAATGGTTATTGTATGACTCATTTGAGAAGAATAGCTACAGTGTAAAAAGTTCAGAAAGGATTTTAATAAAACCAAACCCAATTATCTTCTGGTTTTGGCATGATAAGGATAGTTTTAAAGAGAAAATTATCAAATTTTTCAGAATGCTGTAAATCAACATAATACGTAGTGTTTTAAAGGGAAGGGGAAAAGGTCAGGAAAGAAAAAAACATTTACCCCTAGTTGCAGTTCTATAGATAAGACAGAAATCTCCTTTCGTAAGCAAACTTTACATTTACTTTATTCTGCTCTGGCCTGGAAGTGAGCTCCTGCACCCATCAGTGCAAATCACTGACTGCCGAAAACACACAACAAACTTGGGCATCATCACTCACTTAGCTATGCACAGATAACGTGGCTCTTCTACTGCACCCCATGTACTTCAGCTGCTTGGAAATCCCTCAAAACCCCAACACTCTAAGTCAAACTGTTCACAATAATATAATTATTTTAAATAAACCAAAATTAATTACATAAACAGCTATGCTGTGGACATTAGAGGCTGCAAATGCTACAAGTAAATGCTACTGTATTATTTCCTGCATTGCTTTCCCCCCAGTGGCTTAAAGGATACAATAGTAAAGCTGGGACAGAAAAAGGCCCTTTCCGTCTTAAACTTCTGCTGTTGTTTATGATTCAGCATTTGAAACTTTCGGCATAATATAAGGACCTGAAAGCTTTTGCTCACTGTGCCATTCAAAGGGGAGGCTGATCAGAAATTGGGAGGCAGTGTTCAAGTAATCACTGTGTCTTTTGGTCACAACCCCTGTGTTAGGTTTTACAACCTTATATATGAAATCAGGTCTCCAACATGCCACTTCTGCTCTTCTGTGTGCTGCAACACTCAAGCACCCTGTCTTTCATTTAGAAAAGGGAGAGAAACTGGTGTTATGTCTCACAAAGCTAAGTTTTAATAGGGTTTGTTAACGTTAATATCAGGTATATGCACAGAAAAAGTGTATGCTAGCTGGTGTATGTATTTTCAAGATGCAATAGCTGGGTGAGGGATGCTGTTTAGCAAGTGTTCCATGCAAGACACAGAGAAATGCATTTTTTTTTTAAGTTCAACACTAGCTGTTTTAATATTACTACTCTAGCAAGAGAAGTTTGTATGCAGCACCATGAACTATAAGAGTCTGCCATATAATCCTCTCTTTAAACAGCGAAGTGCTTAGATGTTTTTATCTAAACCCCAAGCAATAGGGTTGGGATAGTCTATTTATTGTGATAGTTAAAGATCTGCTGAGCAGTCTGTAATAGTTTTTCTAAGAATATGGTTTGTCAAAGTGTGTGAGATTAGAAGGGCAACCATGCTAATCATCACATGTGGCTGCCAAAATTCTGTAGAAACCATCTGGAGGGAAACACAGTATACTGAAAAACATTATTTCGCCTTAAAGTTATAGGCCACCCTAAAGGAATAAAACTTCACAGGATAAGTCAGTAGCTTCTGATCAAGACAATTCTTACTGTGCAATCCAAAGAATACTACGCATAAATAATTTACAATTATTCCACTCTAAACAAAGACAGTAATTTGCCAGTCACAACACAAAGCTGTTAATATTTTTAAAGATTTGTATTTACTTTGTCCTTAGTGTGCATATATTGTAAAGGAATTTGTTGCATTCATCACTTGTAGTCAAGGTGTATTCTGTGTTCCCTTAAATATCAAACAATTATTATGTGGCTTCACTTTGATATGAAAGTGCGTGTCCAATATTGGCCATTTATATAAATTAAATTTTTTTTTTTAAAATTTCTCATGCTTATAGCACTATGGAACTTTTCCCTGAGTGTTCCTCTTAAGATTGCTCCAACTGAGGCTGAAGTTAATGGAAAGCAACCAAGTGATTTCAATGGGAGTTTCACATTTGGAAAGCAAAATCAGGACAGCAATTTGGCAAGACTGTCCATGTATCTGAATTCCCATTCCTAGGAATTTTACAGGAAAATGCTTAACATTTCAAATTGTCATGAGACTAACTGCATTTGAATCTTCTTCTGAATATATGTAGAATATCCTGTAGTTATCAAAGCTAAATTTTAGAAAAAAAATGCTTCAAAGCCCTCTCCATTCCCCTTCTACCTTGCTAAAGTTTGATCAGTTGAGAATGTCCTGGCCAAACAAGACTCACGGATATATCACAAGCACTCAGTTTTTTGCAAACCTAAGAATCTTGCATAACTTCAGACAGCTCTATGCTTTACATATAGTATAGCTCAGGCTATACTGTAAAGGAGGACATGCACTGCTGATGCTTTAGGAGTTACCTTTGATGATGAGAGATCTACAGTTGCAGCTATAATTTACCATTGCAGTAATTGTGGACAGACAGAACTTTGGATTTTGGATATTTTTAATGGATTTTTTTTTTTTTTTTACAATATGTATTTTGTAGATCTCACATTTAAAAGAAGCATGAGTGAAACTACTACTGTCCCACAGTGCTGTTCAGTGTGGTGACCTGCAGGGTTAGTTTTTGGGAGGGGAGGGCAAGGGGTCCTGCTGCTGGGAATGGGTGGCCAGGTGGGACAGGAGGCTCTTCCTCTGCCTGAGAGCAAGGGCAGTGATGCTGCAAAGGCCTGCAAAACAGAGTCTGTGCTTCTTTTAAAGGCCTTTCCTGGACCTGGTTGCCAGGGAGCTGTGGGAGGAAGAAGGCTGGCAGCAGACAGGGAGATAATTCAGCTGAATTCAATTAGACTGCAGCAGTAGAACTAAGTGAACTATCAAAATAAACAGGCCCCTTAAATCCGAAATGGGTATGACCATAGAAATCAGAGTCTTCACAGCTTTGCTTTATACTATATTGAGTTATTAGGGCTGTCTTAACATGAGCCACTACATTGCACAGTTGCAAATGTGCTCAGGACATGATTATGTTTAGGGTTGCACACGTGGCATTGGCCTACCTTGGCCCCTCTGACCTTGGTCATTTTTCAGGATCCATAGCAGGCAGTGATGCAGCAAGGCACTAATTTCCTACAGAGACTGAGGAGCAGCCACCTTTGTGGATGAAAGGAAAACAGAAGCAACAGCACAAGAGAACAGGACTGTGAGCAAACCCTTCCCTCTTCTGCTGGGGACTCTTGCTGAACACCTGCGGAGAGGGCAATGGTTGCTCTAGAAGAATGACTCCAGATTTTTAAAATACCCTGACAAAACCACTGCCCAGGATATAACTGTAATTGAGCAAAAATAACCCAACAGTCTACTAATACCATGAGATACCCTGGATCATTTTTCCTCTAAGTGGTAACTAATTGATTTAATGAGAGATATTTTTTTATTTAAAAGGAAGCATCCTGAGCATTTTCTGAAGACTGTAGACTTAATTTGTTCAGTAGTGGCATAGGTATTCATCAGCAAGCAAATACCTGATTTTAATTTCTAACAGGCATTGCACTTCATACTAAAGCCAGAGATTTGGGAAGAAACTGGGTAGAAGTGACACAGTACTGCTTGTAATTGAGACAAGTGGGGGTTTTGAACAATGTGGGATTATATTTTCCTGCTGCTTAGCCTTCTTTTGTTTGACAGTAAATTTTGTAGATAGTTATGTCTGAGTGAAAAATCACAGTGAAAAATGAGAATAGTTAACAGAAGGTCATGTATTGAAAGAGATTGCTAAGTCGTATATATTCAGCAGAATACTACAGTGTCCTACAGAGACAACATAGATACTTATTAGTGTTGAATAAAAATGTACCTTGGTTTTTGGGTGGTATGCTGGAATAATGTATCCTGCCTAAAAAAAAGGAGTAATGAAGATAACCCAAGTTAACGAAGAGAATCAAAGGAAACAAGCTTCTCAAAAAGGTTTGCGCAAAAAAGCAGTGTACGTTTTGTATCTGGAGAAAAATACTCCAAAGAAAGTGTAGTGATAGTCTATAAAAAACGTTACCTCAAACTGTTCTGGAATTTGCAGTTGAGTTTCCCTTTCCATCAAAGGTTCAAAATGACAAGTTTTTGCAAAGCAGAGTTCTCAAAGCTTGCAAAAGGCCAGTGGTTGTTTCTATTTTTCCCAGTGCAAAGCAAATGACTGACAGAGGTCAAACATACAATTTGAAAGTTAAGTTCTATTCCCTAGTTCCCCTTCCTGTTGCTGCCTCCTCTTAGTGCTCCATTCTACTAGTTTCTGAGTTCTCCTATGCATTATTTAACAGCCTCAGCTCATAGCAAGACAAAATTACACACAGCACCAGAAGAACTCCAACTTGGTGTACCATGGAGGCCTAAACACTTCAATTTAGAAAAGCAATAAGAACAGTCCTAGACTTTCAGTATCTACTTCAGTATGCATGAGAACAAAATACAGGTGAGAATACTTCTGTTAGTTCAAATTAAGAAATATAAATGTGCTCTTAAACAGGTTCCATTCTAAAATGTGAATTCCTATACAAAGGTTAACATCCTGAGTACTGGATTTAAACCAGTCATTATAGAAGAAAACCTAGCAGCTAATTCTGCTGGAGGAAAATTTCCATGCTCACAATTTAAAATGGTTTTTTGCTTGCTTTTTTGCAATCATAAGCAGAAACTGAAAATGTTTGAAAGATTATTTTTTTCCCCTCCAAGTAGTACCTTTTTTGGTTACAGACCAGCGGTGCTGACAAATACCTAATTCTTGCCAGGAGCCAAAATATTAAATGGCAATCTAGTCCGTACTTGACAGTACACATGCAAGATATGGCCACATCTGTAAACCACCATTTTTTACCATGCGCCTTAGAATATCTCGAATTAGACCTGCAAGAGAAAGCATGGCTAGTTTCAAACCTTGTTGTACAACTGCAATAATTACTTCTGAAAAAAAACCAGCCTGATGCACAGAGCAAGAATGCCAATAGGTACTAATGAGCAAAGTGTATGACCAGTTGTGTACTCCCAAAGAGCTAAAGATGGAGTCCAAACAAAAAAGTCAGCAATAATATTCAAGCTTCCTATCTCAACTCATTTCAGACTTCTGCAATATGGGTGAGATGGCTGTAAAATTTTGCACCTACAGATTTTCAGGTGTTTGGATGCCAGGACCAAATTCTTAGCTTGGGCCCAGGGCTGCTCCAGCGAACTCTTTTTAGAAACATGTTTAGCTTTTGTATTGATGTGATCTGCAGAACTGATTAATGGCAATGGAATTATGCTGAAGAGCTCCAGTGGAGGAGCTGGTTCCAGTGACTGTTGCAGGAGATAGAAAGAGCAGCTGAGCGGTAGGGATGAGTTAGGAGTCCACACAGAATACTCCCGTTTAGCATTACAGGCAAGGATGTAAACTTATGAGTCAGATACAGCTTTTTCTGGATATATTTATGACCTTGTGTTTCCAACTACTGCTCTTTATCTGCAAACCTGCCTTTCATCACATCTGAGATACTGAGTGGATCGATTTTGAACGCATTTTGCAGTCAGAGCCTCATCTAATCTCTCACCCTTCCCTTGTCCCTCCCCTGGCTCTAACACCTGTAGTGTGCTGCTCCGATTTCCTTCTGCATACAGCGACACGTGCATACAACTTCTGTCCTTGAATAACCGACTTCTAAATAATATCTGTCTAAAATTTTGTCTTCAAACATCTTGCATTGCTTAGGCTAAGCTGCCTCCTAAACTGGGTGTTCCCCTATTTTCTTCTACTCTCCTTTTGTCTTTTCGATCTTTTTCCTCTATCCTTCCACATATATCAAATACCTGTGGTGTTAGGGTCCTCTTTTTGAAGATTTCTACCATGTGAAAAAGCTCTGTTGTGCTTCCACCCTGTTCACTTTATTGGCATATACATATCTTTCCTGGCATTTCTTATTCCTTCCTCTGTCAGGTGTTTTAAGGAAAAGAACTGAACAGGCATATTTGAAAGAAACTGTTCTGGGTAAAGGTACTGGGAAGCCATGTTACGCAATGAAGACCACAGCTCCATCTGGGACTGTGAGGATTATCGAACATGGAAGAACAGTGATTTAAATGTATTAACTGCTTTGCTACAAATACTGTGTGCACAAGAAGATATAAATGATAATGACAGTAGATTAAACTTGGTTCACAAGCCTTCAAACATACTCAGTATGACATTCTTTTTCATTTATGCAGCTGAGCAAGTTTACTTCAGCCAGCAGGTGGGGGGTCTAAGAAAACTATTTGGACTGCATAACAAGAACACATCTGTACGGTTGAGATAGCTTTGAAGATATGCCAAATTTGTTTGGGGATTTTTGTGGTTTTGGTTTTGTGGTTTTTTTTTTTTTTTAATAACCTTAAGGTTTTTCTAAAAGAATCCTAATATCACTTCTACCTCTCACACCAAAAATAAACCCCAAATGAAAACAGCATCAGGAACGGTCATGTAAGCATTTTTATGGCTCAATACATAAACTGCTTAACCATTCAAGTCATAAAATAGTATGGCATACACATGAAAAATTGAATGGAGTTAATTTACAGATTTTGCATTCAACCATCAGCCAAACACATCTTTGAAAGTGTTGGTAAGAAACACAGAAGTAAAGTTGCCAACTGCCAGTGAAAATCATCTATAGATGTTTGCAAATAGCAATATCCACTTAGAGTATGCTTCAGTATTTAACTAGGATTGGCAGGGAGAAGTAAAACCAAAAATATACTCATATCCTGGCAACCTACAGCACGTTGAATTCTACAGCATTAACCGATGTAACCATCTTGTCCTATTTAGGAAATTTTTTTGTCTAGATTTCTTTGTTTGGGTTCAATAATGTAACTGCAAGCTGATCCAAAATGACAATAAGCTTCATTCCAAGTGCAGCATGAGAATGCAGTCACAGATGCTACTCCACTGCTTGTCCATAAGGAGGACTGTAAAGTGTCTGTTAGGATCCTAAAGCAAGCAGTCTATTGGCAGGTACCTTTCAGACAGAATTTGCTAGTACTACTGAGTTATTACATTTGTACACAAAATATTAATGTACATAAATTTCAAGACAGTGTATCAAATTGTCATACAACATACATGTTCTAAGCATGCAGTTTGGAAGGGCTGGATTTTATTCAATGCCCTGGGGGAAAAGAAAAGTTACAATTCCTCCTGTGCAGCTCATTTTGGAAAGCAAGAGACCCCAGTGTGCTCTGCAGTGTTTTATATGCTTGTATCAAGAACACTGAGCTACTCAGCACAAGTCAGGCCTGTGCTATCCCGTGACATAGGCCACTGGCTTTCATATGCCCAGAGCATCTGTGGTGCACACTGAAGTGAAACCAGTTTGGACAAGCTGCCTGACAACAGCACTGGCAGCGTCATTCCTAGCAAAGAGCAAACACCCAGACATGGCTGGGGCTTCCTCAACACCCTGCGTGATAGCTCCCTTACAATGGTAAATACAGGGAAACACTGGGAAGATGTTCGTCATTTTCCTTCCATTCTCAAAAACTGTGTCCCACATTACATAAACATAAATTTAAACGTTCAATTTTAAATTACTAGAGAGTCAGATTCAAATGAACCTAAATGTGTAACTATATTTTGGCCACATATAGATATTTGCTTTCCCCCCTCCCTTTTTCTGAGCTTCTTCCTTCATCACGAAATCTTTCATGTCAAGAGAGCTAACTGGAAACTTCAGGCTTCCAGTTCTCTGTTAAAAATTGCATTTGAATCTCACAAGGAGGCAATGCGTAAAGCACATAGAAATATCTTTACAAAGACCTAGTGGTAGCTGTGCTGTTTGTTCTCCTGTGGTCACTGTGAGGGAGCCTGCTCCTGTCCTTGCAGAACAATCCCACAATCCAATAATCCAACAATCCTCTTTCACAAGTAACTGGACACCATAGAGCTTGGTGGAAGCATTGCACCAAGGGCTGTCATATGTTATTGCAGTCTTATCTTTGAGCTTTTTTTCCTTGGATGAGTTTATTTTTTCAATACTAACACAATTTTGATATAATTTTTGGCCAAAAACCAAGGCTAGTTTTGTGCCAGAACAGCCCAGTATAATGTGTCAGAACCTATTTTCATCTGCTTATTTAAGTCTTCCAGAGCAACATTTTAGCCCTTCCCACCATACAGAACTATGCCTACCTTGGATGGTTTGTTTATTTGTACTCAGGATAGCTAGGCAACAAGTGGGCAACAGCTACCCATGAGCTGGTAAAACTGCATCGTATTAAGCTGTACATGTCCAACTTTTTTTTATTTCAGAAGATGAAATTGAATGTAAAATCTAGACCAAAACCACGAATTTGGGTGTTCTAATGTTATCTTCACCTCCTTTTTGAAAAAATTAATGCTGCTACCACCCAGCATCACTGACAGAAACAACAGCTTTAACTTCTGATCCAAATCCTGCAGATCTTTGGCATACCTAACTCATATATGCTGCTTTTACCATCAACTGAAGATCCAGTTTTGATTATTCTTTATCTACTCTGCATTAGATTACACTGAGAGCAATGCACCATGACCTATCAGCCATCTAAAATGAGCTCTTGCCAGAGGAAGTTTGTGGTACCTGACGAGCCGTGGCTCTGCATAGGGGGTCTGGCATATTGCAAAGCCAGGCCCACCGCGGAGCCCCACGGTGCGAAGTCTGTCAGGCTGTGCAGTTCAGTGTAAGGTTGGTTCATCCGCCCCTGTATCACAGTCCTGGAACTGGGAGTACTGGGGAGCATAATGGAGGGATACAGGAGCCACTCGGACATGTTCAGTCAGGTGGAACCAGATTTATTAGCCCAAGCTCCGTGCTATTGCTGCAGTCAGCAGAGGCAAGGAGGACACCGCAGCCAACTTCGGGAGCAGGGTGAAGTGGATATAATAGAGAATAAATCTAGCCAATTTTTTCAAGTATGGCTTGGCTACGGAACTGTTGGGAATCATTACTGTATAATATATTAGATGTGCTTGAACAAGTTCAATTTCTTGTGTTCTTGGACAGTGAAAAGATCTTTCTTTAATGTACTATAAATTACTGTAAAATACAAATTGAGATATTCTGTTGATATGTGGGCTCTCTTTCTGGTTTTGTTTGGTTTGGTTGTTATGCCTGGTTTCTAACAAAGAATAACTTTCAGTCCACATTCATGTCAGCAATGGCCTTATTTGAAACAGCAATTCTTCTCAAGGTGCCTCGCGGGGTGATGACCCTTAATTCCAGACATCCCAGATTTGATTAAAGCCACATGAAACAAGTTCATCTTTGTAACCCTGCACTAGTGTATTGCCTGCTTTCCTCAAACACACAAAAAGCCTTTACTAAGACTACCCTAACTCATCTTTATATCAGTCACATTTTCTTAAACTTTGTCTCTCTAGCACAGTTCAAGCCCCAAACCAGGTACAGAATTGTGAAGTACACTAGCAGCTAGATCAAAAACAAGATCAAGAATGATGTATGGAGTGCCATATTTTTTCCTTTAAGAAAGAGTCCTTTTGTGAGACATTTGTTCTATCTATATATTTTTTAAGTAAAACAGAAAAATCCTAGCGATTATAAATAAAGTGAGAATCTCAGTCTCTCAGGAGTAACAAATATCCACCTTACTCTTTCTTGATTTAATTCATACACAAGACCAGCATACAGAGGACAGCGTGGAGCCTGTGTAAAGCTTTGTCTGACCAGTGACTTGTGAGTTAGGCAAGAAGGAACCTTTCAGTGTTGGCTCTGTAAAAGCAGACATCTTCCTCTGTCCTCTCCCACAACATCAAAAATATATGCTGTCAGCAAGGACAATTATTACAATCAATCAGAAGCATTCCTCCTGAATGAGCAGCAGAGTCATTTTCATTTTAAATCCAAGAGCAAAAAACATCTTTTCCTAAAGATGAGATCTCCTGCTCTCTTCTTCTTCAGAAGTAAACTGCCTTTTATCTTCCCTGGGGTTATAAGGAGATGAAATCATATACTTCAAGTCAGTGGCTATTCCTGTCCCTCCCAAAAGTAGCTGGCTAGAAGGGAGAGGAGGGGAAAAAAAGGAACAGAGAACACAAGAGCAAAACCACAAAGCTCTTCGGGGAATTGGACAAGTCATTAAAAAAAAAAAAAAAAAAAAAGCCAGCTGCATCTCAAAGAGCTCCCCTACCGGACTGAGGGAGGCTGGGCTGGGGTGGGGACGGGGAAAAAAGGCGGCATCACACAACTGCCACCACTAGTGACTGTACAATCATTAAAGAGGAACTGTGAGGAACTACTCCAGATTTATTACCCATTTTAAGACAAGATCAACAAATATGATACAGGGCTGTTCAACATAAGGCAAACGATAGCCCTAGCCACATTATCATAGTGACACAGAGCACCTAAACCCAAACAAAAGACCAGCCTTTGTGAATTGTCTTTCTCTGTGGGTGATCACTACCTTCATTACTGCTGTCTTCTTTTTATTTAGAGGTTGAGAGAAATCTTTTGGTTTGGTCCCTGTCTTCCCCTCTCAGGCTTTTGCGTATAGTTTATTAAAAGTTGATAAGATCTTTAATGATCATAGTTTTGCGATTTCCATTTAAATTCCCAGCCTCCTTTTCCTTCCTTCTAAAGCAGCTGCTCTAGTCAAATATAGGCCTTGTATTCATTCAAGCTTTTGAAATCCCAGCGGAGATGATGCAATCCAATGGGATACTCATGGAAATTAACTACTAATGATAGCTTTACTTTTCATATCCACATTAACCTCTTTTTATCCATCCTTCCTCATCCTGGGGGAAAAAAAAAGTCCTACCTAGCACTTAGCTTTTTAACAGACAAAGAAATCAAGCATTTCTAAAGTGCAAAGTGTCAGCAGATCCCCAAATCCATCACAGAATCATCACTGTTCGGTACTTTCAATAAGAATTCAGAGTGAGTATGAAACACATAAAACAATGTGCAAGTGATCCTCCAGTATGATAATATCTAATTTACTATAGTCGTTTCTGGCTTCTAGTTAGCAATCTAATGATGAACACTACTTTCTTACCTGAGAGCACCACATACTGTTATGTGTTTTTCTGACTTTCACAGCAGACATCCATTGGTGATTACTTGCAATAATAATCCACCACCAGTGTGGATTAATTACAGCACATAGAGTAAAATCTCAGGCTCTGAATATATTAAGCACAGCCACAGAATTTATCCTAAACTCCTTTCCTCCCCCAAAGTTGTCAGATGTGGAGGCCTTTTCTTAAAAGAATAAGATGCAGACAGAAGATTCAATTGGTAAAACACTAACCAAAACACAGATTTTCTGATTTATCTTCTGTCCATAAGCATGTATATGTTTTCTCAAGGTTGTGAAGTGCCAATTATCCCCAAGGCTAAAAGCAAATTCTTCATATAATAAATCCTAAGCATAATGCAGCCACCACAGTTACAATACAGTGTATAAAACCAGTTGATCCTCTAACGGTTCAAATTCTAGCTGCAAAAATACTTCTGTTCATTGAATTATGAGACAGGAACCCATTACAAGCCCTGGAAAGCAATTCAATCTTACTAATTTTCCATCAGTGTAAAGAGCTTGTAACCTTGCCCGAACATTAAATTCTAGATTAAAAAAATGTAAAAAAACACTTTAAAAACAGAAAAGTAATTTAATCCTGTTTTTTAAATTGCGGTTTTGCTTTCTGTAGGAAGCAAATGTTCCTGTGGGGATCGCCTGAAGGAATGCCAAATATCCATAATAGACTTTAGTACTGCGTTTCGTATAGTGCCGCAAACCTTTTCACAAATAAGCAAGCTAGGAGAACCTTAGCTCAGTTTCAAATGAGCCTGACATTGCTTTGTTGTTTCTTCAGTTTTCATGTGGAACCGAATGAAACAGAGCAATTTTAATTGAGTTTTGCAAGGAGATTTGTTTTAGTTCATTCAAATTCAATGTGAATTTCCAAGCATATAAGCTTCTTACGTGGACATATACACAGAAGGTGAAACTTAAGTTTTCACAGCCATGCTTGTGACTTTGAAATGGGAAGCTACTAAAGCTACATATTTAAGAATTCATAATTAAATGAAGGATGAGTATCATATCTACCTTCCTCTTCTACACATCTGTAAAAGATAAAGCCACTGGTATTGATTTATCATAATATTTGATTTCTTAAACATTAGCATTAGTTATGTTTATAGAACAAGCATCTTTGCACAGGCTATACAACACCAATTGTAGACTATACATACAACAATATATGTGCATATACTGTGGAAATATACATAAGCAATCAACGAAACACGGAGTATTATGCTGTGCATATGTATACAGAAGACCAGTTTTCTCAAAAAATGTTGGAAGTTTTGTTTTTAGGATCTTTTGGGACTGAATCTACAGCTCATAAATACTGATTCCTATCTACCATCTCAGCCAGAAGTAACATATGACATGCACTAACAATAGTCATAAACCAGCAGAGTGCTCAAGCACATAATTTGTGTAAATATACAAGCATTAATTAACAGAAAGGCTATCTGCTTAGAATTAGATTCATGCTGATATAGTTGGCTGAACCACAGCACATATAACTCTCAGCCAGTACACAATTACATTCCTGTGAGCACAGTGAAACATAAAATAGAGCCAATAGAAATCAAAATTTCTTTATATGGATTCTATTGCCACAAAACTGAACAATTTCATATGACCATATAAGACCCTACAACCCTGCGATATTTGCTGTACCATTCCAAAAAGCACATCCTTTCAGCATCTCAAACACACAGCTCTTTTTTTCCCTTTTGCAAGAGAATCATACCTTGAGTTCTAAATTCAATATGCTAAAGTGTTTTGAAGTGTCAAACTTCTGTATATACTAGAGAAAGAATAGGACAGAATAAAAAGTACACAACAGCCTCACACAGACCATTGGGGAAATGCTGAGTCCCAGTGACAACAACAACGGAAAGGTAGGTTTCTGCAGTTAAAATCTGGAGCCAGTCAGGTACAGACGCTTTGTTACCACTGCCATGAGTTTAGGTTTCCATTCGTAGGATTGAGAAATGGAAATATGGAAAAAATAAACTGTAAAGAATCACAGCGGTTATTTCACATAGGCTGCTCATCAGAACAATAGCAGGAAGGTTGTATCATCTCTCTTTAATGTTCAGAAATGGATCCATGTACAGAGCTCCACGCCACAAAATAATACGTTTCTTTATCAGAGAGTGCAACTTAAAATAACCTCAGCTTCTTTTCCATCTCACTTTCAATTTACAATTTCTTTAAGAAATCATAAGCTTAAGTTTACTTTCTCCTGTCCTTCTGGCCCCCGTCTTGAATTCTAAATTGGTCACCTTAATGTGGCAACTTTTCGTTTTGCATCTCCCACAGAACTTGCTCTTCTGGCTTGCTACTCACCCAGACAGGTTCTAAGCACCAAGTCCTTGGCAAGCCCCTTGCAGTTTTGCCTGCAGAAGCATCTAGGGAAAAATCAGTGGCTTACAAAGGAAGTTCTGAGAAGGCCAGATGTGAATAAACATGCAGAATTGCAAAACTGCTCTTGTCTGGGAGCTAACTGAGGTCTAGAAAGGAAATTTATAAAAGGGGTTGCAGTTAGATCTAGGTGTTGGCCCTCTTCTCTAACCGTGTGCAAGCACTGAAGCAGACGATTGCACGGCATTAGTACTTTCTGTGTGGGAACCTCAATCTTTCTTTTGTCTGTATAATATAGGATCAAGGCCTGGGTCATCTTACTCCTTCCTATCTTCAGCAAAGGGGCAGTGACGTTGCTGACCTTTCTGGACCAGGAACCTCAAAGAAAGTCCTGCTTTTACCAGGACTAGGAGACAGAAAACAGTCACTAAATTTAGGGTCTCTCTAAAGCAGAAGAGCTCTTCCCCCACAGCTATTTCAGCATAACTGTGCCAGCGGATATCTCCAAGTTTCTCTGTAGCACAGTGGCACCTTCTGTGAGGTTTTGTTTCTAGGAGCCATAGGTTAAAATAATAATTAAAAAAAAAATGAGGTTGAATATGCAAATAGATAATAAGATATCTTGGGAATGAATGTACCCACATAAAAGATAAACAGGGAGAAAGAGAAAAATAGAGCTGAGTAAAGGACTTTGTAGCAGCAGGAGACTCTAGTGAGTAGGTAAAAATGATATAATGATGCTAAAATGGGAAGAGTTAATAATCTTAGCCTTGCACAGGGAACTGTGGTTCACCATCAGAGAAAAAAAAAAAAAAGAGAGATAAAAAAAACTGAGTCCTGTTAAACTTTAGAATTGTAATGTAGATGTAAAGCATTAAAAATTATTGCCTTAATCTTATACACGTATCACTTTCTACAGAGTTCAGCTAGTGATTTTACATCAAAGAGAACTAGAATCAGGCCTGCTGTCTGGCAGCCTGGTGTCTGGCCGAGTCTTAGTTCCTTGTGGATTTACACGAGTGCTACATCCCAGATCTGGGCTAGCATGGTCTGGTTGCCAATCATAAGTTTATCTTTTACAGGAGTGGTGATGGAAACTCAAAGGCCTGGAGCCTGAGCTGAAGCTCAGAAGTCTCTTGTACACACAAACTGTCAAGCACTGCTGAGGATATAAATCTGGACAATCCTTCCAGAGGGTCTCACAGCACTGCTGTTCCTAATGCTGGATATCAGAAGGGCAGAGTTGCATATGAAAATGCAGGCAACAAGTAATGTTAACTACATTTGTTTTAGCATGGAAAATTATCAGGGTAGAATCTTATGCAGAAGTTTGGAAAGAAGAGTTTATAGTCCCTAAACAGAATGCAAAATTGCTGTATATGGGGCAGATTCTGTTCCCATTGTAGCCATTGCAAGCTTTTCCCCATATTGCATGTCTATTCATATCTGATTTATCTGGAGAAAAAAAAGAAAACAATAAACCAACAAAAAACCACTAGTGGGCTAATGAGGACTTTTGTACACAATGACTTTCAAGTTTTCCAACTTGCTTTACTCCATGACATGATTTATGGATTCGCCTCCTGCTGTTTAGTTTTAGTGCACCATGAGGAACAAGGCTTCCAAACAAACTGAATCCCATTTGTTTGTGACATATTTAGACAATGGTTCCCTGGGAATCTTCTTTCTCTTGTTCAATTTCCCATTTCACTAAACACAGTGCAACAAGTACTACTGAGATGAAGAATAGATTTCTTTTATCAATTTGCACAACTATTTTCAACTTTTTGTGGAGAATATTGCAGACAGTAAACAGTAAGTCCCACTCTCTCAGAGCAGAATATGAGAAATTCTGATTGGAATTAGTATGTGTTTCTATAGCCAGCTTTGGAAGAATCAGCACTGAGTCAGGTCCAATTATAAGCAGATTTGTTGGAAGCATTTTCTTTTCAGCAACAATTGTAGTCATCTGAAAATGTGCGTGGGTGACCTCGCACTTGTATTTTTCTGTACTTACTTTGGAGAGGAACTCTCCCTGATAGCTTTAAGCAGTGATAAGCAGGCAAAAATAATAATAATAAAAAATCAATAAAAAGCCTTATCATCAGGTTGAGTCATCTATTTGAGACTAGGGAGATGCCAGTGTGTTCTCTGATAACAGAATTACAAAGGATGGGTAGAATATTAAAGTATGTGTTCAATATCTAGCCTGTTTAGCTTAAGAACACATCGCAAAAGGAGGTCTTTTAGGGCAAAATATAGTTTAAAGGTAAAATAATTAACTTCACCATTAAATAAAAACAACCACCCAACCTGTTTAAAACAACCAATGTAGGTTCATATAAAAGGTGGTATCCCCATTCTTTGTAGAAGAATGATCTCTTAAATCTGTTTTATTTGGAGATTCCAGGATACAAAGAAATTCATATTAATAACATCCTTTGCAAAAAAAAAAAAAATAGAGGTCATGAGGCGCTTGGGATTAAAGTGACTGTAAGTTTATATTTTAGGATAATGCTCTCCAAAGACTTTTTGAACATTTCCTTGCTTGGCTTTTGTACTGTAAGTATGCTGTGAGATTTCAGGATGACCTTTAGCTTTTGGAAATGCTGAAGTCTGTGCTTGCAGAACAAGCCTGCACATTTCGGCTAAACAGAAGAAGGAAAAACAGTGAGGAATGTTTTGTTATGGGGTTGACTCATTTCTTTTAAACAAAGGAAATAGTGCTGATTCAACAAAATATAGCTAGAGAAGCCTTAAGAGCAAAGTAAGGGAAATGCTTGATTGGTGAGCAAAACGTAAGAGACATTTTTTCTACAGATGGTCGACAATGGTCACCATTACATCAATGGCAAGTGAAAAGATATTTATTTTGCCCTGCCTTTTCTTGGGTTGCTGCATTGTGTATAGCTTTCACAGCCAATGCCTCTTCCAGCTGCATATCAAATCCAGAATATTATCCTTTACGTTCTAACCCTCTGAAATAAATTCCTGATGAGGGAATGGAATAGGAGGTCTCATTTACTTATTGGGTGCAATCCACTGTGGAGGAACACATAACATGCAAGGAAACTGTCTGTAGGATAATCATGATGGTTGCCAAGCTCCCTGCCGGAACTGCTCTTGCAACTCTTCTCTCTCAGGCTGTACTGAGAGATAGAAAGGGATAATACCTGCCTTTTGTCCTTCTTTGACTATCTCCTCATCTGCAGAAAGGACCATGGAATGTGTGCCAATGTCCTCACCGATATTCATCTAATCTAAGGAAAAAAAAACCCCATAACTAACAGTCATTTCCATAAGCAAGCTCAACCCTCTTTTGAGTTCTCAGAAGTCTACTTAAAACTCTACTAAAATTAGAATGTTGTCCTTTTTAATTCATCACAACCCCAATAACTTGGGCTGAGACAATGCCAGTGATTTTCAGACCCACTTTTCCCAGTAGACTGCTTTAAGGGACTTTCATACTGGGAAATACAACTAATCTCTTGTTTGTTCTCATATCTGGCTTGGGACAGCACAGTTCCAAAAGAAATACAAGCGTTATTTGTTTATGTTAAGATATAGCCCTGCTCTAAGATGTCATCTCGTTTCTGATTTCTCCCATAAATTTAGTTCACTCAGAACCAGATGCTTCTTATTCAGAGTGATTTATTGTAAGAAAACTTCTTAATATCTGTGTTTAAGATTTCTCACTTCAATTCATTTGAGTGTGAAAACAGACAAGAATGAGGTGCAGAGTGCAAATGTTGTTCCAGAAGAAAATGGAACCATTTTTCAGTTCACAATCTGAAGAACTCACTCTCAGCTCTTCTAAAGCACAATACTGTAGGGTAGTCAAAACTGGCTTGAACTTCTTATATTTCCTCTGATCATTATTAAAGTAATTTATAATTAAAAATTCTTAGTACTTTGAATGGAGAAGTTTCTACATACCAATGTATTCCATGGGTGATGATAGGGTGACTGCCTTTGTGACATTGCTTGCATAACTTACTCATTTGCTTCTGCAAGCCCAGGATACACGTGTGTTGCATGTAAGGATGAATGGAAAAAAATGAGATGACATTATCCTCATGCCCTCCCCCATTTTCCACAGAACTAAAGAACAAAGCTAGGAGGCTTTTCTACACCTTTAAAATTTTCCTCCACAGTGGAAAATCATGTCTAGAAGAAAACTCCAGTGACAGCTATGCTGGGAACTGCAGAATTACAGAGGGGACAGGCAACCTCTTTAGATGGTATTTGTTTCTTGTAATACACAGCATTTGAGACTGGAATAATTTTCTGAGCTGAAGTTGAACAATAGGTGTGGAAAGAGGAGCTCAAAAATCTCAACTAAATCATTCTGCCTAGAATTTGGATTACAAGCAGATCCTCCTCCCTCCCCCCATGTTGCTGAGTAAAAATAGGTCCTGAAAAATGACTGAGTAATTGCCAGTGTGTATATAAGGGGAGGCTTGGCAAGAATCAAAGGTATTTGCAGAAAGCCAGGTGGCTGGCATGGGTCATCATGAATTTTGAGTTACAGAAAAATCAGAAGCAGGGGTATAGAAGAAGCCTAAGGGCCTTGAATCTGATGGAGATCATTAACAGCAACAGTCAGAAATAGTGGGCTCTACTGCCTTGTCTGCATTCAACTTAGTTGGTGACTTCCTCACCTTCCTCAGAACATGATTTGAGCAGATGAACCTTATGAAGGCTATGTAATCATACAGCATAGCATGCTTTCCGGTATTTCCTCTTTTTGTAATGTACCATAAGGCAAGGAATAATTCAGAACAATCACAGAGCAAGAGGATTCTCTGATAAGAATAGATAATTAGGGTCTTCTGAAGGTGATATGACTGAATGCAAAGCTACTATCATGCCCAGAGGGAGAGAAGAAACTGCCTAGAAAGGCCAAAAAAAAAAAAAAAAAAAAAAAGGGCTGTCAGAATTGGCCAGGAAACTGAGTTTCCATTCCACTACTTTTTTTTTGGTGCATCTTCAAGTATTAGTACTTTCAGTTTTTATGCATCATGTTTCAAACTGCTGCAGTCTTTGTAATGACAACTGACATAATTAAGTCAACTTCATCTAAGTAAGTTAGCCAGCTAAGTAAGATTGATTTCTACTCGGTTTATTACAAGAGATTTTGAGAAGACATTTTAATAACAAATATCCAGCTGGACTACAAGCAAATGTTAAAAGATGGTGTCGTACCTTATAAGAATGTATCTTGCATGTAGCAAATTCTCCACCTTCCTTGTTGTTAACATGCTATGCCTCTTCTAAATACATGGATTCTATTACCTCTCCCTAACAGGAGTTTAAGAAAAACCTGGAAATCGAGGCTGGATGAAGCTTATATCTCTTCATT
>NW_009258887.1:555461-585129 GCF_000687185.1 Egretta garzetta
TATATACTTGAGAGGCAGTACATAACATTCCCAAACTTACTCCACAGAGCTGAAGCTATAGTTTATACATATACAATGACTACCTACAAGTATCATTAGTCTTTTAGAAAATCTCATGCCATTTTGGTACTAGACAGTTTAAATAGGAAGCCAGCACTGCAGTTGTGACAGAGCAAGTCTAGATGCAGTAACTGATCAAGTAAGTAGACAGCAGTGCTAAATGAAATAGTTAATGACCTTGCTGTTACCCATGCCTGGAAGCGTTTTTGTTTCTTCTTACGTCTCACTGCATAAATACAGTAACAAGAAGAGACTTCCCAAAGGTTCTTTTGTGTGTGCATGTTTTCTCCTCAATATTTCAGTCTTTTCTGCTCTAGGGGAGGGCCTCTTCAATAGAGGTGACTCATAATGCTGAAGTATTCTCCAAATGCAAGGTGAACAAGCATCTGCAAGGGATTAGACTGACATCAAAATCACTCCAGATTCTCTATATTAGATATGAACTCGGGTCAGGAAAGAAATGAAGCACTTGTTCATTGAGGCATCCTGCCACTTCACTCATCTTAGCCATATTTTAGAAGGTAATTACATTCCCAATAGCAAAAGTGATCTGAAATCAATTTTGCCAGATGAGTCTAGATGAAAGGTACTGATAAAGGCCCTGGGAGCTATATGAGACTTATTTTTTCATAACCTGACCTTGTTATAGTCACCAACAGGCTTCCTAATGCAAGTGGAATAATCTTTTCAAGATGATTGCAGAATCCTCCCTAGCACAGAACATAGCTTCCTGCATTGACCCCAAAAGAACGAGAGAGCGCATATAATACACTCTTCCGTGGCTGCTGCCCTCTTCTGTAAAATCAGTCTGGACCTTGTGGAGTCTAAGGAGCTCTGTGCTAAGTTATTCTAGAAAGGAAGGCATTTATCTTCTGCTATTTTCTCAGACGCAGGGTAAAGTGGTCCTGCTTTGGCTGTCATTTTCAAGGACTCATGTGATAAGCACTCTTCCTCTCAAAAATATGTCTACGATGAAACAAGGCTGTGTTTAGAGAACAATTCAAGACATGTTTGTATGGGCCTTTTCAGTTACTGTGGCAACTACAGATTCAGTAAGGTCCTGTAGACTGGCCTCCTGGCTGGTTTTTTCCCCTTTCCCGTAAGGTTATTTAGGTGGTTGCTAGCATTGATCATAGATGTGTGGGGCTGCTTGCATCTTGAGAGATTAAATACTCCACTGATTTGAGCTGAAACCACCCCATATCTACCAACTTCACTTAGGACCTCTTGCAGTTGGACTTTGCCAAAACCTCAGTCATCATGAATTAGGACTTGTAGCCAGAGTAAAAACTCAATCAAGAACCACTGAAAACCAGTTTCTAGCCCTGAGTATTAAATAAGCCTAGGCACATTCTTGACAGAAATTTGCTTAAACGCTTCTAAAATCCTCCAGTGAAGTAGTTTCCAGGACGCCTAATATAGCAGAGTCTTACATTGTCCTCAAAAGTATTGAATATGAAAGTTTAAATTTTCTTTGCTGTAAAGTTGATTTCTTGCCATTTTTAGCCTACAAACAAGAACAAACAACTGTACTGCCTTCTTTATAATAGTTTCCTGCTGTGAAGAGGTTAAGTCCTCCCTCACATCTCTATAGTTGGTGCTTTGGTGTTTTTATCCTTTTCTAAAAGAGAAAGAATGAATACACTAAATTCCTCCACAGCTTCCTCATAGGTCATGCTTTCTAAGTCTTTTAGCGTACTTGCTGATCTACTTTGGAGCCTTTCCAATTTGCCCACATCTTTCTGAACTTGACAGAGTACTCACAGCACCAAATAAAGATGAATAATTACCTCCCATGTTCTACAGATTGAGCTATCCTATTAATATAGCCCAGGATCATGTTTCCCTCTTTTCCTAAGGAAAAAAAAAAAACCCAACAAACAACAAAAAACCCTACCACCTACCTCCTGCCCCAGTCTTCCCTTATTTAGTTTAGAAACACTAAATGTCCTCCAAAACCTCTGCAGCCGAACTGGTGTCAGCAAGACACTTCTTGTTTCTATAAATTCCATTTCTCTTTCCCAAGTGGAGCAGTTTGTGTTACTCTAATGAATTATATCATTTCACTTTTTGTCTTCCGTTTTCCAGATCATTTTGAATGAGGCTCTTTTATAATGCCAACAATCACACCCAGTGGGCTCTCAGTAGCCAATTTTATGTCTATACTCTTGCTTCACTAAACGATTAATGAAAAAAGTCATAGAAGGGGATCCATGACATAAGCCTATAACACTGTGTGAATGTAGAATGTTACTTTTTTTTTTAAAAAAAGCATAGCATTTTCTAAAGGATCTAACCTTGCAAAGTGCAGCCAGACAATGATAAATGCCTTGAAAGGCTTGTAAGAAAAATCCTTCCCCGGTGTCTAGGAGCAGAACATTAATAGTTTTCTAATCAAAGATGGAATCTTGTTGCAATAAAGCATGGCATGCTTTGTGTAAGGAAGTACAGAAACTCACAGGAGAGCTGTCATTAATGGTAATAGCCAATTTTCAATCCCATGGGGATTTTTTCCTGCCTAGAGAGATTTGGTGAAAATCCTTATGTGCCCACATCAAATAACACGTGAGAAGACAGAGAAGCACAGAAAATGCTGTATCAGAATGGACTTAGGGAGGACAAAAAAGAAAGGAAAAAAAAAAAAAAAGATAAACTGTCCCAATCTCAGCTAGATCAAACTTCTGATTCTTACTGTTAGTCTAAAGAGATCATAAAAATCATATTAAGAAATGTGAAAATGGTACTGACAGAATAAGTAGCAATAATTTTACTGTGCAATATGAATATGCTATACCTCCTCCACCAGAAATCATTTTAGGATGGCTTTTAATATAGCTGGCTTGAATATTTCATACCAAAATATTCCTCTTTGGAAAACTGAGTTTTAAACTCAGTAGTTTTGGGGAAAAGTCCTGAGCTTTCTGGTTTTTTTAACTGAATGTTTTTTGGTTGGGTTGTTTTTGGGTTTTGGTTTGGTTTTTTTTTTTTTAAACCCCCCCCCCCCCCCAACTGACCAACTTTTAGTGTTCATATTTCACTTCTGTCAAAAAATATTCAGATATGGAAAATTACAAAAAAGACAGCCAGAACTGTAAGTATAGATAATATATTCTTTGTGTCCTCACTACTACTTTTCCTGAGTTTTAATTCTTTTCCCCTTTCTTTTCCCCTCTGCCTTGTTTCTCTGTTCCCTTTTGCAACGTATCAACACAACAACTAAAATTTCATAGGATAGTTTTAAACTACATATGCAGGGTAGCAAACAGCACTCTGGTCTGCAAGTAATAGTTACTTGAAAAGTAATCATAGTTTATCTAATTGTGCCTGTATTGGGTCTACTAAGTAAGAAAAAAAGTCATCATCATACTTACACAGATTTGTAATTTACTTTGTATGTTCCCTACAGTGGCCATCTCTGATAGGCAATGACTAGGAAATGTGATTGTAAGGAAAGAGAATAATAATTTTCCTATGATCAGACATTTTTATTTTCTCTGTGTAGTGGATTCACTGCCCTCTACTGCTTGAGATGAGAGCAAAGCCATTAGGGAACAACTTAACTTGTCTCAACAAGCCAACTGTAACATAACCCGACATGGAAAACCAATAAGAAAATAGTAATCTCACCTGCTTCTTAAGGAAAATGAAACTTTGTACTAGCAGTAAAGCTTTCCATTAAAATAATAGGCAATTAGGGCAAAGGTCTTTGTTATTAGCTCATTAAAGTAAAATGTTTGAACTACATTATACTGCTTTGTACAAAGGGCACAGTATGTGTGTGCACCCAAGCAACAGGAGTAAAGAATAAAAAAAATAAATCAGTAATTATCAAGAAATTGCGACATGTAGAGTCTTGGATCTTCAGCAACGTTTAATGTTTAAAACCCCATCCTGACTTCAGACCTAATAGTAAATGAAGATCTAGTCAATACATTCATTTGATGGAACACAAGTGTTAATAACTTTAAGTGTGATGTAATCCTCTCTGACTATAAAGGTACCTAGACAACAAATCACATGTCGACAACTGAAACCAAGACTTCAGGTGTACCCATATAGTACAATGGAAAGTACATGCTCCAGCTCTGGACAAGCTCTTTCAAAACCCACTAAATAGCATAATATCTCACCTTACTATAAGGTAATATAACTTCAGTGTGAATGGCAATATTGAATTCCACATCCTACTTTTAATATGTCAGGTAGCTTGTTCAAAGACATGTTTGGGCCTTCTGGTAGTGATCAACATGATATATAGATCCAGATTTCAGAAGTGCCAGCAGCTTTTGAACTGTGTTTAGTATACAGGGGGATTTTCAGCACAGCATAGACTGTGTGGAAAAAAAACATGACTTGTATGTAAATATTTGACGTATATAAGATGCAATGGCATAATGTAATGGTACTTAGGTCACTGAGCTCCTGAGAAGTATAACAACAGTAACAAGGGCAGTGGCAAGGTGAAAATGGCAAGTGTATTTTTATCTGAAGAGAGCAGCTGGTGACAATATCGGCATGCTTATTCCAATAGTGTAATTTCACATTGCAAATATGCAAATCCCAATTCAACAGCTTGCTGAGGACTTCTCACTTTTCAAAATATACAAGTCGTGTCACACTGCAGCTTAAGACGTTCTGGGGATGACAGTAACTTGCCAAGAGAAACTGATGAGGAAGAGAGGCAGGCACCCCAGCCAATTAGTCATCCTCAGGAAGTACTCTACACTGAGGGTTGGTTCTGTGCATTTTTTTTAAAAACAGATCTAATTTTAAGCAACTATCATACACTGCATTTTACAAGTCCTCACTAATGCTGCTTCTTAAGCAGCCACATTCCAACTGTGTTTGGAATACTGTCTTTACTCACTCCCATTGAACACTGCCCATTCCCTGCTAGGTAGCTATCAGTCTTTCCTCCCTCTCCAGATATTGTTTTTACTGTCTTAGCAAAATGTATGGCCCCTTCCCTAGACATTACTCTGTCTCAGCTGTACATGCAGCTGTACATTAGCTATTTCAACTACTTTCTTTTTTGACACGACCTCCTAAAGAGCCCAGTTGTTATTATCCCCCCATCAGTTACAGCATACATGTGGTTTGCATCCAGACCTCTAACATGGAAATCTATATACTGACACTTCTCAAAAAAAAAATTATTATCATACACAGAGACCCTGTTGTGGCTAAGGCCACCATGGCCATGATCACCTACACACAGCCATTATTACTTTGGTGCTTTCAAAGACATGTAGAGGAAACTCCCCACCCCGAGGGTTGTACCACACGCACAGTAGCCAGCTATTTCTGCTGACATACTACTGAATGGTTTCTAACATACTTCTCAGAATAAAAAATATCTTCCTCCATATACGGAAATTTTGATGTCCTGTCCAACTATTTAGTATTTGCATGGCTGAACATGAAAGTGAACTCTTCAATAAAATCTCAGAATATCTTCTGTGTGTGTACAGTTCTGATGCATAGTTTTTCTTTAAAAGAACATGACCACCATATTGAAAAGAAAAGAATGGTTACCACAATTAAAAAAACCACACTAACTTTATGGATTTAGACATAGAAGTTAAACTAGTTGTGTCAGCTATGGTTTTATACGTATGCTTCGCGATAATCCCATATAATTTTTATCATAGTTTTTTTCCATACCACAGGAAAGCAAGAATAGTGGGGTGAAAGGCCAAATTCCCACATTTACCTGGTGTTCATTTTATGTTATGTTTACATATACATTTTTAAAGACAAACACATATGATCACATACTAACACGCATTACCAAAGGGAAACCATTAAAGATAATACTAAAGTCAGACGTTGGAGGGGAGAGGGGTGGGGAAAAAAATAAGGCAGCATACACAAACCCCAAAGACTCTTCTGTTCTTCTTGAAAGAAATTTTCATATTAATCAGGAAATTGATCAGAAATCTTTAAGTAGTCTGAGGCAAGAATTTTGAAAGGGTGAATACTTGAGAAGTGAAAGGGAGCCATTACGGTAGTCTCGCTACAAGACGACTAAGCATAAGACGCTCGAGTAACACACTTATAAGGCTGACCTCATAAAAACTGAGTAGTTTTCCTTGATACTGGGGCTAGCAAATTCAGAGTGACTGTGGAAAGTTTTGAGCTTCACCTTTCTGGGCAACAGGATATACAAAAGTCCTACTGGGGACTGTATATTGACCACTACTCTTGGTTTTTCCCCCCCTTTTTTTTTTATTTTTAAATGCTCGCCTGCCCACATTACATTGTTCCCACCGTTCTAGTATCTTAAATATCATGATATTGAATAAATAATAAAAGAACTACAGGCATTGCCTAGACATTTGCTTTTTCTAAACTTCTAAGTACCCTAATAGAAAAAATAATTATTTAGCATTTTCCCTCAGTTTCTTTTGCCCAGTTTGTTTCACTTCTTGTTTTGGACTCTCATAATTATTTAGCATTTTCCCTCAGTTTCATTTCTTTTACCCAGTTTGTTTCACTTCTTGTTTTGGACTCTCAGGACAAGTACTATGGCAAATGTGTTTCTAAAACAGCTACACAAAAGGACTGCAGGATTAATAATATGTTTATAAATATTTTGGAAGTTAGTGGCTTTTCCAACAAATCTTTATCCTTAACTAAATTCAGGCTTACACAAACACACACACAATACAGCTGTTTTCTGTAATGTTACGCATTTTGTGCTGCTGAGTTAATCTTCAGCTATTTAGAGGAGGCCTGATGAAATCATTGTACAATCACGACTTACAGACTCATGGTGTTTGTTTACAGCATAGTAGTGTTGTTTAATCTTATGGGTCCCCTACAGCATTTCAGTAAGAAGACACTGCTTTTTTCGGAAAGTCTTAAAGAATAGCTTGGGCTTTCCACTTCCCTTACTATATCCTTTAAAGACTTTTTTCCTTTTAATTTGCAGCATATGTTATTGTCTGACATGACTGGAGAATACTATGCACTGAAAACAGAAGCATGCTTATCTAGAGGTGCATGAGAGAGACATTAGAATAAAGTTAAAGAAAAAAATTGCAGAGTCAGTTTCTAATAGTATTCAATCAAATTTTGATGTTAATATAAGAATTTGCAAATAAAATAGAAAGGTAAGCCAATCTGAACAATCAAATATGTACCCTTGTACTCACCACTTTAGATGATCAATTGATGATGACTAAAATTGCAGGTCTGAAGCACGTCTCCTTGGTTTTCAGGTCTTTCAACTTTTTTCTTCAACATACCCAGCTGATGTAGGGGTAAAAGCTCAAGCGATGCAAGTTCACATACCTTGCTACAAACAAACAAAAAGAGAGCTTACCTTAGTTAAGACTTCCCTTTCTCTGGTCCAAAAGTTAACCTTGGAGCTTATAGTGCTTTATTATTACTTTGGACTAGGCATCTGTATATTAATGGGTTTGTATTTACATTTTACAAATGGAAACACTGTATGTAATAGATTTATTTCATTACTAAACAGTTAGTGTTGATCAAACAGTTTTTATTTATTTAGCAATTGCCAGTTCTAATCTCCCCCTGCACAACAGCTAACAAAATGAAAACAAATGCAAGTGCAGAACAGTATCTTATAAGTAGAGCATGAAACTTTCCGTGGAAATCACATTGAGAAGGTTAATTGAGAATACATTAAGACAACTGACTGACCAGATGTATAACATTTTAACAAATGTCTTTTCAAAATCGTAAAATTGGTAGGTTTATTAATAAAGTTCATTGCCATCTGAATGCATAGCTAACAAGTCAGGATTAACCTCTAAAACCTCATCCAGTTACTTGTTTGAGAAACAGTGTAGAGATAGGCTTAATCCCAGAAGGAAACCATTCAGGAACTGGGGAGAGGCAGACTGAGATTCCTGCCTGAGACAGCTGCAAAGTGGATCAAATTAGGAACATGTCTTTGCTGCAGAGTAAGCCAGCAGCACTGATGACATTTAGGAAGGAAGAGGGGACTGCCATGGGAAGATTTCTTGGGTGCTTTCTCAGTGAGGCAAGAGAAGGTATAGAGGCACTTCATAGGAGAGAGGGAGAAGAAAGTTTCGGCTCAACGCAGAGTTAGTTGCTTCGACACAGACTGGGAAGGATAAGGAGCTGGTTTTTGTGGTGCTACTCCAGGAATGAACATGACATTGCAAAAGGCCTTTAGCAGAACCATAATGTAGAGTTACAACCAAGTTCCTTAAGTTTGTCATGATTAATCCCTTACAATTCCTGCTATTATCTTAAATTTTTTTATAGCTCATGTCCAGCTCCTAGGTGTTCTAATGACAAAGTAACAGTACCCTGTTCTGGCACGTTTGCACCAAAAAAAGCACTCAAGTCCTTGCCTATTTGCCACTACGTGGCAGTGTTGCTTTGCTTAAAAGTGCAGGGAGCTGGTACAGTTCACCTCCCTCTCTTCAGCTAACAGATCTCTTTCTAATTTATTTCCTTTCAGTGCAGTCCCTGTACTTACAACATAAAAAATGCCCACAATGCCAGTAGTGCCATCCAATTGTTCCGTTCCTGCCCTATATTCAAAAGCAATATAGTCAGTATACACAGCTGATTTCACCAATAAATCTGCAAAGGCACCCGTGTGCACAATAGTTTGGCTAGAGCGGCAAGTCCCCAAAACACTAGAACTGCTTCTCATACTTCTAATAATAAGCCAGGACTAGTATGTCAGTGTATTCAAAAGCATTCTGAACACACATTTCAATGAAATTAATTTTATTTCTTCTGAATAACAAACGTCAAAGAAGAGAGTGTTATTTCTCCTGCTATTCCTGGTTCAGTGCATTGGGTGGATGAAGGAAATTCCCTAGTGCAGACTGTTTGGCAATTGCTGCCTGTGCTTCTGCTTTGCCACCAACTGGTTGCCCTGCCTTATCCTCTGCATGACACAAGACTGCTGTCTTTCCTTATGTTACTGGAATGCAGATATCACTTCCAGTTGCTGTGTTTGTTCACCTCTAATTCAGATAGTCTAGCTGTTTATAAATTTATTCACCTGAAGCCAAACAGGTTATGTCACAGCTCACTAGACAATATAAAAACATAAGTAGAAACCCAAGACAAACTAAGACCAGCATCAGTCCTGCCTCCAGTTTAGAATTTATCGCAGGAGCTGTGTCAGACTACAGCAGTAATGGACCCAGTGTCCTTAATTTAGCTCTGTTACTTCATCTAGTCCTTACTCAAGCAAAACCATATTGGTCCCAACTGCTGTGCTAACATTGGCAGCAGCTGCTAAAACCAATGTTACCTGGGCTGCCTCTGAAAGTTTGACCAGACCAGAAAGTCTGCTGTGCTTCATAGACAAATTATTCCCTGGAAGCCAAAGAGTTCCCCTTAAAACTGTAGTAGAAATGACATTGAGAAAGTTAATTGAGAACACAGGTTTAACCAATTTCATTCAGACCTTTTTCCTATCTACTCATACAAGAAAAAAATAAATTATGTGTTTGGTGGATGATTCTACGTGAGGAAAAAAACAGGCTTCAGAAGAAGGCTCCCTAGCAAGCCAGCATTTCAGACACTGCTCTGTTCTTCTGCCACTAACTGTGACTACTATTCTTAGCCCGCCTGACCACTCTATCTGACTGTTTTTCTGCAGCACCCGAACAGTTTAGGTGCACTTTGTACTCAGGATAACTAAGAAAACTGTAGTTGGAAAGACTGAATCTGTAACATCAAGTTTTACCTAGTTTCCCGTGAAGGACATGACAGTAATTTGTTGGGTTTTCCCAGTGTTGCCACCTGTTAGCATAAGAGGTTGTCTTTTGGCACCAGACTGTGCCTGGAACTCTCTCTTCCCTCTTGCATCATCACTTGTGATAAAGAGCCGCCCCTGGCATTTTTAATGGCTAAAGCAATTGTTTCAAGAACTCGAGAGAAATTAGAATATCAAAACCCAAATACTGGGTCTTTAATTATCATCTCAATTCTCTCTCCCCCCAAAAGACACCCAAGTCAGAGTATCTTTGTGTTTTCCAGTTTTACACAGAATTTTTCTCCCCCACTGAATAACAAGTATTCTTATATATTATAAAAAAGTAATGGGCTCCCCAGCATAGCCTTATATAGCTCTTTGAGTAGAATCTCTCTCTAAAAATAGAAATCTCTTTGACATTGAAGCTCTGGGCAGCATGGAAACTGTTGCATTTCAAGCTGAAGCTTTTGGAAAGCGTGCTCTGTATTTCTTTTACAAGTGTTCCACAAATGTGCAAAATGAACTTTGAGTAAATGAGATTTTGTTTACAGTCAGTGCTGATGCAGCAATAGCTTCTTAGAAAGAAGCAATAAAAAAAAAAAAAGAACGCAGCACTGGCAAAAGGTGCTGGATTTACAGCTCTGCAAAAATAACACCCTTTCTTTTTCCCCCCATTGCCCTCATACACAACTGCCAGCCTTGCCAAAACTGCCTGACTGGGCAAGATACCCTGAGTTAAGCCCAACACTTGCACTGAGGACAGAAGGACAGATGAAAACAAGCAAACAGAAATCTCACACGTCAGTGTAGCAGTTATTCCAGTTCTCAGACAGACATGCCTCTTGGGGATACACAGAAAGGGCAGGGGGAACATAAATCCTCTTGGTCCAGCTTTTGAAGATGCTGACAACTTGCTCTTACTGAAGTCAGAAAATGCCAACTCTGCCAGTGTGCCTGAATTGGAGGCTGTAAGAAAAGGAGGTCTAATTCTTCGGAGCACTAAGTCCAGGAGTATTAAACAGAGCTCAGCACCTCTGTGTCAGACTTGCTCAGACATGACTGTGCAAGGGCAACAGCCACAGATGGACTGTTGACATGGGAGCCAGAAAACTGGCTCAGCTTCCACAGCTACAGTCCGAGTAAAACAGCATTTCCTCAGTGTTCTGACTACAACTACCCATTTGCATGCCAACAAAGTTACTCTTCCATCACTGTAATATTCCCCTGGCAGCATATTTAACATAAAACTGAAAGTGCCGTTATATCCAAACTAACAAACATAAGTGAGTACTGATCTTAAAATCTGAGTGAGGAGATGGATATATGATTCTAGCCTACCTTGAGAGAGGGGACCTTTCAGCCTTCAGTTCCAGTGCAAGCCTCATGCTCTACTTGCAAGATACTTCATTTTTACTCTGGTTGGCCCCACACTGGAATTCTGATGTATAGCCTTACACAGTATTTTATTTAAGAGCTGAAAGGCAGCTCATGAATACTAATCTCCACGTCAATTTTATGAAACATGCACAAATTGACAAATGGGTTCAAGGATTGCCTACACAAGAAAGGACTGAGGGAGTGACAAAGTAAATCATTGCAATAGACATGCTTGTTCCTATTTATTTTATAATTATCTTTTGTAAAAGCCATTGCAGACTAAGACACTGAAAAAGAAGGAAGAATTTTATGTGATGGCTTGCATCAATTCAACTATGACCATTTTAAAGCTTGAACCAATCAAACTAAGGTAAATTCTGAATATATTCTAAGCCTAAAAAAAATAAAATAAAAAAAATCAAGACTCAGATAAGGAAATCTTCGTGGCATAGCTTTAATTGTTTGATTAAAAGCACAGGTCTAAATAACTTGCTCAGTGTTGTTATTAGGCGAGCAGCAAAGTCGACAAAGGAAATACTTTTGTCTCCTAGTTCCCTGGAGGCTTCGGAAACATCTCTCGAGAGCCTCCACCCACCATTTTCCCCTTCAACAGGGCCTCCAGCACAAGCACAGAAACCTTGCCTCCTCTGCTGGGAGAGCAAACCAGAAGTAGACCACTGACCTCCCCTGGCAGGCATGGATATCTTTGGTGTGCATCCACCCTCTGAGCCATCATTGCTGCTTTCCTGGCCAGGTTTATTTGAGCCACCAGGGAGAGGTGAGGCTGCTGAACATCCAAATTCCCCAATGAGTCACAAAAAAGGAGCTGTCTGGGACAGCAGCCAGGCAATGCTGGAAGGCCTCTACGTGAACCTATGCATTGGTGTTCAAAAAACATTCACCCAGTGGGGCAGCGTTTTCCTTTCTAAGCACCGAGATGGGTTGGCCTGATATTGCCCTCAGTTTTAAGAGGTTGTTCCAAAACATCACACCCTAAGAATGAGGGATGCTAAGTAAATTAGAAGACTGATAACTGAGTTTGCATGCTTTTTGGTTTGTTTTCTTGTTTAAATAGCGGGAAAGTTGTCTGAAACTCTATTTTCTGGCTAAAGCTATTAGCCAATATAAATTTGTCCATAACCGGTGTAAGATATGAGGAATCAGGCAAGTAGAGAAAGGTCAGGGAATAGTGAAATTTGGGTGAAACAGCGAAATAGGCAATTCTGAAACTTGGTCAGTAGAGAACTTTCCAGGGAAGTAGAGAAGCTTAAGCCTAGCTGACTAATTTTGAGAAGTAAAAGAAATAGAAATAGTTCCAGAGAGAACAATATGGAAGAGTTTAATGTGAAATCCTGGTTAATAAAGCTACCAGCTTTCACAGAGGACCATTTTCTTCAGTCTAACAGTAAGTTTTGTTTAGTTGAAAAGTCCTGCTAGAGATGATTGCAAATAATGGGAGCTGGAGTTCACTCCCTCTATTGAGCTCTCAGCTGAGTTTGGGCCACTGTTTGATTCATACTTCTCCGATAACTTGGAGCTTTGTGCTTTCCTTTGAAGATTAGGCATTGGCCACTTTATTTGTGCATAACACAGTAACTGTTTAACGTGTATTATCCAGATGCTGCATTTACCAGCTGCTTGTTATTTGCTTCCTTTGAACAATCTGATTCATTCGTGCTAATGCAGTCCCAAAAGCCCCCCTACCCTTTAATTTGAGATCTGGCCCAACTGTGCCGAGCATTGTACACATAGAAAGCTCTCATAATAAACACAGTGCTTCTGCTTTCTCCATTGGAAGTGAGGCAAAGCTTCTAGTTACCTCTTCATGATCCTTCTGGTGTTGACTAAATTGCTGCCTCGGCAGTGAGGCAAGTAGCAAGAAATACATTGGGCATACATTTCAGTATAACCTTGACATCATTGACAGCGATAGCTACAGCCCTCACTGAAACAGAAACCTGCAAGACGGCATTTGTTTCTTCTCGCTGCCTTTGCTATTCCTTTTGGGCAGACGATCATATGCCATGCTTGTATATTTGCAAACTCATGACATAATGTTAAGGGATCGTCATAAACAATACCATTTCAGGGAATGGACTGAGGAGACTGAATAATGATTTCATTTTAACTGTCACTGGAGTAGTTTTGCTCTAAGGATTAAATGTGTTTTCTCATATCCAGATTTGTAATGAGAACCCTCCCTCCTTCCCCTCCCTGCCTGTTCCCTGTCCCCCCACTTCAAGAGAATTTGGGCAGATGACCAATGGAGTGAAAATGAGACAGGGGAGCCACACAGGACAGAGTAATTGATACAGGATATGAAGCTAGGAATGAGTGGGTTTGACAAAGTGCACACTAGTAGCTGAGTGGCTCATTTGCCTGCTAGTAGGATGGATTTATGGCCTGTATGTCACTAATTAAGAAGCCAGTTGTACCCCTACCCCTGCCACTCCAAAAAAACCCCACACCCCTCATGTTCTCCCCCACCATACATTGCTTAGTCTGAAAGGCAGGTCACAGACCAAACCATCAAATTACACAAACATGCTTTGTACTAAACTGAGGAAAGTACAAAGATCATCAGCACCGTTCCTAGGTTAACTGGCTTAACTTTCTGGCTGGTAATAGAGTCTGTTCTCATATTCAAATAGACTATCTTCTCTTCCTTACTATCTTTGACCTACAGCAAGGAAGATGCCAAAAGTGGTCTGAAGCTCCCAGTGATGTTCCTGGGATGATAAACCCTCTATGATTGCTCAGGTCTGTGCCAAAGGGCAGCCAAAAGTTGTCCTCACAGAAAACTCTGAATTATCAGACTCAGCCTAAGGGCTCTGCGTGCTCTGTAATCAGTCATAGCTAGGACTTGCAAATCTGCCTCAAACCTCATTCATAAACAACATCTCAGAAGTTAGTTAATTAGTCCTAGATTATGTAGCTTATTTTACAGATCTTAGGTACAGGAAAACTAGCTGCAGCCGAAACCTCATAAGCCCGCCTTAGTTCTCCTGAGACTAACCTCAGGACAACTCTAAACTTCACAAAAGCCCAGAACATTCCAGGCAAAGCAAGAAACCACCTATTAAACTTGGGACCCACTTAATGAGGCCTGAATGCGAGCTTGCTCAGTGTGAACACTGCTCTGCTCTCCTGTCCCTTGTCCAGAATTATAGGAGTGATTTAGAAGCAATGAGTATCACTGAAACCTTCAAACTGCCCTCAAATTAGAAGGACTCAAACCAAATGTGTCCGTAATTTGGCAACAACGCTGCCTTAGCCAGAGACAGTAAGTTGGCCTCTCAGCATTGACCACAGTGTCTGTGCTAGTCCCAGTTATAGCCTTGGCTCTGGAGCCTGTAACCCCAACTCCAGTCAAGACTGACAGATGGCCCATCCATCCAACCTCCAGAACAGATAAAAAAGAGCAAATTTTTTCCTAACAAGTTTCAGAGCTTAAAATTACAAACTATTAGCCAAAATAGCACAGCCTGGATCCACACACTCATCATCCCATTACTGTAGTTTTCAAACAGTAAGCATGCTCACTAACCCCACATTAAGCCCTAGGGCTCTGCCAGTGTCACCCACTCCAAGAATGGTGCTTATTTGCCAGCTGACTTGCTTACTCATCACAGCAAAAATGCCCAAGTCTGGGCTGTTCCTCCAATCCTGGTCTGAGTCTGGAACCTCAGTTCCACACTGCCACCTGTAACTGAAAACAGCATCCACATCAGCACGTTTCACACATGAGGATGCTGCAAAAGCAGTAAGAGCTTTTGCTCTTTAAGTTACATCGGGAAGTTTCAAAAGTAGTCTCAAGGCCTCTGGATAGCTAATGTTGATTTTCATGAAGTCAGAACATGGTGCTCTGTGTCAGAGGCCTAAAAAAAAAATCAAATGTTATGTCAGTGTTTTAGAAGGATAAATAGAAGTAATTACATGCTCTGATATCATCTCTGACTATATTAATGGAAGTGTCAGTACGGTGACTCAAAGAATCAGGACTATGCAAATAATGATTATGGAAGATTGCATATTTGAGTTTTTTGCTGACAAGATTAACTCGGTCAGGGAAACTTGTTATCACGTTGATGTAACACACTTTTTCTAAAGGACTTGTCATGGCACCACAGATTTTGTCTGAGAAATTTAAAACAGCTCATTCTTAAACCACTTAACAGAATGTATTCAGTTTGTTCTAATTTACAGTTAAAGCCATACGAATGTATTTTAGAGCTGAAGACAGTCTCCTGATTCCAGCACCCCACCTTCCGTTCCTGCCTTCTCTTGTTTTCTCTCCATTTGCCTCCAAGGACCTGTAACCCCTCTTCTTAGAGGATAGCAGTCACTGGCATGATTTAGGCAGACCTGTTCAGTATCTTTCTCATGCAGTTGTCCCACTTTCTAGTTCTGCAGCTAGCCCATACATCTTTGCTTTACAGCACTGCAGGATGTGATACAAACTCAGCAGAATGGACTAAAATACACCTCCTATCACATATCTCACAGTTAAACAGAGGAAGCATATGGCCACTTTTCCCCCCTGCCCTCTCATTTATGTGGAGGAACAGAAAAAGAATCCAGTCCTTTTTTTGGTCTTTTTTTCTGGTTCTTCCCCCACCGCCCCTTTTGTTCATTTTATTTAAGAAACCGAATTGCAGGTCTGAAAGCACTTAAGTTTTTAGTTACTTCTCACATACCTTTGCTGCTTTCTACCAGCAGCCACAAGTCTAGGCTAGAAATGCTGTTCTCTTTGTAACAGTGTGCATATACCCTATTATTATCTTAGCACCTCCAGAAGAGAAGTACTTTCAGATGGCAGGTTTTGCTTTTTATTTCATTTTAACGTACCTGTCCTTTGATTGCAATTTTGGTATAAGAAATGTGCCACTTCTTCTACTGGAAACACCTAGGGCATCATGAGCTTAAGACCTGCTTTATACTTGCCCTGTTAGTATGTTCTGCTGTATCAGTGCATTAGCTGTATCAGTGACAAGAGTTCAGCCCAGAATTAGGCAGTGGATATGCTTACCACAAGGTCTGTCTATTGTAGTGCTTCCAATGGTGCCTCAAACTGTTCAGTAGCAGATATTACAGACATTTTTATTCTATATTTATTCTCCCTTCTCCTTATCATCACAGAAATTCTTTTCTCCAGGCCACAAGCTATACTGTAGTTAAAAGACTTTCAATGCTACCTATATATGAAAGTACTCAATAAAGATGCATTATTTTCTGAATCCCAAAGAAGCATTGACAATTCAATTATCTCTGTGCACAGGGGGCAGTAGGAAAGAAATGAAAACGTAGCTACAGTGTTCATGGAGAGATCAAAGTTGGTTAGGATTTAAAAATAAGCCAGGAAGCATAAAGCCAGTGAGTATTCAAGCAGGGCAAGAAAAGGGGAACAGAAATAGAGCAGACAGTGCACAGCCACACTATTGAGAGGCAACGGCATCATTCCTCTCCTTGTCACGTGTTCCACCAATTCACCAGCAGCACTAACATTTTAGTTTTGACACATGAACTACAAGTATGCAGTAGCACAGCCCCAAAATGGATAACCCACAGCCAGGCCATAGACTGGATGTGTTGTACAAAATGAATAACAGACTCTAAGTGCTGTACCCAAGCTCACTATTGGGAAATCTGCTGCGTCGCCAGCATACCAGATCAATACTTCAGAGGTCATTATCTCATCCCTTCTTCAGCTGCTAACTTTGGATTTCTGCCAGAGAAAGGCAACCGCTAGCAAGATGATACACTAGTACATTAGGCAAAGCTTTTGGGAATTTGAGCAGGCTTTTCTTTTCACGGAGATCAGTCTGCTCTCTGGTTCCAAAAGGCACAAGCGCTCCGTCAATATGGAATATATAAATGGTCAAACATGTTCTTTAACCCTCCCACAACAGTATGTGTAAGAAGTTGTACCAAACTGCATTTGTTGAATATAATATGAAGAGAATATTATGGGAAGGAGGAGTCAACTGAACCAGTGCACTCAAGAAGTGTGATTTCAGATATACAGTGCAACAGGAGGACTGACTGGAGACAGAGTCAAACAATAAGTAAACCAGCAACTAGATGGTACCATCACCCCTCTGCAAGAATGTCCCATAAACTTTTACATGAGTAAACCAAGATTAAAGTTTTGCTTTAGCTGTGAGTTGGTAAGTATAGCCAGAGCCTTTTGGGCAACTAGATCAATGGGGTTTAACGTTAAAAAGTGCCTTCACTTTATGTAGCTTAACATCCTGTATCACATATTTTGCTATAAACTACCATAATCTTATACCACTGTTCAACTTTTCTAATGATGATCTTGGTGATTATCAATGGCAGCACTCGCATGAACTCAAAGAATAACACCTTCTGGAAAGACTTTTTAGTTTTAATCCAACAGTTCAAGAATTGCATCAGACACTAAAGAACATTAATTAACAAAAGTATGTCTGAACGTATTAAATAATTTCTCCTTTGATCTCTCTAATATTGTATTTTCTCATTTTAAAGCCCATTTAGAAATATAATTAGCTTTAGAGACAGACATGAAAGCATTTTCTACAACACTGGATGTATCTAGGAGCATTCCCTTAAGACCAGAAGCAGAAAAGAGTATGCTGAACTGCCAAATTCCCAGTATCATTATCCAGCTACTGGGAAGAATTTGGTGACAGGACATACTTCTGTGCTTACCTTGCAAGCCAAAGATACTTCATTATTCAAAGCTTTCTCTCAGGAAAAGCATTCAGGAGATAGCTTAGAAGCATCTTTGTTCAACCTAATTAATTAACAGACATTTGCATGGTCTCACAAGTCTTACTGTGCAAATTCTACATACACCCCCCAAAGAATGGGACACAGTGACTTTAAAGGTAAAATATAGAAAACTATATTTTACTGTATTTATACTACCTATATTTATACTAGATAAAGTCACAGGACTCCAGCTTTAGCATCTAACATGCTTTAGCGGCAAGGCTCCTTATTACATGCCCACACATTCAGAGGAGCTAGGGAGGGATTGGACCTCACACTCCTGGTGAATTTGCCCTGGCTGAAGGTTTTACATTGTGGCTTTTACTGTGACTTAGTCTGAAGGAAACTCTTCTCTGGTGCAGAAATTCAGTATGGAGGGGATGGGAACTGGTATCAGCTGATGCAGACTCATCTCCAGGCAGCACAGATGCAAATAGCTTGAGCCATATCATGCAGCAGACTCATTTTCAAGTAGAGGCATAGCTAATGAGAACAGACTGGAATTTGGTATACCAGCTCTAAAGAAGCCCTTTATAAGAGTAAAATGTATACAGCCATCATGGATTTTGAGAGTCTGTATACAGAATACTCCTACACAGGTAACTCATTCCACTCAAACACCAGTCAATCACACTGTGTTCTCTCAATAGTATATAACCCAGCTTGCTTAAAATTTAATCCCTAATCTTGTGCTCTGGCCTGCCAAAAATGCCAGGCATTCAGTTTAGACCAGAACCTAGTCTTTCCAATGAATTTATGTGGACAAAAAGCACAGACTGGGGTTCTATGCAAGAACATTTCTTAATTATGCGGTTTGAAAACCTCTCAAGGAACTCCTGAACTATGCTACCATTACTCAGTTAAATCTACAGGTGGCTCAAATTCCCTTTCTGAAGATCTGATGACTCTTTCCTGTCTGCTCATCTCTATCTCTCTATCTACTGACAACAACTTTCTCTTTACATACATATTCAAAGAAGAAACTAAGAACACAAAGGTGATTCACTTTTCCTCATGTATGGGCACAAGGTCTGATAACCAACCACAGCTTGCCCTATTTTGTTACTCAGACATGTGGACCAGGAAAAAAAAAAATACTTCCTGACCTTAGATTTTCCCAGCTGTCTAGCTGAAGCATGTCACAATCTCCGTGTATCAGCAATGACCTTCGTAAACACAGTATTAAAAGTTGAATTTTTATACAAATTTTGTTGTAGTGTTCAAAACATTGCTCAAAGTATGTGGAAGAGCTGGCAAGGTAATAGCTGTGAAGACTTTTGCTTTCTTGCTGAAGGCAGCATTGTTATTCTGGAGTTAGAATAGGAGTTGCACGTTAACCATGTAACAGAAAGCCATTATGCATTAAATCTGTCTATACAACAGATAAACTGTTGTATGGGTACTAATTCCATGTGCTTGAAAACCCAAAGTGAGCTCAAGAGCTGAATGGCATGTTCACATAGACATTAATAATACAGCAGTATATGCTAACTTCAGCAAGCCTAGATTTATCAACCAGTAAAACAAGTGGTCTAACTTTATTACGGGTTTAGTAGGTTTGGTTTTTGTTTTTTTGGTTTTTTTTTTCTTTCTTAGAATTGCTCACTATATTAAGCATACAGCCTACAAGTTGCAGTCATGACTTAGCTTCCAAACCATGATGCAGGTCAAAGCATCTTAAATAGAGTAATTCCACCAAATGCTTTGATTCCTTCTACAGGCTGATTGACAGGCCATATCTTTGTTTCCAGAGGTGTCGCTTTAAAGCTGGAAACTGACAGTTTGTTTTCAGATAGAACTGACAAAACATAGACAAGTAAAACTATAAATATAGTTTTAAATAGTGTCAGGTTTAGAGATGGAAGGCAAAGACTAGATCCTTACGTATTAGAAAGGTCACAAAAAGGCTTGTGTCACTGACTGTATTTTTTAATAGACGGCTATATAGCCAGAGAACAGAGAATTAATATCTGAATTTCTGCATGAGTACTAATATCTGTATGAAGTCTATGCAAAGGAGAAACAGGTCACCTTTTTCTTAAGACTTGCATTTATACAGCCCATGATGCCATAACTTGTGATGGCAAAGCTCGGGGATGGGGAAGAAAGTGTTAAGATGGAAACACATTTGGATGTTCTCATTGTAAACCTGAGTTTAAAAAAACAAAAAGAAGGGATGCGAGTTTGTCACTGAGTCACCTCTATTGATTATGTGACTATGGAGTATGTCACACACGTCCCACCACCTGCCTGGGAAGGTTCAGAACATTGTCGGTGGAAGGGCTGCTGCTCTGGACTGAGGAGCACAAGCAAATGCTGGTTCTCAATACATCGTGAGCTGAGACCCAGGATTTTGACTTAGCAAGATCAGTGTTTACCAGCCTGAAGTCTCTGAGCTATTTAAAGGATCTGCAGAGATCTCTAAAAAACCCAAACACATTATGAGGTAGGTTTAACTTACTGTACAGACTTTTATATCTGAAAACCAAAAAGCTTAATAACTGAAGGTTACTTTTTTGTCTAAAGGACTTCTACATGTATAAACATTGTAAAACAAAGCCCTAGAGCCCCAATTTATAAACTATGCCCGAATTCAGTTCATTTGTAACTTCATTTGAATTCCCTAATTACATACAGCTAAAATCACTGATGCACTATCAATTATGCCACTCAGTGCTTCTGCTTCCTGTTCATAATAAAGCATTGTACATTGTTAATTTTATTAGAGTGACAGCTAACTTTTAAATATATTTAAATACAGTTACCAGCCACCCTCTTTGCTGTAGGGTCTATAATAGAAGAGATTAAGTGCCTTTTTTTTTTTTTTTTTTTAATACTGTCTACAGGAAACACTGATCTTTGATTTCTGATCCTGAACTTCATGACTAACACCTAGCTAATCAATTAATGAGAAAAGTAACTTCTGAAAAGTATGAGCTAATGCCTGATAAAATTAAACTAAGTATTGATTACATTAACTTATTTATGCAGGCCTTAAACATATTTAAGAGAACCATGTTAGCTAGCTAAATTTATTGCAGCAACCAGCAGGCAGGCCTTTAATTGTGGCAATAATATGTTGTACTTATTAAGTGGCAAAGCTGAGTTCCACATACATTTTGTGTACTTCCACACGTAGTACTATTTGCCACTTTTTCAGCAAGCAGAATACAACTTGGTTTAATGATTTAGATTTTGGATCACTTCATCACAACCCTTGTCTTTTGAATCACCACCTCTTTTACGGCCCAAACTAGGTCATATTCAAGTCAGCTGACTTGTTATTTCTGGTACATAGTCCATTTAACTTGGATTTTTAACTTAATTATACCTTCTGCTAAAGTTAAGATATCTGATTGTATCCAAAATGCTTTATATTCAGGAACATCAAATCTGTATTCAGGGTGTCAAATGTTAGAATCAGAAATTGTTTCTTTTAGGGAAACTATTACTTACTAAAAGAGTGCATCAAAAACACTTGTTGCTTTAATACTAGTATGGACAAAAAAAGAAGCAGCAGCGTCTCCACAACCCTAGCCCCACTCCCCCTTTCCCACATACTGATACCTATTATGTCTGCTTCTTTCCCCTTTTTATCTCTCCAACAATACAATAGAATACTTGTATCTAAGACACCAGACATGCTGTTCTATGCTCAGACCTGTACTTTTTCCAACAGTAAAGGAACCAGTATTTCTGGAAAACTACTCCCCCTGCACCCCCCCCCAGCCATTTCATTCACAAGATACTTGTGTATCCAGAAACAGTTCTCAACACAAATAGACAAAACTGATACTTGTGCTTACAAGTGTGAAACAACGTACTAACACCAAGTGAGAAGTTTTAACTGTGCTTACCACCTAGTTGCATATTCCCGCCTCAAACTAGTGTAAGGATCACATGTCATAACCTGGGGAAAGAAAAAAAAAAAAAAAAAGCCTTTAGAAACCTTTAGAAGCCAGACAGTCCCTGAAGACAGGTACTAAAATCTTAATGTTACATGCAGAAAGTCACGTGAAGTGGCAGGTAGGGAGAACCTGCTTATAGAATAAAAAAAATTACACAATTTCTGTATAAAGGGAAGGCCTAGACTATTTTTTTTTCTAAGCAGAAAATAGGTCACCACTTTTGTGAGGAAAAGTCTAAAAGAGCTCAATACCAGGCACATTTAAACAAAGCTAGTCTATTAGCTAATGGGACACTGAAGTGACTATATGGAATAAGGGTTGTAATCCCGAGAGAAAGGTTAATGATTATTTTATTTATAAAGGCCTATTTAATAGCTATTTCTTAAACACAGTTCTGCATTATTGATGATGGCAAGACATCTAAGGGCACGGTTTTGCTACCATAGTAAAAACCACTGCTTTAAAAGCTGGCTAGTTGTTGAGCCTCAGAAAGTAACCTTGAATTGGAAATCCTTATTCAACAGGGGCATAACAGTAGTCAAAGGACATACCCTTGGTAAGCACCCTTCACCCTTTGTTACTGATGTTTAATCATCAGCCTAAAAGAAAACACAGTCACTGTTGGTAAAGTTTGCAGCTCACGTAACTAAAGTAGTAAACAATAACGAAGACAGACAACTGATCTACATAAGTCCTGTTTGCCTGGTAAGCCATGCTATTTTGGGCAACATGTTTCGTCACAACAAAACACAAGGCCAGCCATCAAAGATTCAAGACGAACACTGAGGACTTAGACACGTAAATAAGGTTCACTGAAACTGGCTTCAAGCCTTGAGGGCCATATAACAGTTAAGAAGAGGCTTCAGGAATCAGATAACATATTCAGCTGAATAGGCTCTTCCAGAGGTGACCCCTCAATGAAAGAAACTACTCTGTCTGTATGAGCAAGGGACCTTGAATAGCAGGGAAGTATATTTCCACTACATGCAGCGGCAATATTTTCTGTTCTGTTGTCTAAAACCTGCTGGCAAACTGAAAAAGGATCAGTAAATAGTTCTGAAAATAACTCATGGCTTGGAAAGCTTGCTTTGAATTGAGAATATCACTGTGCAAATATATGTATATTTTAAAGCCACAGAAGTCTTACTTTAATAAATAAAGCTTTAGGCTAAATGGATTCTACTTATGCTCAGATTGCGCATTTTCTCAGCTTGGTTGCTCAATCAGGCTGAGCAATCATTGAGCCCGGTGGCTCAGTCAGGCTACATCTGAAGCACATCACTTAGATGCACCTCCCACCTGCAGCAGCACACCAAAGTAAGATTAAGATATAAGTCATCCTTCCCAAAAGTCACTGGTAAAAGCAAGACTATGAAATATCCTAATAATTTCTTAGTTGTGCAATTGGAGAACCAGGACTGCAGTGTCCTCAAGTCCATTTGCCTTGCTTTAAACTACAACTTATTGACCTTGTTATCAGGTTCAACATATCTCAGCTCTCTGATTGCTTATTATAGGGCTCAGACACACAACCAAGATAATCCGCTGGTAAGCTGAGCCCCAGTTGCTGTCTGTGCATCCATTTGCAGCCACAACAAGTAACAGGTGCTTCTACTTTAGCTATTTAGCTTCATCAGGATTACATCTTTTGAAGGAAGTTTTCCTATTATCCTGATTTACCATACCTTAGAATCACAGAACTGTTTAGGTTGAAAAAGACCTTTAAGATCACCAAGTCCAACCGTTAACCTAACACTGCCATTCCACCACTAAACCATGTCCCTAAGCACCATGTCTACATGTCTTTTAAATACCTCCAGGGACAGGGACTCAATCACTTCCCTGGGCAGCCTGCTCCAATGCTTTTGTTTCATAGCATAGAACCAATACCTTGTTTCATAGCATGGAACAGTTTTGGGTTGTACAAACTAAACTACCTTCAGATTAAAACAAAGGAGCAGACCTAATACCTGCTGCCTGGCAAGGAGGCTCCAGGTGACAGAATGAGACTAGAGCCAGTTTAAATTAAAAACACTACAACATACAGAATCACAGAATTGCAAGGGTTGGAAGGGACCTTGGGAGATCATCTAGTCCAACCCCCCTGCTAAAGCAGGCTCTGCTAGCACACAGCACAAAGGCTGGGCACTCAGCATTAACTTTCTCTACAAAACCCCTCCTTTGCCTCACACTAGCAAGAGCACAGCCACCGTGTATCCCTCAGCTTATTCATCTTTCTCTGGTTAAGAAACTGAAATTACCATCTGCTGCAGGCACACATGACTACTCCAGCCCCAGCAGCATCCCACAGCTACCACCAACCCACTGTAAGTTACTATCCCACACTTTTTCCCCCACATACCTGTGTCTTTGAGATGTGATCTCTCACAAGCACACCACAGCACCCAGACCTTACTCACTCACAGTTTCTAGCCCAAGTCTTTCCACCCTCCTGAAGAGCCTGTGGATAGCCCCCAGTTCCTCATTCAAAGCAGCTGCTTCTAAGTAGGTACCAGGTGAGGGGCTGAGGAGCCCCATCAGCCCCCACAGCCTTCTCTCCCAGGGAGCAGTGCTGCTGCTTGTTCAGGCTCGTGCTCTGCTGCTCACAGTGGGGTCTCAGCTCCTCTGTGGTGCTCAGATAACAGCAAGCATCCAAGCTAAGATCCTCACAAAGGAAGTTTTCCCCCAAGATTAATGTCGCTGAATATGAGGAATTGCTGAGCACTTGATTGGATACAGGAGTAATCTTGGAACAAAAAGAAATTACATACTTCAGATAAATGGTCCAAGTAATCCAGCACTGTTCTTCACACCTTCTAGCAACAGCGATCTAAACACCTGAAATAAGAGAATGTTATAACAAATGGCTCAGAATAACCTGAAATCTTTATGTACAACTAATTATATACAAGATTTTAATACTGTTAAAAATTCAGAAATCTAAAACTCCTTATGGGCAGAGCATGCACAGCATTGACTAAGGTCAGTGCTGCTGCAATGCCAATACACCTTCTGCAATGGTTTCCTTAAAGCTTTTGGAATTCAGAGTAAATATTTCCACAGGCATTTAATTGGAAATTTTGTGATTGGAAGAAAACCAAAGCATTCTAATGAGTGCATGATATATACCTTGAATAATAAAAAGGAATAGTCCTGACTGAGGGGGAGCAGAAAAGCAATCCAGGCAGTGCCAGGGGACAGTGGGCTAAAGCTCTTACACATGCCCCAGGAGCAGGGGTTGCCTTCAGACATTCAGCACTAATGCTACCGGCTCAGATTCGCTGTGTTATATCACTATTGCAAGCATTGAAAAGCTAAGAAAATCTTTACAAATGTATTTTTCTAGTAGTGAGATCCCATTCAGAAATTTTATGGGAAAAAAGACTTTTCCTTCCTAAAGAAAACTCCAGCCCAAAGCAGATAGGAGAAACAAGTAACTGAGGAAGCCTGGGCTGCACTGTAAGGCAAAAGCAATCACTAGTTTTGGAAGAATCCCTTCTGCTTTATAACCAAATATGCCTTGCTTTAAGTTCCCAAGAACTGGATAAAGGTTTCTCACTGTCCCCTGTGTGACCAAGTTGTATTTCTGCCAACAAAGACAGCTTTTGTTTCCCACTGGGCTTGTCAAAGGCTTTCTGCCAAAACTTCCTTTGAGAGAAAACTGTCCACTAAACACATATTTTACCAGGAAGACCCTGCTTTCCACAAATCTTCTTGGGATTTGTTGTTGTTGTTATTTTCTTTTTCTTTTTTATTCCCAGAAATCTGTAAAGTTTTGGTTTACATGAGTAAATTATTTGTTCATTTTTGTGGGTTTCCAGTGAAGGCAAATAAACAAACCTAGGAACAATTACAACTTGCCTGGCAAGGCAGTCTACGTATTCCTGAGTAACCTGGTGATATCCTGACACTAAAATAACACAAATGATGAGGGTATACCTGCAACCTGCTATAATTTACTATACAACCTGCCCTCGCTCATTTTTTGTCAGTTGTCTCCTCCCTTTTATTTGCCCAACAGAAACACCCAATAAAAAAAAAGGATAATACTGAAGTGATTTTATATAGACATTGTTCAAATTTGGGAGACACATGTGCCTCTGGGGGAGGCTGGGAAAAAGGCTGACATAGAATCGGGAGAACCATAATATATGTGCAGCATGTGCAGTGTGATCCTGCAATGGCAAAGTCATGCTTAAGGTTTGCTTGATGTAGACAAACCTGGAAATAGAATACCGACAGGAAATTTGCTCTAATGTGCATACGAACTGAAATGCTACCAGAGAGTGAGGTACAGCGACTTACAGTAATGCCTTTCCTGCATGACCAGCCAAAGACGGGGCTGAGTTCCTGTATGAAGGTCCAAATATCTCACAATTGTGTTCTTTCACAATTCACAAGGCAGCAAAATGGACTGAGAGGCCCTTTCAAGAACCTTAAAAGGGAATTGAATGCCCTTGTCTATTTTCTTTGAATGGTACCAAGGGGTCTGTTTAAAAAATTATGAAAATGGTTGAGCTGTCTAGCAATTCATGTAGACCTATTAATGTGGTACATCTGTACTTTTGCTTTTTGACAGAAATCACTGAAGTTATGGAATGGGTAAGAGTTTCTCTCCTGAGACAGTTGTAATGGTAATCTATGACAGAACTGACCCCAAATTTGCAGAGGGTTAATAAAGAAAGAGAAACAAGTATTCTTCTCACAACCTAGGTATCACATCATGCTATTTCAGAGTTCACAGGTTGCTCTAACTGCTGTTTACGTGGTTTTTGAAAAAGACTCACTCTAAACTCATCCTAGCATCCATATAAAATATTTACATTCAGGCCTAAGTTGTCTTGTAAGACTTTAATAGCATATCCTCCTATTCAGAAAAACAGCACAAATCCTAGTGCATATAGGAAGCGAAACATTCTAAACACTTTAAATGGTCATTTTTTCTCAAAGTACAAGGATGTTTATGCTCTTGTCTAAGGCGAGAGAAACAGAGCAGCATACCACTCCATATTTGTCAATGTTAACTTTGCAAGGTAGAAACTGGCTTCTGTATGCACCACTGTTCTGTTTCTTCACTGCTCTAAAAACCATAATGTGACATATGGGTATGTATAAATCGAAACAACAAAGATCTATGGCCCCACCACAGAAAAACCTGCAGTCTCACTCTTTATTCCACATATCATTATGACTCCCAAGAAACTTTTCAAAATTGTCTCCAAAAATGCATCTTCGATACCAGACCAGTGGCCTGACAGTACACTGGGGATAATTCCATGGCTCTGTGAGACAGCTGCACCCTCAAATCTGGTGTATATCAGGAGTAACTTTCCTAGAGTCAGTAGGGACTGCTGCTGTGAGTATGGCAGAACTATACTTCTTGAAAAATTTTCAAGAAAGTGCTATGAGAATTAATAAGGATAACATATCGACCCTCCAATTGAATATCTGATACGGCCAAAGTACTCACACCAACAGGTAGAAGACTGAGAGCAAAGAACTCAAGGACAGCCCTTTTATGTGTATGTGTCATTCTAAAATAGACTCCTGCAAGGATCCTGGTTAATATAACACACCGTTTGCCAAATATGTACTTTAAAAATAGCAGTCAACTGTATGGCATACCTTGAGCAGTGTTAAAGCTGTCTAGGTTTTGTTATACAAAGACCATGATAAGTTATAAGATGCTGGCAGTGGAAAAAGAAGTGAAACACTGAAACCCAAGCTGCATAAGATTCTTGAATGAGTACTTAACAGGGAAGGTTAAACCATAACAGGTGTGTCTTAAATTTAATAAATCAGGGCACTTACTTAGATGACTAAACATGGATTTAGGATCTCCAGTGATTCCGATGTTTATAGTTTGGTAACTAAACCTACAGTTGGGCATCTAAGGAAAAGTATCCAGTATACCAGAAGTCTGTACAACTACCACTCCAGCAGCATGTATTGACATTCTGCCCAGGGGAGCCTGAAGTTACACGCTCTTAAAATCTCACCATAGATTTCAGCTCTAGCAGTCTTCTGTTTGGAGAGAAATTAAGATTTTTTGCATTTCTGCTAAACTCTGATCAATTGATTGTAGTCCCAAACTTCTATGCCTCCCTTCTTTTAAAACAAATTCCAGTCTGTTTGAAATCCAGCTCACAAGCTTGGCAAAGTAGACATTTTTCTGTTTGTTAATACTGGGCAGAACAGTATTATCCTCAACTGGGACAAGTTATTAATTTGCATTACTAGAAATTTATGATCGATAATACTGATCCTTTTTCTGTTGTACAGACAAAAGTAAGTTGAGGACATGCCGCTGCTGTTTTCAAATGAACACTAATTGTGCAATTTGGAATTTGTCTTTGATTCATTGTAGGTTCGCAGCAAGAGCAAAGCAGCTAAGGCTGGACTGTGTGAGGGAGATGAGGTGGTGTCTATCAATGGCAAGCCCTGTGGAGACTTAACCTATGCTGAAGTTATTGTTCTAATGGAGAGCCTGACTGACGTCCTGCAGATGCTTATCAAGAGGTACAGGAATGCTCAAAATGCTTTGGTGCAATTCTGTTTAGTGAACCATGTGGAAAATGCTGGTTTTGAATGCATTCATTTTGCAGACATATACCGTGAGCTTCTGATAGTCCTCTTATTTATGTATGTAACTCTGCTTGTTTGTATGGAAAAGGGAGGGAAGACAGAGTATTTGATCTGAAGGAATTAATGTATATAATTTGAATAGTACAGTTCAGGCACAGAATTAAGAGTACAATCTCCAAATGGAATGATTTTATTTCTTATGAAGTATTCTTAATACTTACAAGGTGTCCACTACCATATCTGCATACTGTGGAGTCTTAAGTTCAATTATTCTTTCCGCCCCTTTGAAGTAGTGAAGTGTTGTTATTCCCCATAGATAGGGAAGTGAGACTTACAAAAAGCAAAGGCTGTATAGACGAAGAAAGTGCGTTACACAGATATGCCTTGATGATGACATGGCAAATGGTCTTCTTGGGTGGCAAAATGTGTTAGTAGTCAGGAGGGGGAGAGGGTCTGGAAATCATGAATTCTATTTCTGTAGCTGTTAACACTTCACTAGATGAGGTGGGGCAAGTCACTTACAGCTCTCTGGGTCTCAGCTTCTCCATTTATGAAATAGAGATAGTGAATTTCAGTTTTCTTTGAAAATGCTTTGAGCTTCTTAGAGTAGAAAACCTTCATGTAAATTTGCAAGCAAGCCAGCATTACTGCTCTCTGCACATCACTCTATTCTAATGACTGTTCTGTAATTGTCATCAGCGTAATGCATGCAACCTTGAGTTCAGAACCACCTACAGTAAGCACATTCCCCCCAGACTCTGTGAATTTGACAAGACGAACTCTGAATTGCCTTCAGTGTGGGTAAGAAGAGGAAGAAAAGACCTGAGATTTCCACACGCTTATGGCTGCTGCCCCCTGAGCTACTGCAGTTCCCTGTGTCTGCTCTCCCACAGGCAGGACCAGGAAGATAGAAGGTGTCAAGACTCATCACAACAGCTAACAGAGCAGTGTCACTGGAAAGGCTGAAGGAACTCCAGTGCAAAAAAAGGCACTTGTCTTTGGTTACCAGGGATGTCTAAACACCATGTGAAATTCCTCTGTGGTTTCTGCAACTTGCGCAAAGGAACTTTCCCAAAGTGTCTAGTATTTCAAAGTTACAGTCTGCCTTCAAACCAAGATGCTCTCAAGGAGTATTCATTTTATTTATAACAGACTTTTCACACGGCCTGTCTGTTCATGTTGTCTTGGGCTGATCAATGATCAATGTGATGAGATCAGGGGAACAGTGATAGCTGAGGATTACAGCTTACCTTCTCCAATAGTG
>NW_009258887.1:585186-652989 GCF_000687185.1 Egretta garzetta
ATTCTTAGGTTTTTAATTCATAACATGGCTACTGGAACTGCACTTGTAAAAATGGTATTTGTGGCTGACCAGCTGTCTTCTTTGCAGCCGTAGAAATAGCTTCATATGCCTTCACTCCTGCCTGTTGCTGCTCTATAACTGATATTTCAGCTGGTCTGAAGGCCACAGTATGCTCCAGCTGAAAGTGACAGCACATCTTCCATTCACTGCAATTGCCACTGCTTGAATGTGTGGTGAACAGCAAGACATGTCCTGAAAATCAGAAACAAAACAGAGTGTTTAGACCACATAATCCAGTGTTTAATGGAATGAAACTGTCTGTTAGAAATGTTAAGAAAATTGCAGTTGCTCAACACTCTGAAAGTGACTAAAATGTTCTAAAGGAATTCACTGTGAGAATCTTTGAATTTCTTCTCATCAGCTCATCTCCCCCAACTCCCAGCCCCTACTGTCAGTATCTTCCAGGGTATGAGAGAATAAACTGAAACACTTAGAAGGATTTTTCAGGAAGTGTCTTAGCGTCCTCTGAGAGCAATGAGAAGCAAATCCTTCCTTTTCTGAGTAGCCACTTGTCAGCAGCCATCTCAAGAAAAAGCTGGACATCATGAGGAAAGAATAATGCCTAATTAAAGTGGTGTTCAAATGGTGATCTCTATGTCCAAGCACCTTTCGCTGGCAGGGAAGAGTATTTGTCCTTGGGAAGCTTCTGACTCTTCCGGAACTATTTGCATGAAGGCTGAGATTTTCATAAGCATTCATTGTTGGCCTAATTCTGCTCTTATTAAATTTACTGGGAGGAAAATTAGGTTTCTAAAGTAGTTTTTAAAATGCTACTTGGCCTTTGATGTCTACAGAAAGTTTTCCCAATCCCCTGTAAACCACAGTCAGTTACTGACCAGCAGTGCCCACAAAATCTTTGGTTTACAGAATCAGAGGAAAGAGACACCCTGCACGGCAGGCACTCTCCAGATGCCATGTGGGGAAGCATCTTACTGACCTTCCCGACAAATGCTGAACAGATGTATCCGGGAAACATTGAGAGTGGGGACAGAAACAGAAACATTAGCCTGCCCTTTTCACATCAGTATTAGCAACTCTTGGGCTACTGCTGAGTGTAGAAAGAAAATTTCTAGGGAGAAGTAGGGAGTGTGCTAATGCATACCAAAATGAAATGGACCATGTAGGGAGTAAAACATGACTCTGAGACAAACCCTGCCATGCTGACTCCGTGAGTTCTGCTTCCTTCCTGGAATTACACCAGGGGTATTGTTCCTGCAGTGAGTTGGAAAGACCTGAAACAAAAATAATAATTTTACAAAACAGAATATTACATGAGAAAAAAGAGATCAGATGCAGTATTCTGCCTCTTGACACATGGATACACATTTATGTCTATGTCGAGTAGAAGTATACCCATAAGTATCAAGGGCCTTTTAAGGTGGAAATCTTTCTCACACATGCACACAATCATTCAGCTACCAATAAAGGCTAACATTTAGCTGGCCCCACCCCCAGTCTCATATCTTACAGGGAAATGTTTACAGATTTGTGTAATGTATCTGTACTTAAGAGCAGTACAATTGATCATCCAAATAGCATAACATGATGGAATCCAGCAGCACTCACAAGGAGCTCCCTAAATTAAAATCTGTCTGACCTTTATGGAGCTCTGTATGTGGTTTAATGGATGTTACACATTTTGTGCTATTTGAGGCAGACCCAGATGGGTACAAACAGTATGCTGCATGGCTGGAAAAGCAAGTGATATTGAAGTTTTTTCAGCGCACTGACAGATTTATTTCTTTTTTTGCTGCTTTCAGCCTTTCTTTGCAGGGGGTTCCAAAGTTTCAGAATACCTGGGACCCGCTTTTGAGTTCAGAAATCTCCATAATACTTGATATTAATACTTTACTGAGGGTACCTACCGCTTCCGTCACTTGAAAAAGTGCTTTGCTACCTTCTAGTCAACAGAAAACCTTAATAACATGCTGCAGTCTTGCTGTATAAAAAAGGTTGCTTCTCAGATTAATAGTAGTCAGTATGGCCCAGAGTAGTGAAAGAAGCTAGAGAGTACGCTAAGAGTCCTAACACCAGTAAAACAGCCTAACTGGGCCAGGGGAATTAATGGTTTAAAAAAGGGAGCTACACAGAAGTATACAGTAGGCTTCAGGAAGTCAAAGTAATATTTTCCAGTTAGAAATATGTATTTCTTAATAACTAGGAAATATTGTATGGCTTCACTACTCTTTTCACTGGATCGCTGGAATAGGCCCAGAATGTTTTAATTATTCCATGATATATAGGGATGATGATCCTCACAGGAATTCTTTGAATGTGTATTTTGAGTATTCATTCCTCTCCCTCTGATCCTCATCCCATACTTATGTATTCCTTAGAGAGTAAACTATTTGGGACAAGAACTACATGTGAGGATGGTGCCTAAAACAGTTGCACTAATAGCCACAGAGCCAAAAATTAACCACTTTTCTGGTGTCATGCGAAGTTAATTTTCTTATGCACATGTGAAATGTGAAGAAGTATTGTCCCAGAAGTCTCAGCAGCATTTGTCTGGAAACACTGTAACACAAATGTGTCTGTGAACGCATACTGATGTTAGGATTGATATAATTCAACGTTGCAGAAGGATGGTAGTAGATACAAAGATGCTTCAACTTAAGACCTCTACATTCTGGGAGAATTATTCTACTTAAATGGACCTGCTAGCAGGTACCACAATTAATATAGGGGCGAAAATACTATACAGAAATTGCTTTTGTAACTGTACTTACAATTGCTGTGCTTACAGCAGCTTAATTTCTTGAATTACTTGTTTATGTATGTGCAGATCCTCCAATGGAATAAATGAAACCTTGAGTGCTGAAAGAGAAAATGGAAAGCATGATAACATAAAAAATGAGGACTATAGGGAGAGTACTACGCTGCAAATTAACACAGCGAAAGAGGTACCCCATGGAGATTTATGCATCACAGAGATATATACTGAGACTCACCAGGGAGCAGGAGAAAGCAACATACACTTTTCTGAAATGACACAAGAGACCACACAAAGCCACAGAATTACCCCTAAAGTGATAGGCACATCCAAAGTGCTCGTGACAGATGAGGCTGCTTTCAGAGGGAAGACAGAAGAAAGAAGGCCAGGTACTATGGTTGAGCTGCAGTTGTCCCTCTCAAATGACGCGCACAAGGGCACCAATGCTCCCGCTGTGACTCTCTTAGGGGCAGAAAAATGCATCCCTTCAGGAAGAGGACCCAGTGTACAACAAGATGGAACTAGCCCTGTAATCACAATTCCCCTGGCTGTGAAAGAGGGCAACATCCAATGGTCAAGCAAAGTAGTCCAGTTTTCTAGTGGCAAAGAGGTCAAGAGGACCCAAGGTGCAGCTCCATCTCCCCCCAGGGTGGAGGTGATCCTAGACTGTTCAGACAGGGAGAAGGAAGCACCCAGGTCTCCAGCTGAAAAGGGGTGTGTTGATACTCAAGAGGAAGGAGGGCAGTCAGAAGCACCTCCTTCCCTCCTCTCCTTTGCAATTTCATCAGAAGGCACAGAGCAGGGAGAAGACGACCAGCACTCGGAAAGGGATCACAGACCTCTCAAGCACAGGGCGAGGCACGCAAGTAAGTATGTCCCACTAATCATTTGCACTGCCTGAGGGTCTCTTTTGTAACTTTAAACATAATTTCAGAATTTAGACTGCATTAGAAAATAAAAAAAAAAGCATTTTTTTTCTGCAGTTTTCTAACTTTCCCTCTGTCTTTTTCTTTTAACTGATGTTTCTGTTCTTGCTTTATATATTTTTCAAGGTAATACAATGCTCCTGGTGATGAGCCAAGAGTATACCCATGCCTTAACTGTGATGAATAACTTTGCTTAGCACTTTGAAATTAATTCATTACTTTGTCCAACTAAAAATACTTACATCTCCAAAAAGGGCTGAATTCCACTGGTCTTCTAATGTATATTCAGAGGCAATCTGTAGAAAATTAACAAAAAAAGCAAGTTGCTTGCACATGTCTAAGTGAATCCTGTGGATTTCTGCTTTTATAGCAAAAACTTTATGTTGTCATTTGCATCATCTAAAATCAAAGCCATGCCACTGCTCTTAAAAGTTAATAAAAAGGGCTAGTAGAAAAGCTTGATGTTCCCTGCAGAAGAGATTTTGACAGACACTAGCATGTGTATAACTGTTACATGATCCTTTCAGTTTTGTCAGTCTTCTCCAGACTGTAAAGAGAACATGCTATTTCTTTGGGTTCCCATACCCAGAGGTCAGCTTCAAAATGTGTCCAAGAAGTTTACATGAAAGTAAACTTGCAACTGGATCCAATACTAATTGAGTGTAGATACGACTTTTTTTTTTTAATTTATCTATTTTTTATTTATTATTTTATTCATCTGGGACCTTTCTGTTGGTTGCTTGCTCTTTCCCAACAATGTTAAGAATCCTGTCTGGGGATTTAGTAGCAGTATGTCAAAGGTGCTTGAACGTGTGCGGTGATATACTGTAGCAACAAGCTATTTCACATGCAGTGTTGGAATTAGTCTGCTAACCCACTGCTAATTCCTCTGTAAGCATATTTTTAGCATGATAACCATTTGTATCTTATTGGCAAGTGGATTAAGCAGTTACTTATGCCTAAGTGTCTGCATGCAATCCACATATTTTTGGCATATTCATTGAGGCATAAAAGAAAAGTGCACATGCTTTACATTTTGGCTGCGAAGTTAGAACCAGCTGTGAGACTGTGCCTGTCTTTCTTAGAGAATTACTTGCAGTGCCCCTCCAATAAGGCAAAAGTACACAGAATGAACTATATGTTACATGATAAACTCTGCTTTCAAAGTAGGACATAGATTCTGTCCTTTTCCCATCTCAACTATGACAATCTCAATCCTTTCTAACCTAGTGGAAGGTCATTATTCCAAGGAAGCACTGATTTAATCTATACAAATGTTTGCTTTTATTATTATTATTTGTAAAATACTATCTACACATGAGAACAAATACATTTCCAAGCACAGGGGAATAATCCGTGTGCAGCAAATACTATGCATGTTTTTTGTAAAATTAGAAGTTATAAAGCAGCATTTAAGTCTAAACTAGAGAATAACATTTATTACAGGCGTTTGATCTCTTTAGCAGAAATTTTCTCTGTAAATAGTAACCAGATCATATTTACCAGGGCAGGTAACATTTCTTCTGCCATGTTTTGAAACTATTGATTAAGTAACTATTCAGATGAATTAAGAAAAAAACCACACTAACAAAATCAAAAGTTTCAATTTTTTCTTTCCACAGAACTGTGTCCCTTCTGAACCCCCTTCCTAGAAAAACACTCACTGCTGATGCAAGTAGCTTATTTGAAAGAGTAGCACTTACATGCTGAAGGGCGACCATTTCTGTTCGCAGAGGCACTCTAGCACTAAAGCCCATACTTTTGGAAAATGTCTTCAGTGACTATTGTAAGCATTTGTATTGTTGAAGGACTAAGCCAAGGATTTTATGATTTGGCCCTCTCAGAATAAAATATTACAAATTGCTGGTTTGGGTGCCATGCTCTTCTCTTTTATAGGTTCTTGCGAGAACCATTGGTCCAGCCATGCTGTCATCTGGCATAATGGCAAAACTCCAATTGTCTTTAATAGGAGAAGTATCAGACTCCATCTACTGACATGGCTAAAGGATCATTAATAGAAGATACATCACATGGCTTTTTTAAATGAGTTTGCTTTATGCACACTAGCAAAAGATACTAAATAATTTACTGTTCTATTTTCATATATCAGAGGCACACTTTTTGTTTTTGAAATTAAGTGGAAGGGGACCACTGACTTAAGCAGAAACAGCTTTAAATTCTAGCTTTTTTCAATAGAGAAGCTATTGAGGCTGTCATTCATGAGATGTGGTTGTAGAATATAAGGAAGGGAAAGAAACAGGAACCCCACCTGGCTAGTGTTGCCCCACGAGGCACATGCTCCATGACACATAACAAGGAAGCAGTCGTGTTGACATACAGTGCATCTACCAGCTTTACAGCTGCATCTATGCCTGTTCCACGACTTGATGAAAACCAAGAATTTATGCTTTAGGAAATACGTATTATTGACATATGCTAGGGAATACTCTTGAGAAGTTAGCTGAGCCTCCTCCATTCAGTTCTTAAATGTGTATTCATTCTTACCACATTTTCAAAATAAATATTCTGGAGCTGCTACATCCTACACAATTTTGGATTATGTTTCAGGCAAGTAATGCTTGTTAAAAGAATGATACATGCTTTCATTGTGTACCATGGCCAAACTCCCATGCCTTCCAAGGGGCTGAAAGTTAATGCTAATGATTTCTGTGTCTGCCTTTTTGGATGTATACTTCCTTTTAAATAGCTAATACATAGAAGCATACCAACTTTTATCAACAATACACATTTTATAATGCATACGAGTAAAATAAACACATAAATGGCAGAAGCTGCTGCCACCGTCAGACAGAATACACTCAGTTTCATTTGGTCTCAGATGTTAAGCAGTCATGGGCCTGGCTGGCTGGGAATGTGGGCTGTGAGCCTAGGAACTGTGGTCAAACACTTGGTAAATACCAGACCATAGAAACTGAATAAATGAGAAAATATCATCTGCCTGTTGCTGCTGAGACTGCTTACAGGAATAAAAATTAAGAACACTATAAATAAAGATACAGGTACCATTCCTGTTGAACTAAGAAAGTCCTAAAGAAAGTGATGTAGCCTTTGAACTTGCATGGGTGTGCCTCTAAGGAATGCTGGGTATAGAATTTACAGCGCAGTTGGTATTGTGGGAAAAGCTCCATGCAATGGGAATGACCTCTCCATACAAAAGAAAATACATGCTTTAATATAGGGGAAAGGGACAGTGGGTAAATTTCAGTATAGAAAAGTGCAGAACTATTTGTTATTACTCTCCTTGTATTTTTTTTTTGGCTGCATGCAACTAAATGCGCAATTCTTTCCATAGGGCTCCGGCGAAGTGAGAGTCTGTCAGAGAAGCAGGTCAAAGAAGCCAAATCTAAATGTAAAAGTATTGCATTGCTGCTGACAGCAGCTCCCAATCCCAATTCCAAGGGGGTGTTGATGTTCAAGAAGCGTCGTCAAAGGGCAAGGAAATATACTTTAGTTAGCTACGGTACCGGAGAGTTAGAACGTGACGAAGACGAGGGTGAAGAAGGTGAAGGTGAAGAGGGGGACAAAGAAAACGCTTTTGAAGTGAGTTTGCTTGCAACTAGCGAGTCAGAAATAGATGAAGATTTCTTCTCTGACGTTGACAACGACGGTAAGATTGTGACATTTGACTGGGACAGTGGTCTACTTGAAGTTGAAAAGAAGACAAAAAGTGGAGACGAGATGCAGACGCTTCCAGAGAGCACAGGTAAAGGAGCCCTCATGTTTGCCAAGAGACGGCAGAGGATGGATCAGATTACAGCTGAGCAAGAGGAGATGAAGGCACGCACAGTGCATACAGAGGAACGAAGGGAAGCCACCATGTCAGAGAACTTTCAGAAAGTAAGCTCTTCAGTCTATCAAACAAAAGAGGAAGAAACGTCAAGGCAGCAGACCTTTGTGAGCAAAAGCTACACAGACATGAGCCAGAGTCATAGCAAAATGGTACAACAAAATGGCTTTGGCTTAGCACCAGACACAAACCTCTCTTTTCAGTCCTCTGAAGCTCATAAAGCAGCGTCTTTGAATAAAACAGCTAAACCGTTCCCTTCTGGGGTTCAAAACCGAGCAGCTGCACCATTTTCACCCACCAGAAATGCCACTAGTCCTCTTTCAGATGTACCAGCACCACCTCCTTACTGCTCTATTAGCCCACCACCTGAGGCTTTATACAGACCTGTTTCGGCTCCTGCAGCCAGCAGAGCTGCCCCAGCTGTGTGGTCACCCACCGAGCACATAGCATCCAGAGATGAAAGGATCGCAGTGCCAGCCAAAAGAACTGGGATACTGCAAGAGGCAAAGAGAAGAAGCACTTCAAAACCTATGTTCACTTTCAAAGAACCGCCCAAAGTAAGTCCTAATCCTGCCCTGTTGTCCCTTGTACACAATGCAGAGGGCAAAAAAGGTACCGGAGCTGGTTTTGAGTCAGGACCTGAAGAAGACTACCTCAGTTTGGGAGCAGAAGCTTGCAATTTCATGCAGACTCAAGCGTCTAAACAAAAGGGCCCTCCTCCTGTTGCTCCAAAGCCTTCAGTCAAGGTCTCTCCTACTGCTGGTACTCCAGTTTCACCAGTTTGGTCACCTCCAGCTGTGGCTTCTAACAAGGCTCCTTCTTTCCCAGCACCAGCCTCACCTCAGGCAGCATATCCTGCACCACTCAAATCTCCACAGTATCCTCATTCTCCTGTTCATCCCCCAAGTACTCTCAACCTCGCTGGTCCTTTCAAAGGGCCTCAGGCAACCCTAGCGAGTCCAAACCACACACCCAAGACAACACCAGTCACACCAACTGCTGGAGGAACAAAGCCACCCTTTGAGATGCCACCAGCTATGAGCGGAAAAGGAGCACAGTTATTTGCCAGAAGGCACTCTCGAATGGAGAAGTATGTGGTAGATTCAGAGACTGTGCAGGCAAACATGGCACGAGCCTCATCTCCAACTCCATCTTTACCAGCTTCTTGGAAATATTCCTCTAATGTCCGAGCACCTCCACCTGTCGCTTATAATCCCATCCACTGCCCATCTTATCCTCCTGCTGCTACCAAGCCCTCCTCTAAGTCCACTGGTGCTACCAAAAATACAAAAAGAAAACCTAAGAAAGGTCTCAATGCTTTGGATATTATGAAACATCAACCTTATCAACTCGATGCATCTTTATTTACCTTTCAACCTCCTAGTACTAAGGAAAGCTTTGCTATTAAGCAGACATCGAAGTTGTCCACTTCAAAGCAAGCTCTACCTTTAAGACCACCTAGTGCTGGCTCTCCTACTAACACCCGGGCATCTTCAGTGTACTCCGTGCCAGCCTACAGTTCACAACCTTCGTTCCAGTCAAATGCCTCTATCCCAGTAAATGAATCATATTCACCTGCAGGCTACTCTGCATTTTCTAAGCCAGAAACCATCACATCTTCTTTGTTTACTGCTCCAAGGCCAAAATTTTCAGCAAAGAAAGCTGGCGTCACTGCACAGGTGTGGAAGCCATCAGTTATTGAAGAGTAAACCTTGTAGCTGAAACTTAGTGTCCATTTTGCTTGCAATCAATTGTTTGCAGTGGTAACCTGGCACAGAAACAGTGCCAATAGTATTTCTTAGCTTGCTTAATAACATCAGATGTATCACCTCAAATCTGGGTCCAAAATATTTGAACTTTTTTAAGGAATCGAAATAGATACAAATTTTAGCACATTTATGCATATTATCAGATGCTTTATACACATAACATCCTGAAATTAATAGATACCATTGTACTAAGTAAGCAGGACACTAGGTTTTTGCTTTAGGACTACTACAGCAAAAACAACAGTATGGTATGTCATATTAATAGAGAAGAGCTTTCTTTCTGCTTCCCTCCCCAACTCTGTTCTAATGACCTAGGGATTTGAGGACTTTTTTTTTAAAGAAGTGCCTTATTAAATGATATTGATAGTAATATGTATTACTAACATAGCATAAAATAGATACAGTATTAGACTCTGACTGATCACTAGCAGAATATAACTGGATAGACCTTTGGCCTGCACAGAGTCCCACTGAATTCAGTCAGAATCTGTCCTGGCTCAAAGGTCCTTCCACAGGAATCTGGTTGATCGGCCAGGGGCTTAGTTTGTAAGCTACGTATGTGGATCAGCTGTGATCCAAAATCATGAATTGCCTCTGTGATTTCACAGAGAATGTCCTATAAGAGATGCTGGAGTGTTCTGAAGACTAAAAGAGGTGGAAAGACAGCTGGAAAAATTGTTAAAGATTTCCCATTTTGGGGAAATTTGATGTCCCCATTGCAGACATATTTTTAGCCAAAGTTTGCCTTGAATCCAGCAAGTAAGGTAGAAGCCAGTAAACCAAAATTATTGAACAGTCAGAGGTGAGCTGGGTTTTGCAGCTGCAATGTAATGCGATAGTTTCTTGTGAAAGCACAGTGATTGAGAACTGAAGGGATACATATATTCAGGGGTACTGATTCTTGCAACCAGAGTAGTACATGCCACAGAAATTAGCACTTAACAGTAAATCGTAACTATGACCAATTCTTCTTATTGGTCTCTCATACACATTTTGGTTTTTTCACTTGGGGCTTTACAGTGCTTCTTCCTACTTTAAATCTTTTTACTCTGCTCTTATATTTTCACCTTTTACTTGTCCTATGGGGGACTAAGTATTGAAATACTGCTACTGTAGAAAATTCTTAAGAGTCTGTGGTCTTGAAACCTACTGTATAATACTGCAGTGAATACACAGTCTGACTGAAATCAAGGAGCTATATTGGAATAGTTCAGCATGTTCTTCAGTAAGCAGGCCTGTTAATAACAGTGGTTCCAGGTCTGAAACAAGGTGGTGTTTCACAAAACTAAGGATATCAAAATCCATCCCAAGTGTGAAACTAAAGATTGAAGAATCACTCTGTGAATAAAGGTGGCAGAATCTGTTGATATATTTGTTTAAACTGCCATCCAGCTAGCTACAGAGCAGATTATGGATCGTTTATATCACAGGGGTTTTAGTAGAACTATCTATCTTGATGAAGAAAACATTCCCCAGCATGAACAAAATCTCCTTAGTTTAGTCCCATGATGGTAACTCAAACTGCAATCAGACTTAAGAAGAATGCATTTGGTTGTACATGCAGAAAAGAGACTGGAATCAAAGTCCAATCAAGCCAATAAAAATCACCCCTTTGAATTTTGGACCTCCAAAATCTTCCTCTCCCCTTTAAATTTTGGATTGGGATACTGACTGCATTAAAAGAAAACGTCCAAGTAATCCATCTCCCTCTTAAAATTCAGGATAATGATAGGAAATTTTGGGAAAAAAAAAAGTTTGGAAAACTCAAGAAAGAACTACACTGCATTTACCTGGAAATAGAAAGTAGCAATATTTTAATCCTTTGGAGATCTCCCTTCTATCTGTTTTCCACTGTCAAGATCTGTATTTTTCTTCTATCATTAAACTTGTCCCTTTCCTCTCTGCCTGTTTGGGTTTTTTTTCCTTTGGTTTGGTTGCTATGTTTTTTGTTTCATTTACATGTACAGACTGACAGTATATTTTAGGGGAAATCTATTTTCTATGCTATCTTATTAATTTGAAATCTCCTTTCCCACCCCCTTCCCTCTCCTTCCTTTCCCCTTTCCCATCTTTTTCCCCTTCCCTTTCCCCTTCTGTTCTCTCCCTCCTTCCTTCCCCTCTAGTAATTATCTGAAGTTACATATACTATTTTAAGTAGGAGTTTAAGATACTAGTATCTACTTGGAATAAAGACACCCTACCAAAGATAAGTAGTGCTGCTAGAGAGATACACAGAAATCCAATCATCCTCATATTGCCTTACATGTTTTTACTTACAGTCCTTTCCTGTAAAATACATCTGTAAATTATAACCAACACTTCTATACTTCTTCACCCTACCACCCCAAGAATATATTTCCTTAATGAAGAGATTTTTAGCAGTTTTGTACCAAAAATGTTGATGTTGATGCATGTGGCTATTAACAAGATATGGCAGCTTACACAGCACGGCCACCAGTTCATATCAGGGTCAGGTCAGTCACTCTTGGAATTCATCACCAGCTACTGAGTATCCTGTGTGAAATATGTGAATTACTGAAATCTAACTTCTAGGTTTATATATGCCTACATGGCATACCACTTTCCAAGTAAAAAAATAATAAGCATTATTATTCTAATTATCAGCAGAAGAAACAAGAGGTAAAGCTGGGATATATTCTCATCCAAAGGAAATCAGCTCTCCAGAAAGACAGAAGTCAAGTTAATAGGAGCTAGAGGAGAGCTGGACTGAAACAGGACATTTCCGTTTCCTGAGTCATCTGTCTAGAACTAAATTCACTTGAACAACAGAAATGCATAATTGTCATCTTTAAAATCATTTTTCTATTTCTTTCATTTTCAGCACAACCCAAAAGTTCACTTAGGAAGTCAACTAAATCATATGCATGTTTACAGCAATAAGCAAAAAGTCACCTTCTGTGATAGCAATATAAAATGTAGCCATTGGCCTATCTTCTCTTTACCTTGTCCAAAAGAAAAGGAAGTGCACCTATGCTAAAAACTTGGATTTGATCACATTTGGATTTTTTGCTGTTATTCAAATACAAGTATTTCATATGATCTATAGCAATGATAGAAATATTTTTTAAAGCACCAATAAGAGTTAAAAGCAAAAGCCCCAGCAACACTAGTCCTCTTAACACAGCTAAGATCTTTTGGAAATCTCATTCAAAGTCCAACTCAGAATTCAATTTCATATATACACACCATTCTACATGCATAGTGCTTGGATCCAACTTGGCTTCAAGAGTCTTTTTACTGATCAGGTAAGTCTGTAATTCTTATTAATATTTCAGAAGACTGGCCTACTTAAAGTAACAGTTATACCCAAACTGTCATCTCTTGTGAATCAGATATTTAGAGGAACGTTGAGCTGTTCATTGTCATGGGTCCAAATTAAAAGCTAATGATGTCAAACATAGCTGAGATGTCAAGAAAATGAATGGTTTGTGTAGAGAGGAGCAGCCTGAAATTTCACTTTGAAAGGACAGTGAGTTTTTGGAAATGTTTTTCTGAAAAAGCTGTTAGAACTATTTTAATATGACAAGGCTACCAAGATGCAATTGTTATGTTTACTATGTAAGCATATTTAACAGCGAATTTTAGGCCACCCCGAGTAATACTATGTCTGGTATGTTCACATTAAAAGAGGAATTTAAGTGGTTTTTGTTGTTTTTAGCACATTTAATTATAGCACATACGGGAGGTATTATACTGCACCAGTTTGGATCTCACATTCTAGACAGCCTTTTCATGAAACAGCTACCTCAATTAAGGGTTTCTGTACTTTCAGTTTCTGATTTAGTTATAAACCTCTTATTATAAAACCTGAATTGAAAAGTTTTGTTTCGGAGATGAGTAGTTTTTAGACAGAAAAATTAAAATTTCTGTTGCAAAAATAAAAGATAAAATTTATTTCTTGACCAAAGAACATAATTTCTCCCCACTTCTCTCGGAACCACTCTAACCATGTTCCTGCTCAGTAAAAGATAACATGTTATGAAACAAACAGAAAGATATTACCATGAATCTTCTCTCTGTAGGAACATTTACAGAGTAAACATTACCATCTCTTACAAGTAAGCCTCATTCTTTTGCTTTCTGCTCACTTGTAGAAGAAATAATTTTGTCTTAAGACATGTGACAATATCCAGTGACAATAAGCTGCTCAGTTCCAAAAGCACCTGGCTGATGGCGTGGGACTTAGAATCATAGAATCATAGAATGTTTTGGGTTGGAAGGGACCACTAGAGGTCATCGAGTCCAACCCCCCTGCAGTCAGCAGGGACACCGCCAACTAGATCAGGTTGCTCAGAGCCCCATCCAACCTGGCCTTGAATGTTTCCAGGGATGGGGCCTCCACTACCTCTCTGGGCAACCTGTTCCAGTGGTTTACCACCCTCATTGTAAAGAATTTTTTCCTTATATCTAGCCTAAACCTACCCCGATTTAGTTTAAAACCATTACCCCTTGTCCTAACGCAGCTGGCCCTACTAAAAAGGTTTTCCCCATCTTTCCTATAGGCCCCCTTTAGGTACTGAAAGGCCGCAATCAGGTCTCCCCGCAGCCTTCTTTTCTCTAGACTGAACAAGCCCAACTCTCTTCATAATACACTCATATCGACTTGCAGCAGGGAATGCCCAATTCTCTCCTAGACACACCGACAATTCACTTTGAGATCAAGCTGATGCCATTTTGAGATCAGCCATCAAAAGGAGGTTTCAGCTGAATTTTGTCTGAAGTCTTTTTGCCATGATCCTGATTTTATATACCTATTTTTACTTTATTTTATTTTGTACACCTAATTCCATTTTATATGAGACATTCAAGAGTCAAGACACAAAATCAGCCCTAAAACTGCAGTGACCCATTTTGCTATCTCCACAGCAATCATGTGGCAATGAGTTTATTTTCTTTTTGGCAGAGTGCTGTTACTATTCACACTAAAACAAATGCTCAGAATTCACACAAATTTGTATTTGAAGTAGAGACATACTAAGAGGTAGAGGTATTAGCAGGCTCCAAAAATCAGGAAGCGAGGGGCTGGTGTGTGGTTCAGATAGGAAAAAAGAGTGTTAAGTAGCAGTGCTAAGTAGTTGAGAGAAAAAACTACTAGGATTAAAGAGAGCCAAGCAGTGGGGAAAAAACTCCAAGAAAAAAAGCAAAGACTGCACAGGATAAAATCCCTGTCAGAGGATCATCAGATTCTGAAGGTACCAGAGAAAAAAACAATCAGCAAGAAGGGTTTAATTATTCTGCACAGAGATGGCTGACTCTTTCCAGCCTTTTGTTGAAATTTTCTCGACTGTTCTTAGATGACAGAATGCTCACATCATCGGGCATGATTTTTTTCCTCTGCTATTTACAAAAAGATACTGTGAAAGAACCGAAATGCTAATACGCAGCAAAAAGAAAAAAGTGAGCTTTAAAAAAAAGCAGGCCCTACCAATAGACTATTGCTCTGAGATAACAGGCCTACAAACACATTATCCTAGATAGCTCCTATACAGGAGAGTTTTTGAAAGTACTAAGGGGTACACAATACAAGATTATAAGCAATTATAAAGAGAACTTGACGCCAGATGATGGGATCTGGGAAGGGCACCGTTTATCAAGTATCGAGGATGACACCTCAACAAAGGACCAACCTTACCATCATCCTCTGCTGCTCCAGCATCTCTGCGGGGAATCCTCTGGACACTATGAGGTAGGGAAATACCAGTGGAACAACAGCGCTCGTCACAACTAACAACTTGCAAAACCTTTCTGCTCTTTTTCCAGGATCCTTTTCCAGATTTCGTAGATTTAAGAATAAAAATTGATTGGTTCTAAAAACATCCACTCTTCCAGTCTTGGCTTTTTAACAAAACATGATGCAACTTTCTTTGCCTGAAGTCAAACACCCAGGATTCCACTGATCGCTTTGGCGGATCAGCATGGGAAGTACAAATCTTAACTACACAGCCTGGCATAGTGTTATTTTATAATGAGTCTATTCAGCTTTAAATAGAAATGTTATACAAAGAAGAAACTTGACAAGATCTTCAAAAACCCATGGATTCAGAAGCTCTGAATTACTTCTGGTAGATTTCTTGGGAAAATATGTGAGCCTGATAATTTCATAGCATACTTGGTGCCACCATCACAACTTCATAGTACCCATGACAACAACTGATCTTACTTTCTAGTAAACATTACCTTTGCATGCGATTACATATGGGAACAGTTGGAATAACTTCAGAGCTATGTTTGACAAGTGCTTTTCAGGCCAGTTGCTAACTACAGGAAGCGCTTCAGGTTTTGTATCAAATGATTTAAAAAGTAGGAAAAATCCTGAAGCTCAGTGAAATACTATGTTGGAAGTATCTCTACAGAAGCAGATTTGAACTCTTCCTTTACCAAGCTAAGACTAACCGTAGAATGGTATTTCCATGGTTTTAACACTTGCTTCCTTAAGGAAGGCAAGCAAAGACTTTTTCTTTATAGCGCATGCTAATCAAGACTCCTGTTATCCTCTGCAGTTTTGAAAGGAAAAAATCTATTCCAGTTTGTAATGATCTTGGCAAACTGTTTTTAATTTCAGTGCACGTGAAACCTGCACAAACGTATGTGGCATTAGTATGTTATAATAACTGCATTTCCCCTTAGGCTGAGGAAACTCGGCTATGAGAAAAATAACTTACTGAACCATGCTTACAGATTGACTATCTGGATGAAGGCTTCCTGTGTGGGGTAATCAATATAACAATAGTAAGCATTTTCAAACAAGAAATCTTGATTCTTTTGTATGTCTTTAAGATAGGCATGTTGAAACAGAGAGTCCCCTCATAATTCCAGGCAATTGAAAGATAAGCTGCTATGAAAGTAACCAAATCATTTCTAAATAGGTGTAAGACTAAACTGTTGAACAGATGGAGTGTTTCTCTTGATGTTTCTGTCTATGTCTGAAACAATAGATTTTAACTGATTTAAGAAATGCACAATAAGCAGAAGAAAAGGCGGAACATTACAGAAATAAAATACACTCCCAATCACTGTAAGACATTGGATTACAAAGGGTGTCATGGAGCACAACGCCCATTGATTTCAGTCCGAGCTTTAACTGATTGCAAAGCAAAGAATTCAGTACATTTATATTCGAAACAGAAGTTTCCACACAGTAGCAACCTATGGACAAATATTTTCAATTTTTTAAAGAAAGTTTTGGGAAAAAAAACCACCTTTTTTTTTTTCCTTCCAAAAAGCGTCAGTAACTGCTAGTGATTTTTTCTGTGAGAATGCTACTTTTTACAGTCTCACTGTGCAGGTTGTTGTTGGTACACAGATTTATACTGTGAACAAAAGCAAATCATGGGCATCTGGGTACACTTAGTTTTCTTCCTAGAGTCTTGGGAATTTCCCCACATCAGGCCTGTAACTTAAAAGTAGAACCTAAACAGGTGACAAGAAAACTTCAAAATCTGCCTGTAGTTTAATTTTCTTTGTTTAATTAAACAGTTTTAGATATATACAGGTAGTATATATCTGCCAGTCCTAGCCATGCTACCAGAATACCTTTTACAAACCAAACTGGGCTGTAAGTTTCTTCAGAAAAGGTTTCCACATACTTCCTTGATTCCCAGCACTGGGAGGATGACACAGGTTTCCAATGGGGCTTCACAGTCTTCTGACAGCAGAGAGACTGTGGAAGTACAAACTCCATCCCTCTGGGGAAGAAATTTCCCTGGAACTCTGGAGGAAAATATACAGTAATGGGCACAGGTTCTTTTCCCCAAATGTACCTTCCTCGCCCCATTCCTCCATCTTTTTTTTTATCCTGGTTTCCTCATTGTAGCCTCACTGTGAGCTACACGGGTCAATTTTCCATTCCTTGGGCCCAGGCAGGAGGTCTGGGGCTCTGTCAAGGGGCAGCTGTGCTCTGCAGGGCTTCTCAGTCCCGAGCAGTGTGTGCAGCCTCAGGTCCAGACCCGATGGTGGGAAGAGACATGGGTATGCACTGTATGCCTGCATGCACTACTTTTTTGTGAATGAAAACCCAGCTGTGCAGCCAGCACAGGAGCTGTGCAACACCCCAGTGACCTCCAGCCCGTGGGGGTGCACACAGTCTGCAGTTTAGACAGGCAGAGAAAGCACAAGGACAGTCTCCTTGCTCTCCTGTGTGGTGTTCAAAGACACCACAGCCTATAGCAGCTTAGACCTGTACTAATGAATGAAATCCTTCTGGCGAAACAGAATGTTATCTCTGTATACAGAGTTCTCAGAAACTAGCTGTAAAAAGCAAGGTGCTCCTCCTACTGAGCCTATATAAGGCTCTCAGCTTGAATATACATAGGCAAGTTTGCATGGAAATATGAGACACTTCAGATACAAAGGTTAGTCTCAAACCAGTTCTAAAGCATGTAGTGGTACCACTTTTCAAGGAAAAGGACGCTAGAATTTTTTAGTCATTGACATGCATTTTTCCCTACTCTGGCTCTTGAAAATGGTCAAACTATATAGGTTCATGTGGTTGAAATGTATCTGAAATGGTTGGATCATTTGGGGTGAAGTAAATGAGAAAAAAACAAACAGCTAAGACTGAAAAAATCAGTTTGAAAGATGTGATAAGAAAATTATAAGGAACTGGATAATTTATCTTTTAGTTTGGATATGTTCAGCAACAATAGTGCCACCAACTTCAAGTATTACAATATAATTAATATTTATTCTCTTTCACTTTAGAAAAAAATATCCTTTAAAATAGCCTTTACTTTATATCAACTTAAAACCCTTTCATTGCTCATACAAAATAGCAAGGTCAGAAACTAGGACCAACTTCGCACTTGTCTTTCAAATGTTCAGTCACAAGGCTTCATCTTCTAAGACTTTGCTGTAAGCTGTATAATATAAAAGTCCAGAAGGTGGCAGCAAATATTCTTCCTTACAAGAAATAAACTGTCTATTCCAAGGAAAGCTAAGATCCCTATGGCCAAAAAAGTTTCAGGCATTTGGTTTTTATAGGCATAACTGTATTGTATTTTGATAATCGTATATGGATAAAGGTTAAATGATAATGGAAAGCACTGATTTTCTTTAATTTACACAGGTGCAAACTGAGCTAACTGAATAACTTATTTATGACAGGTTAGCAGCACTCTTATGTTTCTTTTCCATGTAGGCATTTTGCAGTAGTGAAGGCCTAATTCTAATACATTACTTTTCTCACGTTACTTGACAACTAAAAAGGACTTTATTGTCAAAAGCAGTATTTGTCACAAAGCTTATGTAAGATGGTTGACTGCAATTGTTTCATTAGTTTGTATACCAATGATGAAAACAAGATTATTCTCACCTGAAATAATACCACAGTTATAAACAATCTAAACTTAGAATAAATTGGGTTCCAGTTCTAAAAATTCCTATAAATTTCTTAAAGCATTGTAAAATAGCTGTAGCATTTACTCCAGAGCTGGCAGCATTTCAGAGAGAAATTATTTTTTCATTACATAAAGTTTAAATTGCAAATGGCTTGGGATGAAAAAAGCTTTACTAAGATTAGCAATATGTCTCCCTTCTATATGCAGCTCAGTTTAAAAATCTGAAGTGCTTGTTTTATGTTTAAAAAAATTTGAAAGAAGGAAAGAATTAAAAGGCATAAAAATCAAGTATTACTTATTTTGTCCTAACATTTTCTCAGTGGTTTGGTCTCTAACTGCCATTCATTGGCCCAAAGCACAGTCGTATTTTCCAAGTAAGAAAAAGAAATCGCTCCCCACATTAGGTGAAGATGTGGAGAAACTTTAATCCATTTTAATGTTTGATCATCTCAAGGTTTAAGTGAGAATTCTTAAAAATCAACTGAGCTAAGTTGCCCAAAATGAAGTATTTTTTTTCTGGGTAGGAGTAGAATCTCATGCAAATTTGCCATAAGTATGTGGGGGTAGGATAAATAATGTCATGGAGTTTCCTCTCTGGAACTGCAAAGTGGGAATAGCTGTTCATAGCTAAGAGGTGAAAGGATAGTCCTGTTATAAAGCATTAGTTGTGAAACTGGTCAAAACTCTCATTACATAACCTCTATGCCACTCTACACTTTTTAAAAGAGATTCAGACTGAGCATTACCAAACTGACTGAAAATCATGAAATCAGTAGTCTCTTCCTCAGTTTCCATCTCTCATATACAAGGCTGATACTAAAACATAACTTAAAAGCCTGTGTGAAGCAGAGGTCTTTTAAGTTTCCTAAATGCATCAAGATCCTGTGGCGGAAAAGCCTATAAAACATGACATTGCTATGTGAGTCTTTGCTAGATAAGCTAGACCTTCTATATATATCTATCTGGTCTATATGACCAGGTACCTATTGGCTGGTATCTAGATCATGCTCACAGTATTTTATGTTTTGGAAGCTAATTAGGAAAAATAACACAGGCCAATGTTGTTTGAATGAAATTCTAGCAAAGCTTCTAGCAAAAGAGCCTGGAATTTCACACCAGATTTCAGAATTAAAGGCATTTAAAACTCAGGATATGAATCAATGGGTGCAAATCAAAGAGTTTTGGAACCACATACATAGAGACCACCCGGTAAGAACAATGTAATTTGTCTGTGTAGCACAAAGAACGTGTCTGGCTTGGGGAAAAGGCTGTACCTGTTTCGTGTGCTGCCAAATGACTGATGCAGCAGAACCTTCTCATGAACACAGTTTCTGTTTCAAAGTGCTGCATTACTAAGAAGATTAGGATTTGTCAAATATGAATGGATTGCTCCTATAAATGGGTCGGAATGTACTGAAATTCTGAGGGCATTGCCTTTTAAAGAAGCCAGGTTAAGTAGCGTCATGTAAGGGTATTAAGTGAATGATTGCATTAACCTCTTTAATTTTTTGTGTTCACTTTTGTGCCCTGAAAAGAGAAAACTAGGATAAGTCTAATAATTTTAGAGTAAGAAATACCTTTCTTAAAAGGAGATTGCTAAAGATATGTTCTTGGACAGATGTCCTAGACAGAGCCTATTATCAAATAAATTAGGCTGTGCCTGCATGTTAGAAAGAATCTTGTAAACACACACAGAACTGTCACATGGCTTCCTTTTTCATTATTAAGAATGGTCTTTTCAGAACAAGACACACTAGCTAAGTAGTGGAAAAGCTGCACAGCTGCTAATGTAATTGTACCTTTTCAGTAAAAGCCTGTCTTTGGTCTATTTACTTTCCTCAAAAATTCAATTTGCTCAGTCTTTGTTCCTGGTTCTTTCTCTGCCTCCTCTCTTTCCACTAAATTAAAGTATTAAAAAGTACCCATAGACATAAAAAGGGATTGCCAGGATGTCATGTGCTTTCAGGGTCTGTTGTTCCAGTTTGGAAGTGAAGAGAAGGGGCTTCCTTTTTTGTTGTTTAATAACTGTAACTGTATCTGGTATTTTGTTTTCCCAGGAAAGAAGCAGTGGACGCTCATTATCGCTTCCTGGGAGACCTCCTTCATTCATTTCTCGAGCCGTGTCTCCTACTTCTCCTCTTATATTTCAGCCTGTCCCTGATTACTTCAGCAAGCCAGACACAGCAGCTGACAGACCTGCCAAGAGACTGACTCCCTGGGAAGCAGCAGCAAGATCTCCTCTTGGCCTAGTGGATGAAGCTTTTGGGCCCCAAACTATGCAGGAATCCATTGCTGCTAATGTAGTATCAGCTGCTCGCAGGAAAACACTTCCTGAGCCACCAGAAGAATGGAAACAAAAAGTTTCTTACGAGCCTGCAGCCCCAAGTGGTAGTGTAGCCTTATTAGGAGGGAAGCAATCGGGTATTGTATCAGCCCCCAAAGGCTCCCTGTCTGCCCCAAGTGCCACCACGCAGGCTGGCTCTCAGCTGCAGTATGCTTACTGCAGTCAACGGTCCAGAACAGATCCTGATATAATGTCTATGGATTCCAGGTCTGACTATTGCTTGTCAACAGCTGATTCAAACTACAATCCACAGCCAAGGGGATGGAGGCGTCCAACATGAGCAGCTGAAGGGCCTGGCATATTTTCCCCTTCTTCCAGCTTTACAAGCCTTAGATTTGAGTTGGAGAAGGACAGTTTTATGATGGCCTGATGATCTCTGGACTAAAGAAATGAGGAGGTAAAATTGAATGGAGCAGAGTTTTCACATGACTGCAGGACGAGCAGTCTCTAGAATAGAGTTTTACAACTAACCTAAGATTATTCTGTTCATCAAAAGAGAAAAATACACATTTCTTGGGGCAAGGGGTGGATGAAAGTGGGGCAACTGATGTGCTCAATACAAAAATCTAAAAAGGATGTAGATGGAGACAGTACAAGTGCTTGCAGTTAAGTTAAAAACAAGTAAAATAAGGGCATTTTAAAGGCAAGATGTATTTTACAGGATCTTGTAGGTTTTCTGGGTATGTTTGACATCTGAGTTCCAAGGTACTAGATATAACCAGACCTGGGAAAGTTCCAGTGGAAGTGCGAATACTTGGAAGCACTGGCTTATTTGCCACATGTTTTCTTTACTGCATTTTTCAAATGAGCTAATAAAGTAAATCAATGAATATTTTTACTGTGGCAACAGTTAAAATACATCTGTAGTCATGGTACCTGAATCCCTACAACATGTAGATATATGCAGTCTTATGCAGTCATCCATTTCAGACTGATTTCAAGACGCTTTCAATGAAGTTTTACATATTGTAATTATTGAAATAATCTGAACACAACAGGAAGAAAGGCGTTATTAATAGAGATCAGTACCATGATACTTGAACAACAGAAAGGATGAGGAAAATACTTAGAGTGTATTTAAACTGGATTGCAAGTTATTTTTGTAATAAACTATCAATAAGTCAGAAGCTGAACAGCCTTTATTTCTCTGTGAAATGCACTACTTGCTGAACATTTACTGCTACAGTGTCTGGTAATCTGACTGGCTGGGCAGTTATTCTTAGTATCTAGGTAGCTCAATGTTTAGAAAGCTTTTGATTTGTATTCTCAGTTTGGAAGACACAGATAAGTTGTTTATCAAGAACAATACCTGTTCTACATAGAAATTGGTATGTGAAAGAGGGTTCATGAGATGTGTTACACGGTGTGAGTCTAGTATAAGTAGTAAAATTTGGACGGTTGGTTACAACTAAACTATCTTAATGGATCTGAAAAGATGGTAAATAATTTTTGCTGGTGATACATATCTTGCATTTACAGCTTATTTAAACAATAGAAATATGCGGCTAAAAATATATGTATACCAAGCTATTGGGTAGTTTAGACATTGTTAAAGCATTAAATGAATACCCCAAGTTTTACAAAGTGCTCTGCATCCCGCTCATTTTGTGGAGCATTCCTCAATGATCTGTCAAGCAGTCAACTAAAATTACTGCAGAAGCACTATTAACTATCCTTAGTTTCAATAAGGTTGTCAACTGTGAGTAAAGTGGTTAGACTAGAAAGGACTAAAACATATGCAGTAAGAAAGACTGTATTACAAAATATTCCTTTCTGCAAAGAATTTTCCATCATAGCAATTATAAAATACAATTGGTATAAAGGAAAGAGGGCTCAGTTGAGCTGGAACTTCCCATAAGAACAAATAACTACATGAATAATACCCTTAATTAGTATAAGTTGGCAGTCATTCTCTAGTCAAACAGAAGTCTCCTTGAAATCAACTGATCCTTTTAATCAAGCATGAAATGAAGGCATGGGAGTTGTAAAACTTTAAGCTAGGATCATATTGCTATATCATCTTACAAATCTATTTCACAAATTATGAATTTGCAAAGAAAAGATGATTTATAAAAGTTACATGAACAAAGCTGCCATGATATGCCTGAAAGTAAGCTTTGCACCTCAGCATTATACACACACATAATCAGAGTAAATTTTCCTGCCACACAGGCAAAAATACGTTTTTCTCTGCAGAGTCCTATAATGTCCCCTTCTATCATGGCTGGGAATATTCCCACTAAAACCAATGGGACTGTGGTGGTCCCATTAGCCTTAAGGGCTTGTCTTTGGATCCAGGCCTATCTCCGTGGAGGCACATGTCAAGTTTTCACTTAATTTCAATGAAATTTATAATTCAAAGTCATCAAGGCCTTAACTATTCAATGAATACTAGTGCATGTGTATCTCACAGAAGGCCTACATTCTGCAAATTGTATAATGCTTACATATTTTGCTGAACTGCGGTCCATATTACCATAATAAAATGATTCCCTGTATCCAAGTCAAGTCAGGTTTCTGTTTTGAACTGTATCCTTTACATTGTGAAACTGGAAACCAGATTAATGAGTAAGGCATATTTTTAGCCAATACAATGATTTTAATTCTCAGAATCAGATGCCTAACTTCTGAATTCTCACTGAAACTAATGTTATGAATTCTAAGATCATATATCTACCAGAGGGAAACGTGCTTAATTTTCAGGTACGTGCAATTAAAAATAGCCAAAAGTATTTTTAAATTCTGATATTACAAAAAAGTTATGATACAAAGTGATATTAAAAAGGATATAATGCTGTGATTACATAGCAATATAGAAAAACATACCCTAGGATCAAGCTCTAACCCCCCTTTCACCCCCCCAAATATGCAATTAATGTGTAAGAATGGCAGAATCCGAGAGTTTCAGATAGAATCACTGACTTTCTGTCAATGTCCCAAGACAAACGAAGTGTTGCCTTGCAATTTTCTTCTATTCACAAGAAGGAATTCATCATTAAGTACTTCTGTGAACATGAGAATTACTGATCTTGAGTTTCATGTGGCTTTGTATCTTATCATAGATTAACTTGGGTGTTTAACATAATCTGCTACAGATTTTTTTTTTCCTCTTGCTGAGGATTTACTAGCTCTCTCTCCCATATGGATTCTCTCATATCTAATAAGGAACAAGTTCACACTGCAGCATTTCCCTCAATAGCAACACTGGTAAGTGTATCCATCCTCCACCCAGCTGTCTATTTTTACAAGGTCTGTGGGCAATGGATTGTCTTTGAGATCTATTCTACTGCCACATAGAAATGAAACAAATAAACATTTTCAAAGTTATTAATGGGAGGACAGACAAACACACAGGCACGCAGACAGATCGCATAGCCTTGTTTACAGAGGAAATCAGGTGAAAACCAGATTAAGACAATGTACCGATTTCAATGGAAGCAGCAGGCCCAGACTACTAAATGAAATATTAATGCATACAGAGCTTTATGAAGAACCACACGGCATTTTTCACCTTCTGTTCTTCACCCCATTCCTCCACTAGCAAAGCATCTTTCTATCAAATAGTTGTGATGGTTGTGCGTGAGTTCTGAATATATTAATGCAAGCATTTCTTAGATTTGTTTTTGAATGCACAGATCTGCTCACTAAATGTGAGGAAAAAATTCTCTTGGTATTTTAAATATGTTGTTTTTGTGTTCACCCTCAGAGGTGTCTCTGTTAATATGCAGAGTATTTGAATACACAATATAACTGAAAATTTAGTTTCTTTATGTTAGTTATGTTAGATGATGATGTTCACAACTCTTGTTCATAATTTGTTTTCATTTTGGTTTGCTTTAGCACAACCAAATATCTATTCACATTGCATTTCTGCCTAGTAGCAAAAGACTGTATTATCTTTATAAAAGGCTTTTCACTTCCAAAGACTTTTTGTTCACTGCAAAGGACACTTCATTTGAGAGTGCATGCCAGAGATGTAAATTGTATCATTTAATAAAGTGATTTGACCAACCAGATGAGAAACAATTTTGTTTTCCGTAAATTCTTGTCTGTTTGTTTAAATAATCTGAACCCAAGTAAAGCCTAATCTCTTTTTTCTGCACCATTTTTAGATTCACTGACTTTGCCTTTCAGTGACCTCGTGCTGATATGAGGTTCTAGAAGCTTAAATCAACATGAGGTCAAATGGCAACTTGTCAAATCAGTAGAATTTAATTTTCATACTGACTAAGCAGAGGAAGGAAATGCAGTGAAGCATAATCTACTCAGGTAAAGTAATATGGTCAGAGCAGTTTATATTTGAACATTTTCATCCCCACTGTAAAAACCAGCAGCTAACACCTACTTACTTTAATTACCTGTCTACCGTACAGGCATCTAAACCTGTTTAGTTCCTGTAGGTCTAAGGGCTGCACTGCTGTTTTCTCTTGTTGTTTATTCTTAATCAAAACGTACTATTTAAAGAAGAAATAAATATTGAGAATAAATTGTGAACCCAGTCTTTACACTAGTCAGGCTCTTGAATAGCCCTTAAGGAAATAAGCACAGCGTGTATAATCTATCTGTGAAAAGCCAGATCAAATTTCCACTGTTTATGTGAAATCAATCTCAAAGCAGTCTTTGCATTTATAAAGCAAGCAGGACTTTGCCCCCAATGTAAGAAAAATGTTGATGCATGTAAAACTTGGGGAACCGACAAATCTTGACAACAGCATTTTAATAGCTTTGCTCTACAAAGGGTTTACAAGGCTATAAGAGACTCAGTATTATTCCTTTTCATGGTTACATCTTCATTCTTTGGTAAATTCTAAAATATATCATAAAGAAAGCATAAGCCAGATTCACAGTTTAACATAACTCTCTTCAGTAATTTGCAACAGATTAAGAATCTTAGTACAGAAGCGAACAGTCATGGGTTTTGTATGATGTTTTACCCTCCAGAGAACGTACTTTGGGTTTCTTGAAATGCCCTAGATTTTCTGGTGTATTCATCAACATTTAAGAGTATTTAAAATGACCACAGTGTGGCAGACTGCTCAATTTCTGAATGTGGGTCTGGTGGAATGAATATTTGATGTAATGAGTAATTTTAAGTCCAGAAAGAAAGGCGGATGTTTCCAGGCCAGTATCCAGTTTTCCTCAAATTGAACATTAGTGTTTTTACATTGCCCACTGGATATATTATTGGATTTTTAAAAAAAAGTCTTGTGTTGCTGCTGAGTCTGAAACAGCGCTCAATATGCTGTAAAACATTTGGTGTTTATTCACACATTTTCAGTCCTAAAAAAAGGACTCAAGCATTTTATATTCAAAACAAAATGACCTCAGGAATGTTTGTATGCATGCACACCTGTTGTGTTTTTTTTTTTTTTTTCTGGAGAAAGAAAGGTAATGGTTAATTAACAGACGTTAATGGAGAACTAGGAGAACATATTGTGCTGCAGTACAGTCCAAATACAGCTGGAAGGTTACAATAGAAGTGACACACATACAGAAAAGAAGGTGCTGATAACCCCCTACCTAGCTATTAATAACACGTAGATCTATTTTCATCTTTAAAATAAATCAAAACCTGAGGATAATTTTGTCTAAATAGTGCAGAGGTTCACAGCTTATTTTTTCCCTATAAAGAAGCCTAAGGAATGGTATGCTAATTGCTGGAAAAATAATTTTGTGTGTTGTAAACAATAATTTTAAGCATACTGTAGACAAGCAGAATTTGCCCAAGGCAAAAATGGAGAAGAAGCAGCTTTACAACATTCAGAATCAGAATAGTAGATGCATTGGTATCTTTTTGCAGCATTAAAAACCTCACAGGACTATGGCAGTTATAAAACAATTGCCACTTTTCAATATTATTAACAATTTTCTAAGCCATCTTAGTTTTGATCAATCACTTTCTGCTATTAATGGATGTACTTGAGTTTAGTCTCAGAAAATCAGTATTTTTAGGAAAACAAGAATCAACATAAAGTCAGCATATGCTCAACTCTATGGTACTTCTAATAATTTTTTCTAACAGAAAAGCTTATAAGCATAAACGGCACATAGCATTTTTGATCAGGCGCTCATCAGCTACCCAGATTTTCAGGTCTGTTCAAGAGAGTTAATATTTACAGTTAAATGCAAATCTCTTGCCTATTAAATAGTTGGTATATTGGAACACAGAGCTTAAATGGAAGCTCTGCTGTGAATTATTTGCATGCACAAAAGAATAGTTTCAGGTGCCTTTTTTTAAAAAAGATGACAAACAAATTGATAACTTTTCTAGTTTCCAAGAAATTTCATGTCTTATGTGGAAGTTCAAAATTATTTTCTTCACTATTTCTGTGGAGTTCTCCACCATTCTTTATTTCCTCTAGCAGTTTAAAAGTCCAAGAGATTTTCCATGTGGTAGTAAAATAAAATAAAAAGATCAGTGTAGAAATGGATAAATTTACCTGCTGAATAAGAATGCCCTGAGAAAAAAATGCAGTTCAAAGAAACAACAAGAACAGAACAACAAGGCAACAAAAATCTTTCGACCACATGGAGCAAAATTCTGATCCCAGCTAAGCCAATGGGAGCTTTACTGATTTACCACTTATGCCAGCAGGGCATGAATTTCACCTCACACAGAAATGTGCAGGACCACAAAACACAACCGATCATGAATTCACAAGCACCGAATTGGTATCAGCAGTTCCATAGTATTTTGAAGCCTGTAGTTTTAAAAAATGTGATCGACAAAACAGTAAGAGGCATTAATCAGATTTTCTAACACCATCTTCTGTTAGGAACTTGCTCTTCAGTGTGCAGAGGTATAGATGGTTACCTCAGTTGGGACTCTGTTGAGGCTCAAGTTACTGTCTTGGTCCCCTGCGTAATCAGTGTGGAGAGGCATTCTTAAAAAGGAAGTAACTCCATACCCAAATAAATGCCCAAAATAGGTGGACTGGATGCTAAGCCTACAGGATATTTGGACAGATTAGGATCAAAGAGTTTTCGACAGCGTGGAGAGTGACAGAAAATGGGTCACTATACATCTCCCTCCCTCTCTTTCTACATATACAGGTTTCTCTTCAGTACAAGTGTTGCAAAATCTTTGGGATGTAAATTATTTTTTAAAAAAGCTGAAGGTATAAGGGGAAGTGAAATTTTATTTTTGGTCACATTAGGATAAGTACTCAGTTAAGTTACAAGCAACTCTTCATTAAGCTAGATATTAAAATAAATACATATATACAGAATGCTCACAGACCACAGAAGTTGTGAGATAGGCAGAAAGAGAGAGGGGGGAAAAAACCCAAAGAAATATTATGTTAACAGAGAAGCAGAAAGATACTTTTATATTAGACTGTAGGATGTGGTAGGTTTCCATGCTTCTATTTCCCCTCTGCATTTTAGGGCCTGGTGCAATCTCTGGAACACCTGACTCCAGTCCCTGTCACCCAATGTCTAGCACAGACATAAAGACAGAAAAGACAGCTGGGGAAATACAAGAAAACAGAGCTAAGACAAGTTAGTACGTAACAGTAAGTAGTATTCTAAATGGAGTGGCTATTCTGTGATGTCTTTCTACCACTGGAGACTTCATGCCCTGACCAAGTCATACTGGCATATCACATCAGTAAAAAAATAAAATTGAAGCACCTATATTTATTTTTTATCCTCGTTTATGAAAGAGCTAAGCAGACTAGCATGTTATGGACACTTGGCAATGTGAAGACCCTATGCAATCCTGTACCTAGCTGCAATAACTAAACCAGCTAATCAATTTAATTTATTTTCTGCTAAAAGACAGTCAGTTTGTCACTAAACATTTTGCACTTACTTCTAGGATATTATCATGGTTCTAATCTCTCAAGTTTTTCCAAAACTTGAGCTGTGTTGGTTGTTGGGCTAGGCTGTAGCTCTTAGATGCTTCTGTTTCCTTAGCTGATGAAGACGCAGATGAATCTGACACAAAATTTAGCTGGCTGAACTGCTAAGTCAGTATCCATGAGCAGTGATATCTAAAGCTATCTGCAAATCTTAATTACGGGTGACTTCTAATCTTTGTTAATGGCTGAGGAAGGGGAAGATCCTGAAGTGCACAACTGCTGACAAATCAATAGCCTTTTTCAAAATTCAAATTCCTGAAGAAATGTTTGGTGTATTCTTTCAGCGTCCAACTTTCAAGCCCAAAACAAGACAAGCTCTTATAACTAAGTCTAGTGCTGTCCAATAGAGGGCAATGGTACACAAACCATATAAGCCAATATACTATATGCTCTCCCTGACAAGGCCTCTATTTCAATAGAGAAGATACGGTACAGTTAAAGGAGATCAGTCCAGACAACGCCAAACAATGTAATTATCAGCTAGCCCACATACATGCTGCAGCAGGAGTGGAATTCAAATGCCATAAAACTTTACAGTTTGAGCTAAATAAGATGATACAAGAGGTATTCATACAGCACTATTTAATGACTACCACATAGATACTAGCTCATTATTCCTGACCTCAACACCATGGGGTGGATAGATGTCATTATCTCATTTTACAAATGGAAGAAAATATGACAATGAAAGAACACGTGAATTGCCCAAGGCTGTTGAGACAACAGTAACAATGGACTTCTTAGCAACCAGCACAATTACATTCTTACAGCTCAGAAAAGAAATAGCAAGGAAACTCCAAATCCTTTGAAGAAACAAGGTAGTAATTCAAGAGACTGATCAAGTTGTGGCCAGTCTGCCAGACAAAATCCACCAAGTTCTATGACAGAGAATGTAAGGCTTTGGAGTTGTTTACTGGTAGTAACCATAGCAGAGTGAATAGGGATTAACCTCAAAGGGCAGTAGAAGGATTAGTTAAAAAAAATCAGAAGAAATAAAAGGGAAGTCTGCATTTGTCTTATCATCATGGAAGCACCTGTCTTCTCCCACATCACCAGTCTAATCTCACTTAAAGTCCACAACAAAGCAAACAAACCCCATCCAAATTAATAGAATCTTTGAGTTTCCCCATCAGCCACTACCAAATCATCACTGGTGATGTCTTCAGTCTTAAATAATTAAGACTCAGATGGTCTTGATGATGTCTGGTTTTTTTTTTTTTTTATCTATCCTAACAGTAATGTAAAAGATACACTCAGCTGCTAAGGTGCTCAACTGTGCTACTAAAGGGAAAAGAATAGCACAGCCATATTCAAAGGGACCAGATGACAGCATGTTTGTCAGAGTCTCTTCCATTAACCTGAGAAGAAGGTGACAGACATGAAAAATTATGTCACTGTAGATGATGTAAGAGCTTCTTTTGTGACTCCTTAAAAATTGCTTTAATAAAAAGTTGCGTGATTAATTTTAAAATGAGTGAGTAAAGCTTGTCAAACTTGCCACTTCTTTCTCAACAAAGCAGAGTTAACAGTAAACCTCTGCTTCTAAACAGGAGGCATAAAAATAAATGTAGATAAAATCAGTTTGCTGGCAGAGTATTTTTAGAAACAAAAATCTTAAAGAAAAAAATCTGTTCTAATGAATCAGTAATGCTAATTCCTGGATACAGAAATCTTCTGGAAAAAAAAGAGACAAAAGTACCTAAATGGAAAACAACACACATATTGCTAATTAATCTCCCTTAAAAGCAGAGAAGCAAGGAACAGCCTTAGGATAGCTCATAAACATATAGGAAGTTTATGAAAATACATGTCCACAAACTCCAGCCTCCGCAGACACAATATCAAATTTCAGCCATTTCCATTCAAGAGGAAGTGGCACAACATAGACTGGAGAAAGAGAAGGAAGTTGGCATGAGTAAAATGCATTATGTGGACTGTCAAAAATCATGCAGACTTTGGTGTTTCCAGGTTATCTTCCACTTCCAAATAGGATAATAACAGTATTATATAGCTGTTTATTTTAATTTCATTTCTAACAATAAATACAATACAGGGAAAAAAGCAAAAACTTCCTCCCTAAGATATCGCTCATCCATGCCTCTTCTTCCCTATGGCTACAGACCACGGCTATTTGTTCTAAATCAAGAATCGTAGCATCAGGATAAATATTTCCTTAGGAAGAAACCTTTCAGCCTTTGTATTTATGTGTGTACTCTCAATATTATAAATATTTTTTTTCTCTAGTGAAATGACATTGAAGAATAGCATCTGTCAGAGTTCAGATGAAAGGAAGTCCACATTTCTGAGGAAATAAGCTTTACACTCCTAGTTCTCCATTCAAAAAAGCCCTAAGTCCTGCACCAATGACGTCTATTCTTGCAGTACATTTTTCAAGAGGGATGGAACTATAAAGACAACTTGAAGTTCCAGACCTTTGCATTCAACAGTTTCTTGCTCCTTTTAGTTCTGTTCACTATCCTAAGCAAAAGAGGAATTTGGAAAAGTAAATAATCTGCAAATGCTGGCAGTTTCTATTTGATTTGACAGATAAGCTTTATCTGAATTAAGGCGTATAAGAGAGTTGGTACAGCAAGTGTTATTCCACTGGGCACAATGCCCACATTCAGTGTAGCTAAAGTAATGGAGAAATTTCTCAGTAAAGTAAAACACACATGTACAATTCCATGATGCATTCCCATACAGTGTAAGGAGTTTTAATTCCACATCTGTAGGATATCAAGACTGAGAATGGAAAATATCTATGGCACGCTTGGACTCCTGTAAAGTGGAAAATATGAGATGGTAGGAGTTTTGTTTTCTGTTAATCATCTAACAAGCCCATTAGTTGTGGAATGTTTCTAAACTAAGTGAATCTGTGAAGAAAGAAATTAGAGCAAAAACATTAAGAGAGAATAAAGCATGTTTCAAGAGTGAAATATGACTTCTGTTTTAAAATATTTCTCTTGCAGCCGTCTATGCAAAGATGGAACTATGGATCAAAATTTCATCTTTGATTCTTTGATTTAAGAGTTATATACATGAAGTCGTGATTATTTGGAATGAGTAAATTACTTTTCATAAAAAAAATTAAAGGGTCAGACTGATCATGACGATATCTGGATATAATAATCCAGCAAGTATTACTTCCAATGCTGTTGCTCATACTTGGTAAAGAATAGCATACAACCTATTGTATACCTTCCAAAAATATTGTAAAATATGTACTTACTATGGCAATCTGCTCCCTGGGGGATCTTCTGTGCATGACTCTAATAACAGCTAAGAGAAAAAATTGAAGAAACGCCAAAAATTAATCTCAAACTTAGAAATTATCCCCAAAGCAACTGCACAGTAGTATAGCAGATGTGCTCTACACAATGAAAACTACTGCCATATTTTGCATTTCACAGGGCTAAAATTGAAAGGTATATTTGGGAGGTATAACAGAGTAACACTTCTTCAGTTGTGATGTGTTAGAGTTTTAAAGTTTATACTTGTTTAAGCTAATGCTATAGTATTCAGTTTCATATAATGAGGTTGGGTATTGGGAAGCAGAGCCTTTTAAAGTTGTCTGAGAACAATGTTATAACTTTTGAAAGATAAGGTCATGACACATTGTGATGACAGAGCAACAAAGAAATAGTACATCTAATTCAGGACCTTTACGCTAACTTTGCAAAAGGAACAGGCTTTCTACATTTCAGTCATGAAGTATTCCAATTAACTTAGAAATTAATGGGATTACCAGGAAATACCCAAACACTGGAAATGTCACAAAGTACAATAGCAACATCATCAGTACCATTCAGTCAAAATTCACTAAAGATGGTTGCTAATGATTTGCACCACTAACTGATTTAGAAAATGAAATTTGATTGTTTATTTTTTTTCTTATGGTGACAACAATAGTGTTGAATCTTTTTCAAGTTGGGCTTTAAATTCTAAAAGAAGAATCTCCATTTTCACATGCAGACCACTTTGATGGTGAGCAAAGGCATATATTTTTCCTCACCACAACTGTGACAAGACAGAAACTCTTAAGCTTCTTTGATAATGAAAACACCAAATAGAAACCAAGTTCAGCCAGACCATAACTTCAAAAACAGGGTCTACATCTCATTTCTGATTCTGGAAAAAACACAAAACTAACAGACGCTACTTCTATTCTGCTAATACTGAGTCTGCCTATGCAAAAACACCTTGGGAAGAACCTTCACAAATGCCAGAGGTGGACTTAGAGCTTTAGAAGTGTCACCTTACTAGTAAATAGTCATACTGCTACTTTATTAAACAGTCTCTAAAAGCTTTTAAAACAAATCCAGGTGTCCCTGCTTCACAAGCCTGGATGTTAACTGACACTTAATATCTATAACGTCAGCAAATATTGCAGAGTTGCAAAAGGAACATCACTTGCTTTGTCATATGATTGTCAGATGAAGATGACCAGAAAGTTTATTTAGATGACTTCTTAATTTCTGCTACCACCACTACGTAAGGATTTCATTTCTCACCACAAAATTGAAGAGGTCAGCAGAAAAGCTTGATCGTTAAGTATGTCCTTGTCTGAATGAAATTAACCTATTTTGCCCTAAAACTTCCGTCCTTTTTGTATTGTATATTTCTTTTCCAAAATACAACACGTGCTCTTCCACAAGACCAATGTAATTTCATCTCTCTTCAGAGGCGAAATAAGAAACATATTTTCCATGTACAACTAATCCTGAATTAACTTCTGACATAGACTTTAAAAGAAAATTCAATCTGTCCTGAGGGTGAATTTTCCTCAGATCTCTTCACCGGAGAAAACTGACCTCTAGATACAGGATCTGTTCCCCAAGGATCATCTGCAACCAGCCTTTAACTTGCTATATCAGGCTTCCCAATTAATGTCCCGAATAAAAAGAAATAGACAGTTACTGAAAAATGTTGGTCCAAGTTTGTGGTTTTGTAACCAGTAATCTCTGTTTCAAAAGCCCTTTTGCCCAGTATCACACTGTGAAGTCTAAAAATAACCTAGCCACTATATTTGCAGTGTTGGATAAGTTAAGTCACTAAATCCATGTTCAAAGCATGTAAATAAAAATGACTTACTTTTCAGAAGCGCTGAGGCACGAAAACAGTAAAATGCATAAATGCCCATCACATCTTAAAATCAGCCCACTGTTTTGTAGCCTGAATATGGTGCTGCATATGTAATTTTAGACATCTAGATTTTAAGTGCTTTCTAAAAACAGTCTCAAAGTCGGTGACAATTTAAACAGGAATTGAGAGGCCTGCTGTTTTTTCCCAGTCATATAGGTGCTTACTTGAAAGTACTACTTTTCCAGACAAAGTGTTTTCAGATGTAGATATGACACAAGAGGCCGTAGGATTCAATATTACTTTTAAGACTCAACTGCAAGTCTCTCTGCAATGAATGCACGCGGTTACCATTGACATTCAAAGAAGCTATGCATGTGCTAAAGGGGAAATCTTCTTTGGCAAGTGACACTACCACCCAGCATTGCAATCCGCTGAGTACAGAGACAAATCCTGGTTTCATACTTTTGCAGCACCAAAGCCCCCATTAGCAGACACTCCCTTCCCTGAACCAATCATGTATATATACTTGTTTTGATTTAAATATGTTCCTGTGCAGGAAGGGCAGCGGAGGGTAATTTATTTTCACAGAAAAAGATGAGCGGCTAGGATGATTAATGGAACATAATTTTCATAACACTGGGATACTAAAAAGAGAAAGAAATGTGGGACAAGTTATGTAATGTGTACTTACTGAAATCAGCTGCACGTCTCTGAAAGGAGACATGATCCTGCTCTCTCTGAAGTGAACAGGAGCTTTGCCACTGAGGGAGACCTCAGCTGCTTTAAACCACAAATCCATTTCCCTTAATTTATTCTCATTTACAGTAAAATATTCTTGTGAGTATAGCACCAGGGATATGTTAAGGAAGAAGAATTAAAAACTAGTAGACCCAACACCAGAATATCCACTGCACGACATATTCCCACCTCATAAAGAAAAGTATCACCCCTGTGACGCTTAGGCCTAAAACTCAGTGATACCAATGTGTACAAGAGCTGCCTTCCCCCATACAATCCAGGATAAGGCAAGGTTAACACAGTTGCCCTGTGGCAGGACTGAAGGTTCCTTCAGACTTCGAGGCATTAGTCTGAATCACTCACAAATAGCAAATGCACCCAGACAAACAAGTGTCTTGGAAAGAAACCACTCTTACCTACAGTGACGCTTCTCTTGGAACTGTGCTAAAGTTTCCAGGATAGACTCACTTCAGTTCAAGGGACTGTAACACGTGTTCACATCATTCTTCCTCAGGGCAGCAGGAGTATCTCATAATTTCTCAATTTTTCTTGTAAAATAGGGTTGTGTGCCTGGTCATAGGCACTCACGTACATATGTGCATCAAGAAACTGGATTTTTAGCTCAGGTCTACTAGTCACTGGGGTCACCTTTCAAACTGGTATTACAGCCTACACAGTGACTTCAGAAAGGGATGCCAAATTATCTGAGTCCTTTCTACTGCAGGCTGCAACTCAGCAAGGAGAACAGCCTCTTCGTCCTTCATCCTTCCTCTGGCATGGCAGCGTGGAAAGAGAGGCTTTTGAATGCTGTGACTCCAGCGAGGGGATGTGGGAGCACAGGCAGGCTGATACAGAGAAAGCTGTCTCTCTCAGTGACACAGCAGTAGCAGATTGGAGACACTGTGCTTGGGGGTAACATAGTTCTTGTTTGTCCCTGAAGCCTGTAGCAAAGTTACAGTCTAAATCCCATTTAGGGGATGCAGACAGTGTTATGGGCTTGGAGAGAATTCATGTATCTCCAATGAAATTGGACCACATAGATGTACTGGATGCCCCATTTCCTCACCACACACAAGTTACCTCCCAGGCCAGAGGAGGCAGAACTTGAACCTACGGCTTAACCTTCTGCATCTCACAAGTTTAACCCCTAAATCACTGGCAATAAGCATCAGCAGTGCAAAAATGTTTGTTTTACTAGCCAAGAAGGAAATTTAAGTTACGTGGCACAGCCTGAAATTCTACGAGTAAATCTGTTAGGATTTTTTATGTCAGATACTTCCATTACAGAAAACATTACAAGCAACTCCCGCAATTCAAAAAGCCCATAAACCCTACATACTATGCTTGTGCATCCCCTTGGTGAGATATCTAGCTGAACCTTAACTAGTACAATAATAGAAAACATTTAGAACAAACCCTACATACTATGCTTACAACACGGTGCATCCCCTTGGTGAGATATCTAGCTGACCCTTAACTAGTACAATAATAGAAAACATTTAGAAAATATTCTTAGAAAGTACATTTGGAAAATATATCAGCTATGAAATCAATTTATTTACTAAATTTATGAAATTACTTTTACCCACTTTGTCCTGCTATGCTTGGAGATGTTTTAAGGGAAAATAAAGAATATCTGATGAAAAAATAACAGGAACTTCCAGTAGCTGCTACATTAGTTATCATAAGTTCTTCTGGTAGAAAGTTTGCCAACATAAACCGCATTTATATTTAAGCTGTGTACTTGTGATATGGCATACCAGGTGGTTGTGAAGCTGCAAGACTGTACTATGGTCTGGTTTCTATACTTCCAGTGCTGGGAAGAATTTGGTCAAGGATTAATCATAAACCAGACGGAAGAGACATTTTTTATTAGCAGAAAAAAACTTGTTACTTTCTTCAAGGGAAAACAGCAAAATGTTTTTCAGTTAATAGTTAAAATAAAGCGAATGCTGATACACTCTAGGGCATTGTGAAAGTAGTAACTAGAAGTTATGTTAGATTATGTTGTTCATGTAGACAAAAGAATCTGCCTGGAACATGAATATAGCAAAAGAAAAAAATTCTACTTCAGAAGATGAAGACCTCTGGATACAGTTTATAATTAAAGAAGAGGGTATGTTCTCCTTTCTGGAAGAATTCAATGGGCTTAAAAAAAATATATGAGTAAAAAATATACCCACATAAGTTCACACCCCAGTAAGTTTATCAGTTGGGGGAAAGAACTAGAGCAAGTAATAAATGAAACCTAAGATTCTAAAGGAATATTGACTTCGGTTGTCAAACCAGAAGTCCACCAAAGTCCTATGCAGAGGTCCCAGACAGGATGATAAACTGCACGGAGTACCAAACAATGGAGGAACAAACTGAAACAACACTGAACACCTGGTTTTAGCAAAATAGTAAATAAAAATGGAGGCATCTACATGTAAGACTACTGACAACACCTTTCTTATAATAAACAACTTCTCCTGCAACAGTTTTACACTATTTGTTTTTCTTTATTGATAGGCTGTAAGAGAGGACTTTGCAATACAGCTTGCTTCTTCTATTTGTATCACCTCTATGTATCTATTTATTTTAAATATTACTGAAAATGTGCTTGCTTTATATATTTGTTTCAGGAAAAAACGTTTAAAATAGTTGAAACACGTCAGAAATAAAACAGTCCCTGTGTTAACTTTCTGTAGAGTGCTTCTTGCCAGATGGTAATGGTTACCATGAAGTATTAGTATCAACCACAGGAATATTTTCACAGCAGGGCGACCTATGGCCGCCAGCCAAGCTGCCTGTTTTTGAAGCAAGTTAAAATGTTGATAACTGTTCTCTTTCTCAAGAGTGGAAAAAAAGGGAAGTATTAAAGTAAGCTTTTCCACCTTATTTGTACTGGTGTTTTTTATACAAGAGTGTTTTCCTGCCAACTTTTCCCTAAGAAAACATTTGGCCACCTGATTCCTTTTTTTTGTTTTGAATGACTGTATTTCCTGCCAGCACAGTTCCTGTGAGCGCATGCCACAGTCTTCCTACTTAGCCACAACTCCATCTCAATTTCTCTGACTTCACACTCAGGTGATATTCTCAGGGTGGCAGCTTTTATGTTTAGTTTAAAATTATTTCAGCATGAAAACCTATATAAGCCATCCTTAATATAACACAGGCTTGATGTGGCTCATGCTTGGATGTAAGAAAAATAGTTTAAATACTCTTCTTTCTGTTCAAATCTGTTTCTAGCTCTGGAAGCTTTTCTTTTGGCCTGCAAACCACCTTTCCGCTGAAGCGTTCTCAAACTTGTGCTTCAACTAGTCCAGTGTTGCTTTGGAACTGCAACCCCCTAGCAATCAGTAGACCAAACACACATAAAATTGAACAGGTGTTTACTGGTAGGATCAGAAGTTTATTTTTCTTTAAACCACAAATTATTTTCCCTACCGATTATTTTCAGCTTTGTTTACCAGTGTTTACCATTTTAAGACTGATTTTTAAGTGGGGGTATTTTGCTCTCTTCTTTGTTTATTTTTAAGAGTTCACACTGTCCTGACTTAAAAACAAACATATGAACTGTAAACCACATATAAAGACATTTGCCCTGCTCATAAAAAAACCTCTTGTTGTCTTCTCCATGTTAGTTTCAAACCACCAGATTTACAGATGTTAGAGCAACATTTTAAGCCTGATGACTAAGTTCAGAGTTGGTTGTTGAGAGAAGCTTTGAAAACCCTTTTCAGGTAAATTTTTTCAGACACCATTAGAGGAGTCGCAGAACAGCTTAATAGGTGGAGCCACTTCAAAGTTAAGACTGTGAAACTGGAGACAACATTGGGCCTGAACACCTCTGTGGCTGAGTCTGCGCTAGCGTTGCTGATCACGATGGCACTGCTACGCTGTGTGTGGCAACTGTGCCAGGCTTCGGTCCTATTGCTACTCTCATAAACAGGAGCTGTACTCAGCTAACTTTTCTGGAGACTCCTCTGATTCTCAGTAGTTTAAGGGAGAAAGAAGCCACATGCAAAGTTTTTGTCGTCTGATGGCATTTCAGTCCCTGTCTCAAAACTCCTACTGAAATGATACTTGCATAACGAGTACCACCAGCATCACTGGGTGTGATCACAAGCTTGTAGCTGCCTTAACTTAACAGACAGAAAAGAAATAACGGATATGAAGAAGGCAAGTATGTTTTCTCCGAGTTAGGACTGACAAGGAGCAGCAAAGCAGACCCAGGACAGCAAAGCTGTTAAGATTTCAGGATTTAATTGTAAGTTTCAAAATATTTTTTTTTTTAATTTCCAGCTCCTGCATTCACAAGATGCCTGAACTGCATGTCAGACCAAAATGAGTATGTACCTTCGCCACAACGCAGTTAAAAGCACACATTATTTATAAACCATTGTCCAGGCTGTGGATCTTAATTCTGAATGGTTGGATTTGTCAAAACAAACCTAGGAAAAGAAGTATGAAATTAATCAGGTCATCTAACAGCATCAATGGAGCTCATGAAAATCAGGTATACATTGAGGTTTGAGTTGGATCTGCATCTTCAAATACTTTAGAAACATACTACATACTTTACCATTCTGAAACATATTTTGGACTTTAATTTCCCCCTTCACCTTTATGAACGAAAGCCCCACGATACTCTGCCAATTTGCTGTTTGGCAAATTTGACTTCAACAAACAGAATATCAACATATTGGTAGAATGGTAAGTTTGGAATCTTTTCGTTGAACTCATTATGGTTTTGGAATGCTTCCTTTTAAAAGCACACTACCGGCATTAAAATCTAATGAAATAAAGTTGTCAGGTATCCAAATCCTTTAGTGAAAGATTCACTGGATATGGAGAAAGGAGTTAGAATTAAATGCAGTATCAAAAGGACTTATTTCCAAAAAAACATCGACCTGCCAAAGTGATATACATGCCATGTAACATTTAAGACGCAAGGCTTCTCTTTTTAAGAGCTCCTTACGCAGGCATAATACATGCTTGTGACACTATGTCAAAATGTAATGTCGTTTTAAGTAGTGAGCAGACTTGTACCCTTTTGATGAAAGAAAAAACCCAAGCAGTATGTCACCCTCACAGAGCAGTGGAACACCCACAGAAATGAATGAGTTTTCAAGTAGTGATCATCAGAAAATGCACAGACTAAATTAAAGCTTCCTGGCCAGCTGCTGGCTCTGATTAAGTCTTTGACAGTACAGGCCTGTGCTTGTGGCCTTAGCTCTTGGGATTAAATTGGGCTCTCAGCTTTGTGGTTTCTTAGAATTACAGTCTTTCAACTCTCAAAGACTGGAAATAAAGCATGGAAGTGTAAGCCAACTATAAGTGACAAATCTTTGAGAAACCACCCCTAACCTGTTGTTTTTGTAGCCTGAACTACAACCATCCCCATGGTACTACAGCGTCCCCAGGGCTGCTGAGGCAATTGTACCATTCTCAGGGAAGAGTAGGGGTGATGCTCCAGGAAAAAATGAAGCTCTGCTCCATCACCACCTCTGCACAGAAGATGTATTTCTGACCTGCCTGTCCTAAATGCAGAAGAGTCCCACAGCATGGAAAAAAAATGGTTTTGAAGAAATGCTCCTTGCTTCTTGACCTATTATTAAGGATTATTTAACTCCAGCCAAATACAGACCACAGTCTCCAATGAGTTACAACTATCAAACCATGCCTTTCAATGAGGGGAAGTATTATTTAACACATGGCAAACTAGGATGATTAAGCCACCCTGTGAGCCGGTGAACAAGGGCAACGTTTACCTGCTGTCTTCCTTTAGGTCATTTTATGTTACAGACAAGGCAGTTAAAACAGGATGGGGTTGGGGGTTTTTGTTGTAGTTTCTTTTTTTCTTGCAAGCTTTCTAAATAAATTGTTACTAGATGTGATGTGGCAAATATAAATCCTACAAAATAAACCATTCAATTTTCTTTAAAAAAAACTTGAGGATAATGAGAATACTAAATCACAGAATGTATTCCTATGGATCCCAGAAAAACAATGATAGTCTTTGGAACCTCAACAGAAAGACAACACAAACAATATTTTTAAAAGTCTATCAAATACATTACGCATTATTGAATACATTATAACAATACCACAAATGTATTGATTTCTTGCCAGTCTGTCCAATGTAGCTACAGAGAAGCTACCAATCCAGCACATAACTGAAAGGAAAATACTTCATTTTTCAGCTGCAAAAATAATGATTTTTTTTTTCCCCTAAGAAAAACTTAAAGCTGGACATATTCATGAAAATGCCTTTTTCCACACTTTTCATAGACAGGGAAGTAAATTCCAGATAAGTCTACAACTTTTCTTTTCATTCAAATGAATTCAAATAGAAGTGAAAATAGGGAACCCTGTACTGCCTCTGTCAGAATGCAAGAAGTATTTAATGAAAATTTTTAACAATAATAGGACTTAAGTTTCATTTGCAATGCATGTGGGAGGTTTAGGTTAGCTCAACTTCAGAATTTAAGTAAAAGCAGGATTATAGGTCTATCTTCTTCAGGACTTATCTTTTACAAAGACATAAAAAACCTCCCTACTACTGGCAAGAAAAACATTCAGTTAGATCATGCTAAATTTGTGGGAAACAGATTTTCCAGAAGGTGAGAGAACTGACAAATAAAACTATCCAATGCATTAGAGGCAAAAACACAAGTTGGAAAGACCTGTGACAGAAAATGTGTCAGATCTCTTCAAGATTTTGGTTTAGCAAATGTATTAAAATACAGGCTTTCTTTAGCAACTCATTGCTTGACAAATGGAACAAGCTTTTTCCTAATGCCAGCCTTTACTTACATTCATTTCTTTGTTAAATACACATCATCTGACTTTAGCACAAACCAAACGTCCTATACATACATGAAAATCTATTGTGAGGTAAATCTGGCTATGCTTTCTGCTTGTCTGTGTTTAAAAAATTTAACAGCTTGATTGTTATGACTACTGAAATTAAGCACTGCAAAATAAGACAGTGGAACTTTTCTTCATAAGGGAAGCTCCTGCATCCCTTATTTTTGCAAAGCTTTATTGCCCTCCACATCTACAAGGACCAGTTTCATTTAAAAAGCAACTGTTGGCAGTTTACCTCTACCTAATTTATTCTCTGGCTCTGGTCAGGTACCCAGTACAGGTATCCAGTAACAGCTATACCTGTAAATAGCTGTCCGAAGCTAAGATGGATACAGAATTCAGAAACGTCAGGAAAGTCATTAATTGAGCAATGACTTTGTTATTGTATAGTAACTACAACCCCCTTTTTTACAAACAGACATGTCTAATCCGTCAACCTCTCGATTTCACTCATATTGTGAATAAGACACTACACGTGTATTAACTTCAATACCCTGACTAGTTCATTGATTTAAATTCATGGCATAAAATTAAGCACATATGGCAGTCACAGTCACAAGATGAATTAAGCACCTGCTAAGAACTGAGGCATTATTCAGCACTTAAACTGCCTCTAGTTTAAGTCTTGTTTGAGAGAAAGCTACAGTAACTCATTCTCTTCCATGCTGAAGAGAACAGAAAATAGAAAAAGCAAAAAAAGACAGAAAAGAAGGAAAAATGAGGGAGAACTGAGTTACAGAAGTGGATGACTATGTAGTTCAGGCTTTTTCCATTTGCTGGCCTGGACCTCCTTTCTGGTCCATTATGCAAATCAGAGGAAACAGTGTGGTGGGAAAGATCCCACAAGTTGCTGGAAAAGACAATACCAAAAGGAAATGTCTTTCTTGGTTAAACAAAAGTGACCTAAAGGAAGAAGACAGGTAAATGTTGTCCTTGCTCACAAGCTGACTTAACCATCCTAGTTTGCCACTTGCTAAATAATAACTTCTCATTGAAACCCAAGGTTTGATTTTATTATGATGTCACATGGTACTGCAATTCTTTCACCTTCCTTAACCTTTACTCATTATTATGGACATTCTACTAGTCACGTATATATGAAAGAAGTTTTAGCAACTTGTTATGTTTTACGGGGCCTTGAACTGCTTTGAGCATTATAAAAGAAAGTAGCATTCAACAGGACCCATTCTAATTTTGCAGCTATAACAGTTAAACATTCTTTATTCCAACTGCAATGACATATGCTTATTTCTATTGCAGTTAATGGCAAAATCTTGACACACTAGAAAGTAGTAAATTGAATTTTAGGATAGTCATTCTACAAAGTTTTTTGAAGTTCAACTGCAAAATGATAAAATTTACAGGTAAAAATACCTGTCAGTAAAGTTTCAGGTTGTGTCACCTATCACCGCTTTTTCTTCAGAATAAAATATACTTTTGAAGTTCAACAATGCAATAAATAACACATAAAATATAAAATTGTTTCAAAATAAACAGAAGTACTAAAAACATTCTTAAACCTCTGATCAGAAGCACTTTGCTGAACTGCGGATATTGCCATAAACATTTGGACCTGTAAACAAATATCACAAATAAGTAGGTTGAATTCTCAAAACTTCCAAACATCTCAGTGTTTGTGTGCATATTTTTTCCTCGAGGCCACCAAATGAGACATCTGATATTCTTAAGGCATTGCCATTATTCAGAAATTAAAGTATTGCAAACAAAATCAGAAGCAGCTCCTGAATGCGTAAGTGAAAGCTTGTGAAAATCTTAAACACAAACAAAACATATGTGTGCAACTGAAACCTGCTGAGTGCTGTCCCTTTGTGAAGGCCAAACAGGAACTCCTGGATTTGTTAAAGCGCTGGAAATAAAACCGCAAAAATAGAAACTAATTCTGGTATCAATTCCAACAAAAAGCAAACCACTAATCAAATAGGTTAACTGGTGGGATTGTTAAATAATGATTACTCCTATCTAGGGGTATCACGTGAATTATACAAAAAGTAAGGCTGAAAGTGAAATCTGAAGTCATCAAGTTCACATCCATGTTCTGAGGCAAGACCAGTATGTCTAAACTGCCTGCTTTTAAAAATTGCCAAGGACATTCTTTCCACAACGTCGCTCAGTGTTCTGGTCCAATGCCAGCTATCCTCCAAGAAAGAAAGTTGTTCTTAATATGTTGTTTACACTTCTGATAAGCCGATTACTTCTAATTCCAAAATTTGTGAACAAGATTGGAGTCTAGATTACAGACTCATTTTACATGTGAAGAGATTGCTATCATGACTCACCTCCTCTTCTTTGCTAAGCCAAACAAACTAAATTCTTTCACGCTTTCCTTGCAGGTAATATTCCTTAGCATGTGTTGTCTGGATTTTATTCAGTTCTTGGTATCTTTGTATCTTTCTTGAGGATGATCAAAATGTTCCAGCTCCTCAGTGGCAGTAAAATGAGATTATCGTCCTTTTGATACTCTGTTCACAAAGCTCATTATATTTGCCTTTTTTTGTACTGCACTAGTGACTAATATTTATGCTGTAATTCAATATAATTATTCTGCCATATTGGTTTTGGCAGTTATTCTGTAGTTTCCTACCCCACAATTGATTTTCCTTCTTATGTGCAACTTCTTTGCATTTTAGTTCTTAATTTTACTGATTTTTATTTACTTCAACATTTTTTCAGTATAATTTTGAATGGTAATCTTACCATTCTCAAGAGCTTGCAGTCATCCAGAAGTTAGAGCAGGCTGAATTGCACGTGCTGTTCCAGTAGTGTAAAAGCACAATTTATCTTACTAGTGTACTTCTTTTATTCTATCAAATAATTCATTAATGGGAATCGGAATACCCTAAACACGGGACTATCCTGTTTGGGATGCCTCTTGATATTTCCTCCTGGATCAGAAATTCAAGTTTAAAGACAAGTTCAGTGTCAAACAGTTGAAAGCCCATTTTATAATTTCATTTGGATGTGCTTTTACTGAATTGCATTTGATTTTTTGGGTTTTTTCGGTATATCAAGTTAATTTAACATTTAAATTCTTCCCTACGAATCACTTGTAAATTTCCTAACTTGGCATTTAATTGACATTCTCTACTTCATTACTGATGTTACTGAGTAGCATGAACCCTTGACAGACTCTCCTGCAATCCCACTTGACAGCTTGGTGGTGAACCACTGAGAACAATCTTAGCCTTTCATTGAATAGATAAAATTCAACCAAGACTTTGACCACGCTTGCCGGTATTGTCAAGAGTGGCTCACCCAAGAGCAAAAACTAGAAAAGAATTACCCAGTATGAGTAAAGCAGCAGGTAAATTCTGATAGCGAGGATTAAAATGAACACCTCTCTGGGGCAGAGATGTCTAGGATCTCAGCAAAACGTTTTGCAAATCTAAGCCTAGAAATGGAAAGCTTGAGGAAAAAAAGATGCAATTTTCTGGTTGGACGGGCAGACTTTCAGGACATTGTATCAGGCACATAGATCTTATCTGTCTCAGAGTGCTTCCTGCTTGAAAAGTTATGCACATTGTGTTGGTGTATTTTATTGCTCTCCAGATTCTATTTACAGTCAGAATTCCTTTCTCCTGTCATATCAGGATGCAAGCAATTTTCTAATCAATCCTCCAAGCCAAACAAGACCATAATTTTCCATAAGAAAAAGAAAGTTCCTAGAACAAACCCGAATCAGAAATACAAAAACTTTGTCTTGCTTCTATTGTCCCATAATTCAGCTAGCTGCATTCAGACAGGAGGGTAAGGGGGTAATGTTTCCTTCTGCCACTGTTTCTTTCTGTCCGAAGTTGGTTGCCGTCATGAAATATCTGTGCTCTACATATCACACATTTATTTGATAAACTGATACAACAGAATCCTGGAATGCTGAATATTACTAAGTTTCAAATTACTGCAGGTTTCTGTTCCTAATGCACAAAGAAAATTAAGATTTTGAATAACAGTTTGCAAGGCGTGTGCTTTTTGAGCAATTACTCCCTAGCACATATAATACTGAAAAATTTCTCGTTTCTTTTTCAGAACAGACTTTGTATATCAGCCATCTGCCTGACTTTAGCCATCAGCTACTACTGAAGCATGGTTTCATCTTTCACTAAAGGATTAGCCCATGCCATTCTCATCTGATATAGTCTTGCCCATCCATATATTTAACACCTTATTTTTAAATGTCTCTTTCCTGGTTATAACACAGAGATTATTATTCTCAGAGGTGATGAGGAGATGATCTGTATGGGTATGAGGGGAGCATTCCATTAAATCTTCCCATAAGCCCTGAAAGGGATATAAACTCTCTTTGTTGTGGGTGCAGTTGAATCTTTTCTGTTCTCTTCTTTCGCCAGGAAGATATGAGTGGCTGGAGTGTTTGATTCTATATATAACTAGTTGATGTCAGCTGGATGCCAATCCCTTTGAAGAGGATCAGCCCCCAGTTTGTCTCGGTACTAGGTACCATGCAGATCCAAGCACAAGGGTAGAAACCATCCTGGACCAGGCAGGTCATCCCCATGCATAACTAACTCCTGAAGCTTCAACTAAAGGGTTGAGATCGCTTTTTTCTGCACAACAAAACAGTAGGGTAAGTGTACTGTTTCCTGAAATATTTTGACATTGTCTGTCCTACAAGCTGTCATATAAAAGACATTTATGTAACCTCTTGACTCTGCAATTAAAAAGATGTTTATTTTTTTTACGTAGTCAGAAATGCGCTTTCTTTAAAGATGCCAGAGCATCTCATTTAGTTCCTCAAATTCTTTATTAAGAAATGTCAAAATGTAACATTTCTGAAATCATAAACCAAGATGTAATTAAAATGTTATTAATGTACATCTTTTAATATAATGTGTAGATGCGAGAAGGCCTAGACCACTAATGATGATTTTGCTACAGAATTTATGTAGCCAACTCAAAGTCCACTCCTTCAAATCTTATACCCATCAGACCACGTCCTAGCATCTGTCTGCAAGCAAGAACTGCCATTGCATTTTGCACAATTAGAAGTGCAGTATTTCTAAAGCAGAAATAACTAACTTCACTATTCAGCCATTCTAAACAGGCTAATAGAAATTAAAGCTGGCCGAATTGCACAAGCTGGCTCAACAATGTAAAAATGTGTTGTTTTTTTTCAGCAAGGAAAAATCGTAACAGAAAATCACAATGTTATCACATTCTGCCATGGTCAAAGAGAGGAAACAACAAGCGTCAGCCATTATGGATGAAATACACAGAAATGGTATAGCGCTGAACCCAGCTTACTGTATATGCAATGTCCTCTAGCCCTCCCTAATATTTTTTTTTTAATCATAGAGTTTAACTCTCTTACAGCTTTGTCTCTGGGTGTTTTGCCATAAATAATCTTGTGGGAGTATCATGCTGCCTATGGTAACTAATCCTTTTGTAGTTGCCTCTTTTCATTTGAAAGCTATTTTCAGATGAACAACTGCTGTGGAGGAATGAAGTAATCTAACAGCTGATGTACATTCTGCTAGGATAGCCTTTCAGAATATTATTTGGGGTTAATAACATGACTTCATTCCATTTTAAAAGGCTATCATTGAAGAAACATGATGATCTGTATCCTCTTTTTGTGCTCTGTTTCACTGCTTTTTTTATATGAATGATAAAAAATTTTGAAACAAATGTTTATATCTCTGTTCCTTCCTCTCAAACTTTATCTTTGTAACTAACAAATTTTACTAGCATTTGGCAATTCTCTCTAATACAGAGCCACCAGTTAATCTTATATGAAGAAATCTTTTCTGTTATTGCACTGATGAAATGCAGACACTTATGAGAAGGTAGTTTGGGTAATGGCTTTAAACTGCAAGAAGATAGGTTTAGATTAGATATAAAGAAGAAATTCTTCACTATGAGGGTGGTCAGGCACTGGAACAGGTTGCCCAGAGAAGTTGTGGATGCCCCATCCCTGGAAGTGTTCAAGGCCAGGTTTGATGGGGCTTTGAGCAACCTGAACTAGGGGAACCCAAACCATTCTATGATTCTATGATTTTCTAAACCAGGTTCTTAAAATTATGCTTCTGGTGTAACACTTGAAGCAGCAATTAACTCAGTTGGGAATACAAATCGGCTTGGCTTTCTTTAGGTATGTGCTGGCTGCTTTTGGAGATCCTTCCAGCCCTTCCATGAAGCCTTTTTTACCATCTATGTAAAAGATCAATGTTTTAAAAGTGATAAGTACCCCACAAGCCTCACTTAAAAAACAGGGATCTCCAACATTTAGAATTTATCAAAATAATACCACTCACAGAGGATAAAATGCTGAACATTAAATTCCAGTATTGAAAATCTGGTGGGCTTTTGCTCTCAAGAATTTGTGGATGGTTTCTGTACTCATTCACTGACCATTGTGATTGCAGGAAAAGCAGGACAAGATATATAAGATTTTTAGAAAAAGAAACTACAAGTTTCAGTGCCTGGTTATTTCTATAGTCTGTTTCTGTAATTTCTATTCCTAAGCAAATACCTCTTTCCATCCTCCACTGAACACACATTAAGTCTGAAAGCTAGTCTGCCTTTACAGATTTTATTACAGGTTTTTTTTTTTTGGTATTGTAAACTCAAATACTGTATGTGCCTGAAATAGCCTATAAGCTCTTCAGGGCAAAACCCCCTCATCTTTCATGTTTGTTTGGACCAGGCATTTCATATGGTAAATGTTGCTACTATTCATACCAATACTAATAAATCTACCATACAGTCCTTGAAATCACTGGAGTTATTGGATAATCTGTGCTGATGCTTGGCATTTGCCTCACCTAATCTGTCCTTTTTATTATTTACGTATTATCAGATTTGCTGTCAAGTTTAGATTCATACACATAGATATGACAGCTTATCCTACAAGATATGCTGTGGTAGGTGGCTGCTGAAGGCAGTAGTAACTCTTTAAGTGTACATTCTACTTTTGCGTCTTCTTTGGATGCCTGGGCTATTTAAGTGTTGAAAAAAAAGAAGCTTTCCTGAAATGGGTGTGATAAGAGTCTGAAACATGTAACTGTACAGGCTCAGTGAAACCAGTTACAAAACAGAAGGATAATCAAAGCTGTAATCACATGAAGTATACGTCAGTTCTTTGGGCCCATATCTAAACAATTCTTGGAAAAATCAAGGAGAAATCTGTTTTTTAAATTACTAAATTCAGCTCTATTAATTTTTGACATGTTATTTTTCCCCTAATCGTTAATTCACCAAGCTTAACCTGACATCTGGAGGGTGAACTGCTGTCTTGCTGGGTTTTGCATTGCTATTAGTAATGAAGGTCCTGCACCTGCTAATTACGTAAAAAGTAAATGTACTGTTTCAGGCAGTCTCACAGACCTATGAAACTCCCCACTGTTAACAAACGTAAACAGTAACAGAAGATTCTGTAGCACAAGCCCCAGTAGCTTGGAATGACACACAGAAAGCACACCTACTGTGTTATTTCAGCCCCTTGTATTATAATGCTTTCAAGTAAACAGCAAATCTCAAATTCCTTGTTATAAGATATTCATAGCAGAAACAGTTGTTGGTAAGATAAAAAAATCAGCTAAGTTTTTATGAGTGTCTCAAAGATTACCAATCTCTGGGCAAGACTAGTAACGACAAACTCCACAGCTCCTGTTGGCTTGTGGGACACAACTGTGTTTCGGAGAAGTTCGACACATCATAAAATGTTTCAGGAATAGACAGTAACTGTAAACTCTCTTACAGTCTCAGAAGAGACTGTAGCAGCAAATCAGCATGTAGGTATAGTGATCTCCCCAACCCCTTGTTTTTTCACTGGCAGACTTGGACTAATCATGACATTTTGAATGCTTCTTGGTAGAGGTAAATATGTATGTAAATACATGTGTTTAAAGAAGCCTTTGGAGTTCACCAGGTTAGCCTTCAATTACACTTAAATCTCATGTCTATATAGTTCCATACTATTTTGTAAATGCATTCTTCAGTAGCTATGTGATTAACTGTCTTTCATGATATAGTTAAAAAAAATCTTATTTCTGATATTACAACAAATATGCTATCTGATATTTGTTATTAAAATTTATAATCCAGATTAAGGTATTTAGAAGATTGTAAACTGGAGGATTAAAAAGGGATTAGGCAGTGAATGCAGGAGGAACTATATAAACCATATTTAAATAAAGTTGGTTATGATTTTAAGCACAGGGCAGGAAGGTCTTGGCAGGAACAGATTAAGAAATTAAACTAAAAGGTTAAGATTAGGATTAAACTATGAATTAAACTTCCAGTATTAATTTAAATTGTTCATCTATGACATTGATGTTCTCTTTCTATCATCCTCTAAATGTCCTCCTTTTCTCATTCTTCATCACCTTTTCTGCACTGACACTGAAACAATCCCTAGACACATCATAAAACTAGACAGATGATTAGATTTTAGTTGGCAAGAGATTCAAATCAACTTCACACTTATGTTTTTGGGATGCTGCCTGGATACACAATAGTACACAACTGTGGGTTACAAAGTACCTTGGAGCATTCAGTTAACATTAACAAGAACAGTACATATATAAGGGAAAAACAAGGCCCAAAATAGTTAACATCCAGCATGTCCCAGAAGAATACTGAGTGGTTTGGACAGAGATCTGCAATCACCTTGGCACCCCAGTCTCTGAGGATGTACATACTACCCACTCTGTGTACAAGGAAAAAAAGCTTTTTCTATGTGAAAATGCTGCTGGTTTGAGGGGTAAATTTCTTACTCCTTACTAATAAAAAAACATCCAGAAGTCAGTACCCCTGAAATAATCTTGAGAAATTACAAAAATCAAAATATGACTTGTGGGTCTAAATTTCAGGCCACAGGCCAATAACCAGTGCACTTATCTCAACCACAGAGCCAAAAACCCACCACTATCTGTCACTGATATGGCTACATTGGGCAAGCTGAGTCATTTTCTTCCATGTTAAGAACTCTCTGTTTTGTAGTTACCTCTTAAATAACAGGAGGGTGTTAGGATTCTTTGCGCATACTATTTTTAAAGCAGAAGTGCATGCTCTGGCTCACGATACAGTTAGCTTGCTCTTGCTCCAGTTAAATCTATTGCAAACATTCAATTGAAATCAGTATGAACAGAAGTGGATCAACAGTGATGCACTCCAGAGCCCACAAACTTGTTTGATTTACTACATGGAAAACTCTTGTCTATACAGCTTCAGCTAAATATTTAATATGCCCGTCTCAAGTTTTCCTAAACGTCAGCAAATCACACTGTTTTTCCAACATAAAGTTACTGGGGGACATATGCCATGTTTAACATGCCATTTACTCAAAATGGAACTCTGCATACGCAATATTGACTCTGACATTCAGTACCTTCTGCAGTTAATTAATTTGTAATATTAATTTTAAACTGAGCTTCCTGTGTGCTTACTCTGGAAGCTAGATACAATGTCTTATATATAATTTGCTTTCTTTTCATTTTAATGTATTAAAATATATGTCAAAGTTCATTATTTTAAATCCTGTAGACCGTAAGAATATGTGAAAAATAGTGGTTTATTATTAAAGAAGTAACAGAATGTGACTTCAAATAAGTGGATCAAAGAAACATACTAGACCATTGATATAATCCCCAAAGCACACTGCATCATCCTATTTTTCTTCCTGAAGTTTATGAACAACTGAGGACAATTTAAATCAATAAAATAATAAATATTTAAGTGGCAATAGGAAGTATTTTCTTAAGAATTCTGTTTTTACTATGCTATCAAATTATTGTTATATTTGTTAAATCCTGAAACCTTCTAAGCAGAAATAAATTAGTAGAAAGTAGTTTGTTCAGTGTTGAAGTTACTGTATTCTAAGGTTTAAGCTTTATCTATAGGTTGAGGACATCTAGTGAGAGAGCTGTCACTAAGCAATAGCTTGCTCATTGCCACCAGCATCCCAGTTTCCAGAACATTACCACAAAGATGACCAGTAGAGTTTCTGGTATTTAGAGTTCTCCATTTACAGTCCCAACTGATCTCCCCTTCCCCTGCTTATGCATTTTCATTTTCAAATCGCCCAGGAGGTCACTAAAGACAAAGAAGGAATTTTTCCCAAGTAGTGAATAAAGTAATATTGCATCTAGTAATTCAGTTTCCTGTTTCCTCTTAGAATTAAAAAGAAAATGTTCTTAAGATATCAATTCCTAGAAGCATATTGTAACTCTTTGTTAGCGCTCACATTTTAAACACCTTGAGCTTTATTTTGAAAGCTTCTTTAAAAATAGTTAAAAAATACTATTTAATACAGACTTTCTAACGCAAACTTTTCTTAAAGTACAAAACATGCCCTGGATTTCAAAAGCAAGCAGAACATTAAAGAATAATTAAAAATAAAATGTTTATAAGCAATAAGAAACTGGCGGGTATGTTTTAAAGGGGCTACATGCTCATCTATTTGATGCAGGACACACAAAGCTAACTAAAGGCTTGATGGGGGAACACTGGGGTCAGGCGGATTTTGTTCCTGGTTTCAGCAGAAGCCAGTTTTTACTAGTCTGCTATTAAGATGGTGTGTAGGACGTTATAGACCTGATTTTGAAAAAAGCTAAATGCCATTCAACTGAAGTAAATTTGGAGCTTGAATTGCTTAGCATCTTCAAAAAAACAGGTTTGTGGTGTTCAGTACTCTGCCCCAGAATTTTGGAAGAATGATTAATTTCACTAACACCGAATTAAGCTATGTTATGTGTTAGATAAGTACGTATTAACACATTGTTGGATTTTGGGTGTAGGGTATGCAATATCAGGCATCTAAGAAAAACAGAGGTATGTATTTATCCATTGTATTGCAGTCTCACCCAGCTTAAACCTCGGAAAAAAAGTCAGCACTCCCAGAGATATCATGGTAGAGGAACTGTCAACACTCAGCAACAGAGGTGCGAGACTCTTCAAGAGACGTCAGCGGAGATCTGACAAATACACATATGAAAATTACCATTATGTAGCAAACAAGCCAAGAAATGTGAGTATTTTGTAATAACTTATTAATGAAACACAGTGAGACTACTTTGGGGTTCCCTTGGTGCTCACGATACACATTGTGCATGATTTATTTGTAGTGTCAGGAAGAATAAAAGCAAAATCCTGTACTAGAATGAGGCTAACATGAAGTGAGCCATTTGTACTTTATCTAGCTCCTATAGACAAATAAAAAATCTGAAAGATTTAATATGCAAGGATACCAGATTCAAATAATTCTCATTGAAATCTGATTCAGGTTACCAGTGATCAGAGTTCTCATCCTGTAACAATTGGCTCACTGGCTACTGAAAATTAACTAGTTGACGTGAAAATTAACTAGTTAGTGATATTCGAAAGGTTGGAAGAAGTAAGGGTCTGTTTCATGCTACCAGTAAGTATTTTTATTAAAATAGGTTGGTGGTCTCAACATGATTCCCAGGCAGCAAAAGGATTCTCACAACTGGCACCAATACATTTCTGGCCTGCCTGTCTCAACAGGGAGAATAAGGATGCAGCTTGTCACCAAAAGACAATTATTCTTCGAACTAGTCCTTCAGGAACTGGGTTAAAGCATTAGTGATACCCTGCGAATCCTCAAGGCAGGAACTAAATGCATCTGGTGTTTGTCTCACCTGTGGCCTTTGCAAAATATTTAAAACCTTTTGCTTAACCTCTGAAAATAGGGACAATAACATTCATAAATTTTACCCAAGTCTCCAATGTACTGCAAGGTTTAATTATTTGAACTTGAATATTCTATGCCCAGTCTAATACAGCACGCAAGCAGCCCCTCTAATTCCAGTACTTTATTAAATCCTGCTTCTCAGTTACATGTATGCATCCCCTCTAATTTCAGATACAAAGAAGCAGACTAAAGAAGCAGAATTTGCCCCAGTACTTTTCAGCTGCTTTGAAGATGAAAAGAAATACATACTACAAAAGTTAGTTATTCTAGGAAATATTTCTTGCAGAACAGCAATTGTCTCTCCCTGAAGCTTTTACAACTAATCGTTGCATAGGTGGTCCTGTGATTGTGTTAGCATCCAATCACTACAGAGTACACAGAAAGACTTTGACTCAATTCTTTAATCTTCACATGGAATAAGAAAAATAGTAACTATATGCAATGTATTGTGATATAATCTAAAGTTTGTACCGGTACAAATAGGAAAATTAATTTATTAATCAGAACAGCAAAGCACCAAAGGGCTTACTAGTCTTATGTTAAATTTTACTAAAGAAAATATACACACATTTGTAAATTAATCACAAACAATAAAATGAACGCCATTTTTTTACTCTAAGGAAACTTCTTCTCTAGTTGCATCTCATAAGGAGGCTTTGGGGGCAGACAATAAAAGACGCATTTGCAATTTACCATTGTCCATGCTAACCAAAATGTTGAGGGATCTTACAAGAGTCAGAGAGGCTATTGGAGAAGAGTTCAATATTTCCAGTATCACAGCTGGAATCTCTGAAATATTTTTGTTCCCTTCTTAAAGAAGGATTTCTTTATGCTTTGTTGATTATAAAGGTAAATACATTTGTAATTCTGTGGCCTTTATGCTTCCCATACGAAAAATTAACTTTACTCTGGAAGAAAAGTATGTCTTAATATGCCATGTCAGAGAATAAAAATTTTTACATCTTTTTTTATGGTGCAGATATTTCAAACTTATTTGCTCACTCAGAAATGAAATTACACAGGGATCAAAAGGGATCATGTTTGAGTTTTGATAGATCTGCCTTTTAAAAATAAATCTGCACAAAAGAAATACCATATAAAAAAATCTGAATAACTCTACTGAACACCCAAAACTGTTAGAACACTATTATTTAGAAGCCCATGTACGAATACTGTCCCCTCAACTTCTCCCTCTATTGAATATTAGAAGCTACACAGATAAATTCTGAGCACACCATCAACCTTGTCAGAATTTCTGTATCCATTTCAATGCTTTTCTACAAAGTCTGACAGATCATTTCCCCTCAAGTCTACTTCTTCCCACAAAACCACAGAGTACACACGCTATACAGCCAGTATGACAGTCTGACACATGAAAAAATTATGCCTCTCTGGTTTCTGTTCCCTTCCCTTAAATGCCTATTTAGCCACCACTGGTGGTGTCTTCATCATCTTTATGATTCTGCCAGCCTAAATTAATCTTTCTAGCATACTTCAGAATGGCTAGAAAACGTACTGCCTTCCTCTTTTTTTATTTCATGTTTAAACAAGTATTATTTGTTTGCTTTCCCACTTTAAGAAACCCTTACTCTAAAATAGTCTATATTTAAATTGCTTTTAGCCTATGTGTCATAGCTAAAATAAGATACTGACTTCTTATGAGACTAATTCTATATTTATGCAACAACGATTACGCCTTTGGATATTTCCTTAGAACCCATGACCCGATAGGAGGGTAGAAAATGACAGCATATCATGAATCTCCAGAAAATGACCTGCACTGAAGTTGTTATTTCTATTACAAATAAAGGAAAAGGAAATCCCAAACAAAGGCAATTCAACAAATGCAGTTTAAACTTGCAACTGACACGGGAAGAGGCACTTCGAAGAATCAATGCTTTGAAATTCAAACAGCTCAAATTTGCCAGATTTCTTGAATTTTTGGGTAGCGAGGGTGCTCTGTGTGGCACATAACAGCTTCTAGCATGTTGCGATCCAAGGGATGCATTTTATGGGCCCCCTGCCAAAGCAACCAGATCTACTTTTTGCTGTGAACCACAGAGCCCATATACACAGGTAGATTTTTGTGGTGACTGCTGTAAGCAGCAGATGGGATGAACTCTCTTCAGAGACTGCATACCAATATTAATAACCCAAACTTAGGAAAAGGTCAGACAAAGCTGGATAGCTATAAGGCTTTAGGAGTCTTGTTAACCAAAGCTCACAATACTTCCAATCCTTTCAATAAAGCATTCTCACATTTGAAATACAGACATTTAGAATTGTGCTGGGATATCATTCCTAACACTGAAAAATTATTCATTTTTGCTTCCATAGCCAATGTAAGAGAGTTGTGAAACTGTTTCACCTTCTGGCTAACAGCCAGAAAATCCTGTGGAGTGCTATCTAGCAAACAGGGTTCCAAACAGCAGGACAGTATGCCTTCAGGTAGCATACCCTGGGTCTCATATCTGAGCTGTAAACTGGAGTATCATTCCAATCCTCAACAGAGAATCACAGAGGCTTTTTTTGCCTGTGCTGTCAGTGATACTTATTTCTGTTTGAACACAGCGCGGAGAGCCCATACAGAGTGTTAAAATGGACGGCCTCAGCGTGGAAGGAATTCCCCAGCATGCCCCAATGACACCTCCTAACACACCTGATCCCCGGAGCCCACCACATCCTGACAACATTGCCCCAGGTAATCTATGAGTTTACATACATTAAAGATATTTAGCTCTCATTTCACAGCAGAGGAAGGACCTCTTTATAAAAACAGTATTTTCCACTAGAATTTGTTACTGTACTCCCTATGAGAAATCGCTAAATTTGAGCAAGGTAACCAAACAGAATCTCCCACAGAAATGTAAAGTGGTGCTCTTCAGTTGCTTCTGTTCGTTTTTAAGGATTTGATATGCCTTTTGTACTAATTCTCCCCAAACTGAAAACATACGTTAACATCAAGAGAGATTGCTCCTATATTTACTGGTCTTACAAACATTGAGAAACAAATCCTCAGATTTAAAACCAGATTAACATACTGATTTTTCTTTGCCAAACCTTTGTTTCTAATGTGCAACACACTGCTCAACAGTCTGAAAGTTATCCATTGTAGTTTAATTACCGGTAAATGTAAATCTGAAGTCACTGTAAGTTTTGCTAGAAACCTTTACAGAGGAGTTGCTTAAAAAGGAATTTGCCTCTGGTTGCATAAACTGTTCTTTAAGTCCTTAACTGTGAGGGTACAGTTGTCTTTATTTAAAGCAGTGAGCTACAAGAAGGCCTTATTTTGTATTCTTTAAAGACTAGAGAAGGCTAATTTGTTTTGATTAATTTATTCAGTGATACAGCCCTTCTTCCTGTTTATGAATTATCCATGAGCAGACTGTGGTTTTTACAAATTCATTCTTTGTTCAGAATTGCTCAATGCATGTTTTGTGCAGACCTTTTCCAGTCTATGTAAACTAGGTCAATGCTACTCTGTTAGCGACTGTTAAGACTCTCTGCATCCACTGGTCAAATACAATGCAAACAGAGGTAATTTCCATTGCTAAGACATGATAGAAATCTTCAAGCCTTCTTTAGGCAAAAAAGTCTAGAAAAGGAGTAGATATTAAACCACAGGGGTTTTTTAAGCTTTTAAAAGAAGACAGCATCAATTTAAAGAGCTAGATGTACTGGGAGGGTAAAAGGGTAGAATAAATTTCACTTGTTTTTCAAATAAATAACTCGTATAATTGAATAATCCCTTGCTAGTTTTAATTCTTCAAATTGCACATTAAAGCCTGGCTTCCTTTCCTCCCCTTCATTTATTCCTGCCATATTGCACTCTACTTTAGAAGAAATCAAACTGAATATGGAATTTATTTATTTAGTAAAATTCTGATCAGAGCCTGATCCTCAGATGATTATGCAGAGAAAACAACTGATTCTTCACTTTTTCAGATGATGAAAAGGACCAGAGAACAAAGTAGGTAGGACATTTTAAAGCATCTAAGGCAGAGGCAAAGACAAAAACTCCACTATAATGACTGTGATCCTAACTCATTTTAATACTTTCGGAAAATTGCAACCAAAGACTATGGAATTATCTTAGTTTTAACCAAAAGGTTGTTTTAAAAATCTTTTTGTTAATTCAGCCCATTGTCTGTGTAGCCATATCCTGGTTTCAAACAAATGCTTATAATGATAGAAAAAGATTATATAAACTAAAATAAACTTAGCCTCAAAAGAGGAATACTTCGGAGCAGTCATCTAAAAGGCAACAAATTCCCCCTGCCAGCTTCTATTTCTGTGTAGCTTTGGCCAGGTGACTTGATCCAATTGTTCATTTTACCTAACTGTGAAATGATAGCATGTTCCCTCCTAGTTACATAGGATGGTAGTAAGGAAGCAGAAAACACGAAGTATTATTATAATGGTTTTGCCTTGATCACCTTGCAGGATATTCTGGACCACTGAAAGAAATTCCTCCTGAAAAGTTCAACACTACTTCTGTGCCAAAGTATTATCAGTCTCCCTGGATAGAAGCCATTAGGGATGATCCAGAGCTGCTGGAAGCTTTATATCCTAAACTTTTTAAACCTGAAGCAAAGCCAGAACTGCCTGACTACAGGAGCTTTAACAGGTAATTGTGAATGGACACTGAAATTTACAGTGCCAAGAAAAATTACTGTGAAATGAAACATTTCCACCAGCTGTAAAAAAACCCTACCATGTGTATGCAAGTATATGCATAAACATAAACATGCACACAGATTAAAAGTGGCAAACAAGCATTAAGGAGGAAAGTAGTTTCTAAAGCATGGACCCAAAATTAAATTGTAGAACCAGGAATGTAAGATGAATTGGTGAAAATACTGAAAGAAAGAAGGAAAGAATCAGAATCCAGTGTACTCAACAAATGGGAAACACTGGTTATAGCAATGCTTCAAACTCCTTTCAGTATTTCTGTTGTTGTTTTCAGTTGGTATGGGATCTTAAGATCTATCAGGGAAACTCCCAGGCAAAACTTTGTTTGTGAGCTGCGTAATGCAAACGACACTTTTTTTTTAATACAACTCACATGGCTTGTTTTTAGGCAATGATAGTACAATGAACTTCATCCCTCAACCAATCCCTCACACCAAATAGTTCGCAGATTGCATATTTTGTTGCATTTAACATTTTGTATATCCGACAACCTTCAGTAACAAATTAACAGATAAAGCATTAAAAGCAGACGTAAATATTTAAAATAGCGCTGGATCTGAGAGTGAAGTTATCAGATAGTAATGAGTACACTAAGGCTTTCAGCAGAACTTCTAGATTTAAGGATAATATTGGGGTTTGAACTATTTTGAAAGTTTTAAAACACATTCTTACTTATGTCTTTTGCTTTCATTCATACCATTCACACTATCTTTATTCATTGAAGTTATGGACAATTTTTCCCTAAATAACACCTGCTGACTTCCAGGCAGCTGAGGCAAACCAAAACCCTTCTTCAAAATACCAGACAGCAATCTTTTGAAAAAGAAAATGGCTCATGGCAATAAAAACTGAGAAAAATACCACAAGCATCACTTGTGTTCCTGCCTGAGGTGGGCCCCAACTACAAGTGCAAGGACTAAAAAATTACACAACACAACAACAAAATTGGCACTGCAGACACTACACTAAATCTAACAGCAATATACATTGCCATGTTAATAATTAAGTCTCTGTGGCATACTCTTCTCAGCAGACAAAATAGCAAATACAAGTCAGAGATGTGCCACAGCTGCTAACATTGGAACAGTAACAGCACAGTTTATGTACTATGGTTACTATAACTGGGGGAAAAAAAAGCCCAACAAAAATACACCAAAAATTATACATATACATGGAATAGAGACAGAATCAGTTCTCCCTCTCACAAGAGAGATTCTGAATCCAGCATCCAAGTCGTTACTGTGAAAGGCAGGATCAGACAGGGCACAGAGGCCCCATTAATAGGTTTATGTGTCTTGAGATGGTATCTGCTGGCTGCTTTGTGGATTTTTAGCTGCTCTGTGGTCCCATATTCTGTTAGTTGTCCTCTTCATAACACAAACCATTTGGATTTCTTTCTGAGGATTTTCTCTATGTACAACATAGGAGAACTATGACTCACCACAGTCCAAATTTCTTTAGCATACGTGCATTCATTTAAGGGAAAGGTCAATATTCTCCCTTGTAACTGCCATAAAAACCTAAAGCCTGGCACATAAACCCAGATCCTTACTGTGACGTTGGTAAATGCAAAACATAAGGCATACAAATATAATCCACCATAACTGTCCTTCTCATGGAAAATATCCACATCCAGAAGAAAAAAGGATGCCTGATAGACCTAGAAAAGCTGTTACATACAGTACACTCAGATGTTTTCTAGCAAGGAGGAGTAGATCCAAAAAGAAACTGAGAATTTGCAAAATTGAAATTCAAGGTACTAGCCTCTTGGAGAGGATTTTACAGCCATGACTTAGGTGTCTACACTCCTAAAAATGCACAAGAGTGGGGTGTCTGACTATGGGATTCAAAACAGACAGCACACTGCATGCCAAGCTAACCAACAGCAAAACATTACAGAGTGCTAACTGTGACTTAAATTTCTCTTTGCTAAGGCCATCAGCACCTAAATCTGTCTGCCTATCTTCAGGTCAGGGCTAGATTAAGGTCTTCCTTTCCAAAAACAGAGCAGGGGTCATGTATTCTTTTAAAGTTTGTATAGACAAGAAGGTTCATTTCTTTGCAAAGAGCATTTTCCTAGAATATGGCCAGCCTGGATTTATTTCTACAGGGATGTTAAACCCTGAGGAAGGGTGTAACAATCTTGTTTCTGGTTCTTCCATGGAAGAGGTGGGAACACTCTTCACTTCCCTTCTTAAGAACTGTAGTACGGAAAATAATAAACCTATCTGGGCTAAAGGGAGTAAACATCTTTCTCTAGCTGAACAATTAAGAAACTCACTTGGGAAAAGAGAAACCTGGGCCTACATCTGAATTCCCAGATCTTTCAATGCACATTTTTAATTACTGCTTACAGTAAATTAAACAGATTTAGGAGCAGAAAACAGGACCTACACTGCCCTGCTGTTAGCTGTGTGTCCTGATGTCTAGGCTAAGAGTCCTACCTACTCCATCTAATTGCTGGAATAATCTACGTGAGCAGTTAGATCTACTCTTATGAAGAGACATCCTCAGACTGAACAAAATCCAAATCTCTTGCAGAACAACTCTGGTCAAAGACATACTATCACTCGACACAGGGGTTCAACACTAACAGCCATGGATTTTGTGTGAAAGTGCCATCTTGCTCAAAGCTTGCTGCAGTAGCATATTATGTGTGTTTTCAAGCATGGAATTTAGGCAAAAGATTATTAATCGCAGATGAGCTTTGGTGTAAGAGAGGCGCAGCTGCCAGTATAGCTAAGATAAAGGCAGATCTGAGCATTTATATAAGGAAAACATTAGGCATCTCCAGAATTTAGCAGCCTATGGGCTTTGTGCATAAGGTGAGACATCTCTTTGGACTTCTGTGTATAGATCCTACTAAGTCATTCTGTGCATCTAGGTCACAGCATCCTTGACTTCTGTAATTGCAGTCTTGGAGAGAAAGCAAATGATACTGTATTAAACAATTCAAGTGCAATATAATGGCACCATTTTGTTATCAGTGAGGGTATCAATCAAAGCTTTCTATCATGCTTCATCATTCAGTAAAGTGCCATTATGTTTGTTCTCCTGCACAACACTGGTACAGTCATCATTAGTCAGGAGGGGGTGTGGTTAACAGTAAGCGTGATGCATAGGACTCCCAAGGGAATCAGGCCTGAGACTCTTAGCAGCTCATTCAGTGGTATCTGTTAAAATGGCACTCAGACTTTACAGGCCATATTCAGGTTCCTTTTAGTTTTCCTTGTTACACAACAAACTGTAAAAGCAGCACAACTTTAGCTAGGGACCTCCAATGTGTTAGAACAGACACACACATGCATGGTTTAAAAGTATATTCAGTACTAAATGTTCAGATTTTTTTTTTCCACAGCCAGCAACGAAGAGGCAACTCCAGACCCTGTAGCAGTGCAATTTTTATAATAGCAGCACCATCAGAACTAAGGAATTCATAGAGGTATTAGTTGGGGTCTAGTACTCATTTGATGCTGCAGGGATCTTGCAATGCTGGCAGGTCAATGAAGGAAGAAGCAGTGGCAGAAAATGTCAAGCATATTTGCCTTCTAAGGCAGGGCTTTCCATGAGACAGCCAGGAATGGTTTAATAGCACATCGCACTAGACCGTGCATGATGAGAGAAACTGAGTTCTGAGGAACTCTTAATAGACTGTTCAGACCAGGCTACACTTCCTCCTTCTGGATTAACATGTAATCTGTGCTAGCAGAGAAATGCTGCAGAACAGAGCCATGCCATCTTATTTCTTTTGGAGATTAATTCCTATTAGGATTGAAGAACTATTTAAATGGTGAAAAATCTTCTCGCCTCCTTTACCAGTCTGGAAGCACCCAGTAATCTTCTGTGGGAAAGACAGCATGAATCTACATTTGTTCAGGAATTTGTAATACTAGTTAAATTAGTACCTTTATTCCATCTGCTTTCTTGGAGCTGGATAAAATGTCAAAGGTAGGGTTATGAGTAACATACAAAGCACTACATCCTACTCACATAAGACAAGCAAGTCTGACTAGTTCTGCCTCTCCTACCAGATAAATTCTTGCTCAGCTTTCTCAATTCCCAAAGACTACTGTTTCAAAAACACTATAGGAATCCAGTCCATCTGGACTGGGCTCTGTTTTTATTGATTAATGGATTCTGAACTCTATTGTAAAAACACTGAGATCCACAGCCTCACAGGAATTTTGGGTGCTAATTTGAAGTGATGTGAGATTAGTAGAAGCTGGGTGCTTAGCCAGGTCCTTAGCACCTAAATACCTCTGTGAAATTGGCATAAGCTTTTGCACTAAGCTACAGTGAAACTCTGAGCATTTCACAGGGTCAGGTTCTTTGCTCCTATGTCTCCTTTTTGCACAGAATTAACATTAAGCAGAATGTTCTAAGAACAACAGTCCCATTTTAAAATGTGAAACTCATTTTCTGTAATTATCTAACTGAAGGTGCCAGTCCAGTACAGTTAAAGCATTTCTTTGGACTTTCCCAAATAACCAACTACAAGTAGTCTCGTATGTTGAGACAACATAATGCTCAGTAAGAAAAACAGCAGGAAAAAAAGAAAAAAAGAAGCCCTGCTAAAACAACAGCTAAAAATAAATGTGGTTGTGCCTGCTATTGTTAAATCATGCGCTTACTTTTTAGGAATATGCAAAGTGAATATTAATCAGTTCTTACACTTCCTGGTGCAACTTCCTATGGCTCTGAACCAGCATTTCCACCCTCATTATGAGCAATGACTGCCGGAATTTTTTTAGACATGAGTTTTAGGCTTCTAGACAATGAATCAGAGCTCAAGTGATACAGTTGACGTGGACACAACACAGGTCATTACAACACCATGTTGTCAGACAAGTTATTGCTCACAAAAATATACTGCTGTTGTAAAGGAAAATTAACATCTATTAGCCAATTACTGTACTCTCCTTTATGTCAATCATCATGTGCTTCTGCCTAGCATGCCAGAATGCATAATTCTGAGAACAGACTTTGTGTAGTAACTACATGGGGTTTTTTTCCCCCCAAAAAGATACTTGAATTTCCACAGAACGCCCTCTTGTTTCTATTACCTACAGAACGATGATGTATTTTAAAATCTCAAAAATACTACAAAGAGGAAGTTTTACACTATAGCATTGTTTTGCATTTTATACAGCTATTATTGTTCTGTTCATATTGATTATCCCTTTAATTTACCTATTGTTGCGAATTAAATATTACAACAATGTGAGAATGTGTATCCTAATTAGAGTAGCAATTAAAACAGTCTTTATTACCCTGTAAGATGTAGATCACTACATTCACTCTGTGCCAATTACCAAGCAATTATTTTTAATCAGTATCACACGGTATCCAATTTGACATTGTGACCTAGATGACAGTTTCACAAGAAAAGCTTGATACCACTGGCACTTTGTATAAAGAATTTCCTTTGACCTCAAGAGAGTTTAATACCTGGACTAGCTGCTGCTGCAAAATCTTGTCTTATCTTCACTTGAGAAACAGTTTTAGAGCTTAATCCAATGCAGTGCTCTTCTTTTAGTAAGTGTGCACACCCAGGACTTTCATGATTTTTTTGCATCTTAAAAGACTGATCCCTAGTGTTGCTGAACAACCTAGTCAGATCTTCAAATGTTCTCTTTTTGTTTCTGTTGGTATTAATTTCTCTGGGCTTCTGCTATAGTACCTGGAGCCACTGGAAATAGATACCAGCAGATCTGTTGTTTTGTATCAAACACACAAAACCTACCAAGGCTGGTAAAATTCCATTTCAACAAAAATTCATTTTTTGCATGCCACTACATATCTAGCTTTGCAGAAATCAGGTGCTCATGTGTGGCTTAAAAATCTGACTCTCTTAACTGGCCAGAATATATCTCAACAAAGTTATGCAGCTGATGAAAATGCAAAGCATGTATAATAGTCTGTTTGGTCACATTTGCTTATACAAAGGAGTCTGGAAAAAGTGACAGAAAAACTCCAGGGTTTTTTTCAGCCTAAAATAGAAGAATCATGGGAGGTATTTGGAAATACTGTTGGTTTTAAAATATTTGCAAATGTATGTAACCATCAGTTCCTGTTTAGTATTTCTTATCTTTTAGTTTCTCAGAGTTATCACCTGAGGGAACACTCACATTTAAATAACATGAAAAATGCTGGCTGAAGACTAGGGGCCAATTTGAGTCAGTGTTTCAAGGTTTAGTTACATAAACATTTTCTTCAGAAACATAGCTGGTCTAATAAGTCCTCACCCATTCCCCTCCTTTCCAGAGCCTGTTGTCTTTGGCTGTTCCTTTTTGCTTCACATTATGCTTACTGCCTCCTCACTTGTATTGCTACAATTGTTTGAGCACAATTATATAAACCAGATTGCTGAAATAATTTGGATTTTAAAATGCTCTTTTGTTTGAAGGGTCTTTGTTTAACCCAGAAGTGACCTAAGTTTATAGCACAACCCACATACATTCTAACTGGTACAACAATATGGTGCTGAAATATAGTGTAGTGGGAGGAACAAGCAACTGGGGACAGGAGAAAATGGGGTGAGAACTTCCTAAACCTGCTAGAGAGAATGTGCTGAACTATGTTTTCAGGTTTAACAACTTATCCAATGAAAGAAGTTTAGTAACTGTGACTCACCAATGACAAGGTTTTCTTGCAACATCTTTTCCCTCAGCTTTTCTATCCATTGGAATCTTGAAGAAGGCTGTAGCCTTTATCTAAGGGAAAATAAAACAGATCTTGAAGAGATTTTGCCAGAAAAACAATCAGAATACTTTTCCCAAAAGCTCAAAAATGTAAACAAGAAATTGTACCAAATTTGTGTCATTAAAATAGCTTCTGTTCTTTTCAGTTCCTGGGAGGAAAAGAAAACAGGTATTTTTAAAATCGTATTTTACTTTTATTTCTCTAATATCTACAGAGTTGCCACTCCCTTTGGTGGTTTTGAGAGAGCATCAAAGCTGGTTAAATTCAAGGTACCAGATTTTAATCTACTGATGCTAAATGATCCCAGATTCATGATCCTTGCAAACCCTCTTGCTACCAGAAGATCCTTCAATAGGACTCCTAAAGGATGGACATCCGAGAATATTCCTGTAGTGTTCATTCAGCCTTCGGATTCCAACACTGTTCCAGAAACAGAGGACCTGTGATAGAAGCTGCACTCTACATCATACAAAATGCTGAAAGCTGCACATCCATGTATTTTTGGTCCAAATATTACTGTAGGCTACTGGCAACATTTTTCCTTGGCAGCTCGAGTATAAGTAATAATGTCTGATGCAGTGTCTCTTTTCTGGGACCTAGTTTCATCTGTGGACATAATATAAATAAAGTAATTTGGCAAACATGACTGAGAGATTTTCTACTTCTGTTTACGTGTTCTTCTTTTACTTCACCAAAAACTACAGTATTTCTAAAATCTTTGCTTGTTATTTAAGAACAAGTGTATTAAGGGAAAAAAAAGTGACACTACTATCAAGGAATTTGATTTGATAGGTGTGCTGACTATGGTAAAACAACCAAGTGATACCACAATGGGACACTCAGTGCACTCCAAATACCACCTGCTCAAGATAAGCCCTGACTAATCAACCTTTTTTCCCCAACCCTGCCTTCAGCCAAAGTTAAGAATTTTGCCATTACTTCAGTGAGAGCAAGTTTAGGCTTCAATTATGGACACCTGGATTTGTTTACAGACACTGCAATAAACTTGACAATGTCATAGTGATATGAAAAATCCTGGATGAGTCTACAATGTTGGTATTAATCACAGATAAAAACCCCACCAATGACTGGTTATGTCAAACATCACCAAATTAATATCACTGAGCTATGTTACAATGCTTTTCCTACTAGAAAGGAATTTCATACACCTTTTTCCCTTACAGCCGTAGTATATACTGGACTTAAAAGCATGCGAGTTTTCTTGCTCTTGACACGCTAGCAAGCTCTGACATTTTAGAAACACAAGTATCACACTCTTAACCATCTACAACTACACAGGCAGCAGACAAAATCCAGTAGGAGGGTGTTGGTTTTCAGTGTCATTTTTCAGGTTACAACTACATTCTAGTAAGAGGCAACCATCAGTTTAATAATTGCTTGTTTCTAAATGCTTTTTTGTTTGAGAAGTATCCAACATCTGCAGGTTAGATATTCTAGTACACAGTTTAGTTTGTTTGTATTTTGAAACAGGACACTTTGCTTCAACCAATAGGCCCCTCTCATATATCCTAGATGCTTCTCCAGGGCATTATGTTCTCTTAAGTGTGCATGCAACACCCAAGAGGTTTCTGGGTATCTCAGATACTAATTTTTTTCTTTAAATCAGAGTATTCATAACATTTTGCAAGCTCTATGGTAACATGTTAAGTAAATTTCATCTCAAAATAAAACCCACAGAAAATGATGATGGTAAGCAAGTAAATAAGGTTTTTCCAGATACTTTCCTTATTAATGGTTTTGGTGGCATTGAGCTACAAAAGTGGGTACTTCAGAAAGAATCTCAACATCTCAAGAAAAGAACGATAGAATGAGATTTAAAGTGGAAAGATAAACAAAAAGCTTTGCCTATATTTTTGTGGCTGAAATTTGTGTCTGTAAAAATGTTTTCCAAATCTGTTTTCAAGGCAGGTGGTTGGCAAAGGAAATTGTCATCTATTTTCTTTAACTTTGTCACACAAACTGCACAAGCAAATATACAGGCTCTGAACAAATTTATGAAACAAACAGAAAAAAAAAAATCAACCTTATTGACCAAGAACACTTCCCTAGCAAGGGACTAGTTTGGGGACCTTAACTGTGCACATTGTACAACAATTATATGGACAATGACAAAAATATGAATTCTTGAAGGCTAAAAACGCAAAGGCTGAAGAAAAAAACTAAAGTGAGGAACAATGCAAACAAAGAGGCATTTGTTTTTTATGAGCCAGCATAAGCATTCGTAAGCCTATTTGAAAAGAAATGTGACAAAATCAGTGCACAGCATATACACAGTGAGGACTGTGAGGCAGGGGTACATCATTTTTATTGTATACTCTGTAAAAATAACCTATACATGCAAAGCATGCTACCTTGCTTCTTACACAACACACATAGTGGCAACTTTAGTTTCCTATGGATCCACAAGCACAGAATGGGCTCAGGAGGCTTAAGATGTTTGAGAATTACTGAGCTTGCCATGCATGTGTTCAGTTGATGGTCCAGATAACAACATTAGATGTACCTGGAAATTACCAACAGTCCTTACGTCCTCAAATTCTGTGTGAAGCTTCTGAAATGAGCTGTGTCACAGCAAAACTGGTAGTTCTAATTCAACACTCAGCTACAGTCATCAACTACAGCAGAACTCCTCTGTACCTCGTGCTTTCCTAGCTCGACTACCATAGACCTGCAGATACAGGTAAATCAGGTGTGCCTAGATTGGTCTTTTTAAAACTGATGCCAGCTGTCAGAAAAGTTTGCAGCCATACTACTTGATCTTCCCATACTGGCTGGATTTTGGCAAATTGCCTACTGGGAACAGGCCCTTGACCATGCTAAACTCTTGAACCATGCTCAGTAACTGTTTGGGAGAGTGTTAATTGGCAGAAGGTAGGACTGCGCAATGTGCTAAGTATTCAACAGCACAGAGGATCAGTGCCAGTGTCCAGGAATGTTCCCTGGCTGCATCAGCCTAGATGTAGCCTTATTGTGTAAGTCCCACTGCAATAAACAACACTCTCTGCCAAAAAACAATTCCTTCGCCACAAAGGAAGATCTCTTGTTAAGGTTGGGAATTCAGAGTTTCTCCAACTTCAATGGGTTTTAGCACCTGCATTTTTGTCAGACATTTATATGGCACTTGAAATGTATCCTTTAACCAGAGGAAAGACTGGCTTTGGGTAACTAATGACAAATAACTTCAGAGAT